>NC_073636.1:82707857-83036071 GCF_029407905.1 Bubalus kerabau | reverse complement strand
GCCCCTGGCTTCTCTCTACTTCTCTGCTCCCTCCTCTCCCAAACCCTCCTTTTTTCTCTGTCTCTACACACACACACGCACACACACTTGCAATAGCAGGAGGCTATAAGAAAGAATATGAACAAGATGAAGTTTTAAAATAGGAAAAATAGAAGACAACTTTGTAGAAATGAAAGAGATTTGTGTTTAGAATGAATAGCTGCACCATCTCCTGCTTCCTGTGTGCATTTCAGAAAAATTGAAGAAAGAAGCGGCAGGGACCAAGAGACTGCACGTGTACTGGAAAGAAGAGTTCTCTAAAATTCCCAGGCGACATCAGGCTTATGTTTTTTTTGGCCTGATACTTATCACAAAGCCATCCCAAAGGTGAAGGGATTCTGGGAAATACACTATTTTTTTTAAACTGGGCTTCTTTTAGGAAAAGAGAGAAGGCAGATATCATGTAAGCAACTAACGCTGATGAACACAGGTGGGGGACAATAATAAAAAACATTCATGAAATTTTGATATGAATTCATAAAACATCAAAATAGATAAAGAAGAATTTTAGAATACAGGAGAAATGGTCTGAAATAATTTAAAAGCCAGAAGCTGTGAGTTTTGACAAATATGAAGGCAGGTAAAACATTAACAAGACCTTGATGATTTAAATAATATAATTAATAATGTTGTTTCAAGAGCTGCAATTGCAGCTTACAAAGAATACAATTGAGACTGTTTATATATAGGGCCACAAAGAAAATCTCAAAACATTAAAAAATGAAAAAGCATACCAATGATAATTGATATCTGACCAAAATACAATAAAAGCATACTTTTTAAAAGAATATGCAACTGAAATTCAATGGAGATAGGATCATCTTTCAATAAAAGGTATTGTGTCTGTACACAAAAAAACCTAGACATGGACCTTAAACCTTAAGAAAAAATTAACTCAAAATGGATCATAGACTAAAATGTAAAATATAAGACTATATAACAGCTAGAAGAAAATAGGAGAAAATATGTAATCTTGGATCTGACGATGTTTCCAGATACAACACCAAAAATATTATCCATGAAAAAAATACAATAAATTGGACTTTACTAAAATTAAAAATATTTTGTATTATGAAAGATACTATTAAGAGAATGAACAGACAAGCCTCAGGCTAAGAGAAAGCTCTTGCAAACTAGATATCTAATAAAAGACAAGGTATCAAATATACAAAAACACTAAAACTCAATTATTTAAAAAAATCCAATTAATAAATGTGCAAAAGACCTGATCAGACACCTCAAAAAAGATGATAAATATATAGATGATAGCTGGATAGATGGTGAGACAGTTAAATGGACAGACTGATGATACATGGAAAATGAGAAATGAAAAGATGTCACTAGGAAAATGAAAATTCAAATAATATACTCCCGTACACTATTAAAATGGCAAGAACAATAACAAACCCTGAAAATCTCCCAATAATTCATCAGCCCAGCCTAACCCCAAACCCCTGGGTCAGGAAGATCCCCTAGAGAAGGGAAAGGCTACCCACTCCAGTATTCTTGGGGCTTCCCTGGCGGTTCAGACTGTAAAGAATCTGCCTGCAATGTGGAAGACCTTGATTCAATTCCTGGGTTGGGAAGAAGGGAATGGCTACCCACTCCAGTATTCTCCCAGGAAATCACATGGACAGAGAAGCCTGGCAGGCTACAGTCCACTGGGTCTCAAAGAGTCACACATGACTGAGCAACACTTTCACTTTTCACTACTTTAGTGTTAAGCTAATTGAAGTCTAAGGAAGCATCACTTAATCTAATATGAGATCCTAAACAGGATCCTGGAACAGAAAAAGGACATTAAGTAAAGACTAAGGAAATCTGAATAAAGATTTTAATAATACTATATTGGTTCATTAATTGTGACAAACATACGATACTAATTAATACATTAACAATAGAGAAACTGGGTATGGGGTATGTAGGAACTCTGAGAAATCTTCACAACTTTTCTGTAAATCTAAAACTATGCTAAAATGTAAAGTTTTTCAGTTTAAAAGTTTAAATCTAAAAAACCAACAATCTTTTGTATTAAAGAGGAAACCAAAACCGTAATTATGGACCACTTAATATAATTACATTCAAAACAAAGCACATGAAATTTTATAGCATTTGACCAAAAATGAAATCAGATAAAAAGCCGTGGCTCTAAATGTTATAATTAATAACCATAATAAATAAATATTGAACTGACAGCCTAACTTGAGAAATTAGAAAGATGATAATTAAACAAACCAAGAAAAGTAGGAGAAATACATAAACATAATGTCAACTGATTCCTAGAATGTCAACGTTCACTCTTGTCATCTCCTGTTTGACCACTTCCAATTTGCCTTGATTTATGGACCTAACATTTTAGGTTCCTATGCAATATCGCTCTTTACAGCATCGAACCCTGCTTCCATCACCAGTCCCATCCACAACTGGGTGTTGTTTTTGCTTTGGCTCCATACCTTCATTCTTTCTGGAGTTATTTCTCTACTGATCCAGTAGCATATTGGGCACCTACTGACCTGGGGAGTTCATCTTTCAGTGTCCTATCTTTTTGCCTTTTCATACTGTTCATGGGGTTCTCAAGGTAAGAATACTGAAGTGGTTTGCCATTCCCTTCTCCAGTGGACCACATTCTGTCAGCAAATTTGGAAAACTCAGCAGTGGCCACAGGACTGGAAAAGGTCAGTTTTCATTCCAATCCCAAAGAAAGGCAATGCCAAAGAATGCTCAAACTACCACACAAATGCACTCATCTCACACGCTAGTAAAGTAATGCTCAAAATTCTCCAAGCCAGGCTTCAGCAATATTCGAACCATGAACTTCCAGATGTTCAATCTGATTTTAGAAAAGGCAGAGGAACCAGAGATCAAATTGCCAACATCCACTGGATGATGTAAAAAGCAAGAGAGTTCCAGAAAAACATCTATTTCTGCTTTATCAACTATGCCAAAGCCTTTGACTGTGTGGATCACAATAAACTGTGGAAAATCCTAAAAGAGATGGGAATACCAGACCACGTGACTGCCTCTTGAGAAACCTATATGCAGGTCAGGAAGCAACAGTTAGAACTGGACATGGAATAACAGACTGGTTCCAAATAGGAAAAGGAGTTCGTCAAGGCTGTATACTGTCATCGTGCTTACGTAAGTTACATGCAGAGTACATCATGAGACATGATGGGCTGGAGGAAGCACACACTGGAATCAAGATTGCTGGGAGAAATATCAATAATCTCAGATATGCAGATGACACTAACCTCATGGCAGAAAGTGAAGAACTAAAGAGCCTCTTGATGAAAGTGAAAGAGAAGAGTGAAAAAGTTGGCTTAAAGCTCAACATTCAGAAAACGAAGATCATGGCATCCGGTCCCATCACTTCATGGCAAATAGATGGGGAAACAGTGGAAACAGTGGCAGACTTTATTTTTCTGGGCTCCAAAATCACTGCATATGGTGAGTTGCAGCCATGAAATTAAAAGACGCTTACTCCTTGGAAGAAAAGTTATGACCAACCTAGACAGTATACTCAAAAGCAGAGACATTACTTTGCCAACAAAGGTCCTTCTAGTCAAGGCTATGGTTTTTCCAGTGGTCATGTATGGATGTGAGAGTTGGACTATGAAGAAAGCTGAGCACCAAAGAATTGATGCTTTTAAACTGTGGTGTTGGAGAAGACTCTTGAGAGTCCCTTGGATTGCAAGGAGATCCAACCAGTCCATCCTAAAGGAGATCAGTCCTGGGTGTTCATTGGAAGGACTGGTTTTGAAGCTGAAACTCCAATACTTTGGCCACCTGATGCAAAGAGCTGACTCATCTGAAAGGCCCTGATGCTGGGAAAGATTGAGGGCAGGAGGAGAAGGGGACGACAGAGGATGAGATGGTTGGATGGCATCACCAACTCAATGCACATGGGTTTGGGTAGACTCCAGGAGTTGGTAATGGACAGGGAGGCCTGGCATGCTGCAGTTCATGGGGTCGCAAAGAGTCGGACTGAGCAACTGAACTGAACTGAATGTCAACGGAAAACTGAAAAAAAACAGTGGGTTTAATAAACCAATTCAAAAGCAGATTTAAAAGTTTACTAACACAAATGTTCTGACAAATCATTTTTAAAAGAAAATACAATCTTACTATCAATGCAAATTTAAACACATATAAAACATACATATATGTGCATACATATGTATAAGTATTTTCCTCATACAGAAATCAGAATGAAAGGAACTGAATTCAACTGTTAATAAGAATTATCTCCAGCTGAAAGGAGTTAATGTGCTTTTTAAATCTCTTTTTTATATTTTCTATATGTTCCAAATGTCTTTTACAGGCAAAAACCACATGCCTTTTTTAAAGTAGAAAAATGAGTCTATGCAACCCACAAAATATTGTCCATGAGGTGATTCAATAATAATAATCCAAGTAACTGTTGCCTGGGAGATAGATACTTAAAGGCAAGCTATAGAAAGAAGTTCCCCAATGCTGAGTTGCAATGAAATCATTCTCATGCTGACAGAAGTAGATTTTTCCCAGCACAGTGTGAAGCCATTCTTGCCCTCTTCCCAGCTCACACTATAAAATTAGCTGGTGGTCACAGTCACACAGAGGCACCAACGAAGCGGGCTCACAGCAGAGAGACAGCAGCAGCGAGAGACAGCTGTTCCCGAAGCTAAGAAAGAGAAGCAAGGTCTTCCGCACCCGGGTCCCCATCAAGGGCACAGCAGAGAGGCGTGGTGGGGACGGGCGAGCCCCCATGGGCAGACCCAGGACAGCCCAGCCCCGGACGCGGGGCGGCAGTCAGCGCCAGCCCTGAGCGGTTCCCGGGGCCGTCTCAGCAGTGGGCTGGACACGACCCAAAGCTGGAACTGCACACGCACCGGAGCGGGGTGGGAGCAGAGGTGGAGGAACTCCCTGTGAAGCTCAGCGCCGATCTGGGGAGGACCCGCCTCGACCGCCTGTTAGCGCTGGGACTTCCGGTCAAGCACTTCGAGTTTCCTGTCTCAAGATGTTCCTCATCTGTGAAACGTGAACAGTCAGACCTCTGACTCCATAGGTTTTTTTGTTAGGACCAAATTTATTTAAATAGGAAAGAGCATTTAGAACAATGCGTAAAACACACTAAGTATTTATATATTAGAAATTGCTATTCTGTTTAGATTTTGACTTTTAGCACATCCTTTGCATTTACTTTTATGCATATTTCCCAAACTACACAATGCATCAGTTCAGTAGTGCATACATACACTTAACTGAAGTACATCCTTATTGTACATGGAATGTGTAATCAAAACAGGAGAATAGATTTCAGAGGCCCCTCACATGGAGAATTGGGAAACATTCCACCTGCTGAATTTTTTCTTAATAGTGTCTGTTCCTTCTAAAATGGATGAGCATGTTTAAATTGTGAAAGTTTAATTGCTAAGTGTGAGTTTAATCACTTTTAATCATTTCGCAAGTGACAAACTCCTTTCAAGGAAAAACAAGCACGTCTTCCTTAGAGTATTCCTAACTTCACCCCCTACAGCAAGGAGATCAAACCAGTCAATCCTAAAGGAAATCAACCCTGAATATTCATTGGAAGGACTGATGCTGAAGCTGAAGCTCCAGTACTTTGGCTACCTGATGCGAAGAACTTACTCATTGGAAAAGGCCCTGATGCCGAAAGACTGTGGGCAGGAAAAGAGGGCCACAGAGGATGAGATGGTTGGATGGCCTCACTGACTTAATGGACACAAGTTTCAGCAAACTCCGAGAGACAGTGAAGGATTGGGAAGCCTGGTACGCTGCAGTCCATTGGATCTCAAAGAGCTGGACATGACTTAGCAAATGAAAAACAAAAACCCTCCTACTGAGCTTCCCAGGTGATTCAGTGATTAAATAAAAAATTTGCTTGCCAATGCAAGAGATGTGGGTTCTATCTCTAGGTCAGGATGATCCTCTGGAGAAACAAATGGCAACTCACTCCACTATTCTCCCTGAAAATTCCCATGGAGAGAGGAGCCTGGTGGGTTACAGATAACGGGGCTGCACAAGAGCGGGACGCAACCCAGTGACTGGACAGCAGCCCTCCTGCTACACCAGCACGGCTGGAGGCTGCACTTGGCCGCTCACCCCCTAAGAGCAGAGCGTGCGAAGAGCGAGATGCAGACTGCACACCCGAGAGACCCAGCAGGCACCCTCCCATCCAGGTGCTCAACGTCAAGACGAGCACTGATAAGTCATGTTGATATCCTGCACCCTGACGGGATGTCAAGAGGACACACGGCCTGTACGGAATCCATCCAGAAGCATCATAACCCAGTTTAACACACAAGAAATATCAGTAACCCAAACTGAGAGACAGTCTTACAATGCCTACCCAACACTGCTCAAAACTGGCAAGGTCATGAAGAACAAGAAAAATGAAAGCCTACACAGACCAGAAAAGACTAAAGAAACACAATGATTAAATGCCATGTGGGATCCTGGATTGAATTCTGCAACAGACCAAGAATATGAATGAAAAAGTTGGTGAAATCAGTGTAAAGTCTGCAATTTAGTTAATAACAATGTTCCAAAATTCATCTCTCAGTTTTGACAATGCTACAATAGATACTAACATCTGGAGAAGCTGGTAAAGGGTATACAGGAACTCTGCTCTCACTCTGCAGTTTTTGTGCAAACTGAGAATTAGTCCCAAAGAAAAAAGTGTTTTACAAATATTAACATATTATTTATGTTAATTTATATTAACTTGTGGACACAGAAGGGGAAGGAGAGGGTGGGACCCACTGAAAGAGTAGCGTGAAACACATGCAGGACCATGTGTAGACAGACAGCCAGTGGGGATTTGCTGCATGACGCAAGGGGCTCAATCTAGTGCTCTGTGACACCCAGAGGGGTGGGACAGGACGGAAGACGGGACGGAGGTTTGAGAGGCAGGGGACATATGTGTACCTGTGGTCAATGCATGCTGATGTACGCCACAAGCCACATTTGCACAATATTGTAAAGCAATTATCTTCCAACTAAATCAATTGTCGAAAAATCTGAGTAAATTAAAAAACAATAAATGTATTAAAATATGGTATAAAGCCTTATAGGTCTGGATGGTATTACAATATCTAGATCAGATTTTGGGTGCATGTCAACAGCAGGATAAACTATTAAATATCCTACGTCTAAATTGGACAAACTAGATAATTACATTAAGGGGGCTTACTTATGCCTGAATTCACTTGTAAACAAGCACAATCTGGCTTAAATAAAGGATTTTTTAAAAAAATCTTTAGTGTTAAATCCAATTAGCCAATTGTGATAATATAAAATAATCTGGGACTTTGGGCAATCAATAACCATTTCAATTGAACTTTCAATGTGTTTTAGCATTCCATCAAAGTTTTCCATAGTTTTTATGCTCCTCTGATTTTACTGTAAAATTACTTCTGAATTTTAAACTGTGTGTTAATAGCATGGTGAGACATTTCAAAGTAAATGAAAAAGTGCTCTGTATCCAGCAGAGTGGAGTCCTAAGAGTCATGGGAAAATTTTATGACACTAGAAGTGTTATTTGAATATTGTCTATAAATAGCTATAAAGGGCTGATATACTGTGATATTTGAGACTCTTAAAACTGTGACATTTTTAACTTGAAAATTTGAAATGTTTGAGAAGAAATAAATACTTCAGTGTGATTCAATCTTTCTGCCTTGATTTAAGAGAGCTACATTCTATTAAGAGTAATAATAGCCATTTTCCCTCCATTCCATTTCTCCCTTCCCTTTTCTATGACTCTCCTAATCAATTGTATTTCAATGTAGCTTCCAGGTTTTGTTCTTTATCGGCTGGCAGGTATACACAGGGCATAAAAACAATATTACAACTCCAATGAAATCTTTTTTATAGTCAACTTAGCTGAAATTGTTCCGAGTTGGGTGGTAGGGCCTGGAATCTCAGTTGATTTGTTTTAAGGCTTACAGTGCTCCACGCCCCTTTTCAGGGCAGGGTTTTGCATTCAACAGCCTAAAATATTGCAATGAGTTTAGTGGGTATGAATTCTACTCTGCCACATTTGTATAAGAAAAATCATGCTATTTTTATTTTTCTAGATAGAATTCAAACTGACTACAAGCATTCCCCGATTGAACAGGCACATATTCCAACGCTGAGTTGCCGGAACCTTTCCTTCTCAGATGTCACTGGGGCTCAATCACCAAGAAAGAAGCCATAACAGGTTACGCACAGGCCAGACTCAAACTCAGGAAAGATCTTTGGTTTTCACTGACCCCAGTTACTGCTGTCAGGAAGAAGAAAATGTTCCTCTACCCTTCTAGCTGGCCAAAGAAGTAAGCTGATGTGAGATAAATTAACAGGAGAATATTCAATTTAATTTTGTATGTACGGGAACACCACACACGAGTGATTTGGAGACAGAAAGTTAACATGAGGTATATGTGCCATTCTGAGCACAGGAATAGGATGGGGCTGGGGACTTCCAAGGACAGGAAGGTCACTTACAGGATGATAAGCACAGCTGATGTCTAGTAATTCGATGTTTAACCTGCCATATAGATGAGGTCACTCAGATAAAATTTATCTCTGGTCATTACTCTTTCTCTAGGAAAAGTCCCCAATTTAAATTATTCTAGGTATTTAAAGGCGAGACAGAAAGTAGTTTCTCCTGAACCTAGAGAGTCTAAACTGCCTTAAACTCAAAATACTGAAGTGAAAGTCGCTCAGTCATGTCCGACTCTGTGCAACCATAGGCTGCACTATGGGCCACCAGGCTCCCCTGTCCATGGGACTCTCCAGGCAAGAACACTGGAGAGGGGAGCCATTCCCTTCCCCAGGGGATCTTCCCAACCCAGGGATCAAACCCAGGTCTCCCCCATTGCAGGCAGATTCTTTACTGTCTGAGCCACCAGAGAAGCCCAAGCTCAAAATAACCCTCGTACAAAAGTGGCACATTTGGGGGAGGCTCGTGCTGAACCTCAGGACTGCTTTCTAACGCTCACTTGTCCAAGCCACTGTGGTCTGCTGTACCAGCAGCCGCGCTACGTTAGGACCAACTGCCAGCGGACGAGCCTTCACCCCAGGTACAAAGTGCCATCCGGTCACCCTCACAGAGGCTCCTGTGCAGCTCTGGGACTCTGCTGGACAGGATCCGGGCAGCAGTGTGCCGGAGCTGGCCTGAACAAGCTTACAGGAACTAACGGTTAGCTTTTCGGGAATTTTGCAAGCAGGTTGCTAAACATGAATGCTGTTGTTTTGTCGCTAAGGCATATCCGACTCTTGCGACCCCATGGGCTGTAGTCTGCCAGGCTGCTTCTGTCCATGAGATTCTCCAGGGAGCATACTGGAGTGGGTTGCCACTTCCTTCTCCAGAGGATCTTCGTGACCCCAGGGATCGAGCCCATGGTTCTCCTGCGTCGGCAGGCGGGGTCTTTACCACTGAGCTACCAGGGAATCCCAACATACATGTCACTGAAAATTAAACAATACAAACTTTACGTTAAAAACAAAGGTAGTAAATACACAAAGATAATCAGTACCTAATATTTTATTATACTTCACTTTTATTTAAGCAAAGTTTACTTATGTCTATTTTATCTGTACAATGCAAATATTACATGAGAGCAAGCTACTTCACTTCTCTTCCCAACTCCTCATTCGGTGTCCTCACGTCAGAGATTTGAAACTGAAGACGGCAGGAAGATTTGCGAATGGTACAAATCAGAACTCCCTGAACCTTGTGGATCTCTAGACTTAAGAAAGTGGCAGAAGGAAAACACGCTGACCATGCAGACTACGCCTGGGCGTGCCGTGCCTGTAGCCGTCACATTGTGAAGAACACACACACACACTGCACAGAAGAAAAAGACATGGCAGCAGTCAAGGAAGCTTCCTTCCAGTTCCCAAACTACCATTCAGCTCAGCAAAGAAGCTGCTCATGTCCTTGATAAACCGGTGAAGTACATCACGGCTTCAATTTTTCACTTCCATATTTTGAAAAACATCACTCAACATTCATATCGGAACTAAACTTCTTGGTCATTTACAATCATAATTTGTCTACAGATACAAGAGTTCACCAAAAACTAATGAAACATTCTGTGAGATTCAACTGGTCATATGGAATTTACAACAAAGTGTATTGTATGTTTTCTTATCATTCATATATCGGGCGCTACATATACTTTATGTTAGTAAAGTCTACATGAGCTCATCCAGTCCTGTTTTGCCCACACGGCTCTACAAGGAGCCCATGGTTACACCCCCACCAGCACACCACTGGGTGCAGGACCTCTCAGCACAGAACAGCCAACTCCCTCCCACCCGCCTTTGACCAAGTCACATGGAATGTTTCTGAAACACTCTGATTCCAGCATTTTTCTACCCATCCCCCAGAAACATTCCTCTCCCCTAAATCTCTCTTCAGAACCATCCTGCATAATTTCCCGTCTGTGGAAATGTAGACACAAGACTGTGGTCTTTCTTCTTAGAGGTAAAGACGGGGAAATGGATGTTCAAACTTGTCAGGTTGCCTTGATTTTAATTTTTAAGTTTTTTGGGTTTGGTTTTGATTTACTCATCCTAACTTACCCTGTTTGTATAAGATATTAAAGAGTTATCCAAAAGTCTAATCGCCTAGCATGGTCAGCTTGTGTAAGAGCCTTTAGAAGGCATGATGATTTTCTCTCTCCCTCCTCTCCATTCTCCCCTTCTCTCTGTTGCTCCACAGGCTTATTGGTATCCTAATTAAACTGCTGAAACTGGAATATATATACCCCGGGTACCTAGACAGAAAAGGTTAGATTCTCTGCCATAATGACTTGAGAAAACTGAGCCCTGATCACCGAAATACCACATCAGCATAGTGCAAGAGCTAAGACATCTATTAAAAATTACAGATGCATGTTTTTGAAAAATGTTACTGGGTACCCTATTTTTAAAAGGTAGATTAAACCATCAATAAAGTTGACATTGAAGTCATTCCCTTTAAAGGCATATTTTAAATGTAATCAAAGCAACCAGTCGTTTACAGACTCTGGTAAAACACCTGAGCAATTCTAATGTAATAACGGGGTGGCCCTCCAGGGCTGCAATACCCCATCTGTGTATAAGAGAGAAGAACCAGAAAAATTCCAGAATAGGATTCAGTTAGCACATACCAGTATGAAATGATGCCATGATGTCAGCAAGTCAATTTACTGAAATTTTAAACTAAATCAGTGTCTTGGTAGTCCTATAAGCAAAATCAACCAAATCAATTTTTTTTTTTCATTTTTTCAACCAGCCACTATGTCTTGGAACTCCAGTTTGTATAGCAAGGGGATATTTATATGGCCATTCCCAAAGGGGCCATTTCTGAAAGTGAACATTTCAAGATGATACCAAGATAATATATTTATTCTCTTCATTAAAAGACCATATTAAATCAATTGCATAGATAATGTTTTAAAAAACAAATTTAGCTGATTGTGTTAGCAAAGAATTGTAACATTAGCTCTCTATTTCTTAGTAGCAAATAAAAAAAAAGGCGGGGGTGGAATATAATTGCTTTAGGCTTCCCAGGTGGCGCTTGGGGTAAAGAGTATTCCTGTCAATACAGGAGACTCAAGAGACATGGGTTCGATCCCTGGGTTGGGAAGACCCCCTGAAGTAGGAAATGGCAACCCACTACAGTATTCTTGCCTGGAAAATTCCATGGACAGAGGAGCCTGGAGGGCTACAGCCCATGGAGTTGCAAAGGGTCAGACATGACTGAGCGCACATAATTGCTTTATAATATGTGTAACTTTCTGCTATGAAACATGAATCAGCCATATGGATACATATATCCCCTTCCTCTTGAGCCTCCCTCCTAACCCCAAAACCCATCCTTCTAGATCATCACAACAATCCCTTGTGAACCAAATAGAGCGGGGTATATGACTTTCCTTTATCTTTGGATGGTGAGTCAAGAAAGCAGAGGAAGGCGGGGTTACAAGAGCTTATGTGTATGTGCGTATTTGTGTTTCTCCTACCACACCAGCAACTGCATTCTCCCCACTTGATTCCAAGCCTCATTAACTCTGATTTTCTCATTCATCTCAAATTGCTATATTTATTATAATAGTTTATCCAAGCTGAGGTATTCTCCTTATGGGGAAAATAAAGGCCCTGATCTTTGTCACTGGCATGTGGAAAGTATAAGATGCAGGCTGTAAAATGCAATTTCTAAGTCAGTGCCTGCCGTAAGACGGCTCAGGTACATAAACAAAGCTGATTGGGGCAACACCAGCCACGCACCCAAACTATTTATTTAGACAGGATCAGAGCAGACACACAGAGTGTGGTTAGAGAAGAGCTGCTTCTCAAAAGGCTCTATCTAGCAATCAAAGACTCACCTAGTTAGGCTACAGAACATTTCTCATCACCAAATCTTATCACTATACATGAGCAGTACAGCACAGCTGAGTAGTGAGTTCCGTTTTCTGCCAAGACTGAATTAATGTTTTTAATATTCAAATTTGATTTTTCATTACACAGAGGCAGGCTTCACAATAGAGACCTTGACCTCTCTAACGCATGCATATCAATTCGTCTCAGGGCTTAACTTAGCTTAACTTCAGCGAGACTGCTTCAAGTTTAATATCCTTGGAAAATTACCAGAATGAATAAGACCAGATATTAATTCCTCCCTAAAAGTGTTGAATTTTGGAACCTGCCTATAGTCTGTAGATATTTACACCCTTGGTTCATCAAACGGATAATAAATACAAGGTTGAAACAAAAATCTAACTCCTGTGCTCCACTCTCTTGTTATATATCCTGAACACAGATGCCTGCTCAGATAACAGGTCTGTCATGAAGGCTGTGAACGGCAAGGTGAACACTGCACTATTTTAAAATACCTTCAATCATAAGAGACTTGAACATTATGTATGATTTTTAGGGGAGTTGCAGAGAGCGCATCAAAACTCATTGGCATGCATAGCTTCCAGACCTCAAAGCAGGGATGTTATCAGCTGTCAATCAACAGGTATTTATTGAATCCCTGATAGTCTCTTAGAAAGCTGCTAGGTTCTGTGGAAAATTCAGAAGCAATAAAAACAAATAACATTTACTCACAAAGAGTTGATATTTGGGTACAAGAGATAAGATACATAAAAATCATCAATAAATCAAAATGCTTATTATCAGGTTATCAGCAAGAGAGTTCATCACCCTGGCTGCATAGCTCACAGGATCCTGAAATTATGGCTATCACAGGCAGCCAGAACCCTGGGAGAGTACATCAATAACTCGGCATCAACCAAACCAGAGTGGTGCCTGTTTCAAATCTGGGTAGACAGAGCAATTCACAAGAATTGTCTAAGCCCCAATATTTCAATAGCTTCTCCGTCTTCACCAAAGTTCAGCTTCTTTCTTTGATAATAAAGGCCACAGTTTTCTTTAAAGAACCTTCTTCCGTTCTCATTTTATAAGTAAGTTTAGAATGCACCTGGAGAGTCTAAGCTTTCCAAACTTTATACAGCAGCAGGACTGAATTCTTCTAAGAGGAATTTGAGGACATGGGGGAGATATTCAAAATCAATTTGTTGAGTCTAGAGAAACAACAAAAGATGAAAAAGGGAAGTCATTACTAGATGTTCCATCATCAGAAGCTACGGAGGAGAGATGGTTAGGTAACAGGAAAAGGAGCAGACTCAAAAGCTGTCTGCCCTTCACCCCAAATCTCTTTGAATATAAGACACTTCGAAGATTAAGCTTTTGTAACATTAGCCCCCTGCAGCTTTAAATCATTAAAATTCCACAGCTGTGCTAAATATTATACAAGAGACACAAAAATGAGTAACACGTGCAATAGGAGGAGAGGCAGGCGACGTGGAGAAAGACACCAACGTTGAGTCACCATTTTTCTAGGGATAAAACCGTGAGTTAGGCACACTCGGGATTTCACTCACTGCCTCCAGGATGCGACGTGCCCACACCACTCCCGTCAGCAGATGAAAGAAGTGACTCTCAGAGAAGAGGAAGTCACGGGCCTCAGCCAGCGAGGTCTCCAACCTGGGAGCTGGAGAAGAGACTCAAGTGAGGGGAGATCAGCCTCCACAGCAGAGATGGAGAGGAGGGGAGGCGGGCCTGCGAGGATGCGGGCGGTCAGCTGCTGAGCGACGGGCGGCTCTGCATGGACTTCTGATTCTGGCCCCCAAAAGAAAAGCTCATGCCCATCGTGTGTGTCACAGTTTACGAGGCTCACAGGTCAGAGAAGAAAGGCTTTTGTCTCGTTTGTTTTTGTTCTTTTTAAGGTACAGCCAGGCTTATCTTCTCCTGAAGGGGTATTGTTCACACTTTACTAACTGTTGTCTGTTAGTCTCTCTCTTGTTAAAAAGCAAAATCCATTGAGCAAATCTGAAGATCAAACTGGCGCTATTCAACAGTTCATGATTTGGCCAACGTCCCATCAGGCAAGGAGAAGCGTGTTCCAAGGGGCCACACAAAGTGAAAGGTTTCTTTTCCATCTGGTTTGGTCTTGGGTTTCCTTTGTTTACTATAAAGTTCCTTGGTAAGTGGCGTGGCCACCTCTGTTGCCACTGCCTTTGGAAGAACAATAATTTTATTACGACTCTAGGACCCGAAGAGGTTTGCTACTTGAAGCCAGGTGCCAGCTGAAGTTAAGGTCCAACCTGCCCAGGGAGCTAGGGGGTAAGGGCCCTCTCTTCCCTAAATAATTACATTTCAAACAGATGGTTTCCACGTCCCAAGGAAATATTCCTGAGTTATAAGACTGGCAGGAGGCTTATTTAGCTTTAAAAAGATTTTCATACCAATAAAAAGGGTTTTTAAAGGCAGAAAATGGGTGGAACAAGGAAGTCACAAACAAAAGAAAGGATTATTTCAGACAAGGTCAGCTACTATTGAAGGAAGTTCCTGGGGTCTATCAGGCAGATGACCTCACTAGTGTTGATCAGGAAATTCCCAACCTACTGGTTTAAAATTCTGCTTGTGGGAGAAGCTGAAATTGCAATTAGCTTTGATATTAAGTTTTGGTTTGCTAAAGTGGGGTTTAGCACAAGTGACTCCATTCTGAGCCTGTCTCTGTTGACCTAATACAAATAGATTGCCAGATATTAATACTTCCTTAGCAAAGATGGGTTTATCCTGGATCAGCCAAGAACTGCAATTTGGGGCTGGCAGCCATGGTGAGCCAAGGGCAAGCCCCCCACAGCAAGGAAAGAAGAAAGCTTTTATAAGGAAATAAAAGGAAGTCAGGAGAGTACAGTAAACAGAGTCCATAGTTTTTATTGGCTCACCAGGAAGAGTCTTTGTTCTTCCTGTTAGTTCCTGCCGTTTGTGGGGAGTGAGAGCTCCCCTTTAAGGTCTCTGTTTATTAATTTTTTATATTTTTTAACACTGTACCCTCCCCCAGCCTATGCTTCCATCCTCGCTC
The DNA here is from genome assembly GCF_029407905.1 of Bubalus kerabau. Lineage (NCBI taxonomy): Eukaryota > Metazoa > Chordata > Mammalia > Artiodactyla > Bovidae > Bubalus > Bubalus kerabau. Next base: position 83,020,626 of record NC_073636.1, on the reverse strand, counting down.
CTTGGCTCAGTCACCCCGTCTCTCCTCCGTCAGGCCTAACCTCTGTCTCTGTCTCTATACACACACACTTCTTTCCCGTCCCTGTGCCTTCTCGTTCCTCACTCCTTCTCTCCCCTATTAGTCCCTCTGTTTTTCTCATTTTGCCCTGCTCTACCTTACTCTGTATGTGTGTGTGCCTCTGCGTCTGTCTGTCTACCGGCTTCCTCCTCTTCTCTCTTTAAGTAAGCCAGAACCAGCTCCTTCCTGATGCTATTAAACATGGGAGCAAACAACAGGAGGGGAGGCCAGGGTACCCAAGTGAGTCTGTGCGCGCATGCTCAGGCACTCAGTCATGGCCGACCCTTTGCGACCCCATGGACTGTAGCCTGCCACACTCCTCTGTCCACAGGATTTGCCAGGCTCCTCTGTCCACAGGATTTCCCAGGCAGGAATACTGGAGTGGGGTGCCAAGCCCTCCTCCTGGTGATCTTCCTGCCCCAAGGACTGAACCCTCGTCTCCTGCGTCTCCTGTGTTGGCAGATGGTTCTTTACCACCAGCACCACCTTTCCATCTACCTAAACCCAAGATGTGTCCCTGGAAGGGGAGCAGACTTTCTAACCCTAAAGTATGCCTATCTGGCATAAGGATTATTTCAGGCTGATTATTTTTAAGAAACAGCAGACACAGAAGAATCTTTGAAAACCAAGTAGAAATTACTCTTTTGTAAGAGACATCTTGTAAGGGGAAGACTGAAGACAAAAGGAGACGGGGATGGCAGAGGATGAGATGGTTAGACAGCATCACCTCTCAATAGACATGAATTTGAGCAAACTTGGGAGAGATGTAGAGGACAGAGGAGGAGCTTCATGCTGCAGCTCATGGAGCTGCAAACAGCTGGACACGATTTAGTTACTAGACAACAACAAAGAGACATTTACATATATGAGAATCCTCCATTTGAAAGGATCTCTAAAAGAAAGAAGATGCTCTAAATCTCTAGAAACTCATCAATGGAGAAGGCAAGGACTTAAATCTGCATAACAACCTTGCCCTTGTTCACTGGGCTTTTCCTCGTCACCCCCCCGTAACTGTCCCACCCCCAGCTCCAACATCTTCCTTTGACTTTAGCTGGAGATGGTATTTAAGGTGGTTGCTTGGGCCATTTGTGGGGGTTACTCAGTTTTCCTGGGTATCTCCCATGTATACAGAAGGTGTGCATGATATTAAACTTGTTTGTTCTTTTTCCTGTTAATCTGTCTTTTATTACAGGGAGGTCTCAGTGAGGAACCAAGAAGGGTACGGGGAAAACGATTTTTCTTGCCATTCATCCTATCGAGATGATTGCCTCAAGCCAACTTGAGCTCCATCTTCTCATTTCCAGTATCACAGAGAGGAAAAAAGAAAAATTTGAAAAAAAAACAAAACACTGGCATGAAGATAATCTGGAAAATAAATGAAGGTCTAAAAGTCCACCTGAGGTGATGCTAGTGGTAAAGAACCTGCCTGCCCGATGCAGGAGCTGCAGGAGACATGGGCTCGATCCCTGGGTGGCAAAGGTCCCCTGGAGGAGGGCCTAGCAACCCATTCCCGTATTCTTGCCTGGAGAACCCTATGGACAGAGGAGCCTGGTGGGCTGCAGTCCATGGGGTCACAAAGAGTCGGACATGACTGAAGAGACTTAGCATGCACACACTTTCTAGATAAAAGGAATAATTAACAAGACAAAGTACAAATTCCAACCAAGCTTCTACATCTTCTTTCCGGTGTGTGCAGTAAGAATCTTCACTTGAACTTTAAAGAACCGAGGGAGAAAAACTGTGCAATTCTTATTTTAAACTTTTCAGGCCAAATACTCTAAGCAAATACATTCATTTGCAATTCATTAAGAGGAAACAATTTGGAAAGACAGGCTAGTTTTACATAATGTGGTTAATTACATATTCAAGTTTTTATTTGTTTGCACCATGATAAAAATCTTTCTTTCAAAGAAACAAATTAAAAAGGAACCATCATTTGCATGATACCTAATTTCTGATTTTTAATCTGTTGTTATCAAAGAGCTAATATTTCCATTTCTCATATTTAATTCTAACAGATAGCAGCATCCTTGCTACAAAGCATCCTCAAAGATTAGGAAAAGTCCCTGCAAATATCAGATCAATTACAAGAATACTCTGATTAGATGTCATTAGAATCGTATTACCATTCACCAATGGGTATTCTGGGCAAGTACTTGCAGTGGGGCAGAAAATGAACTGGAACTGCTGAAGACTGACACCATTTGAAAACAGCCAATATGGTCTTTGAAGCCCAGGGTGAGAATTCTCTCTTCCCTGGAAGGGGACATGTTCTAAGGCAACATCTCATTTGCTCTGATCCAATCTAAGCAGAGATATGAGGACGTCAGACTAGAGCCAACAGAGATTCAAGCCTAACCCGACAATACCATCATGACAACTACTCTTTCAATAAAAGTCAACATTTTTGGGTCATAGTTATAACATTTTTCTAACCAGAGTACCAATGAATGTCCTTGAGAAAAAGTTCTACCTGTAGCCCAAGACTTTTGCAATTTTAAAAGGCATTTTTGCAGTCATCTCAGGTTCATAACCTGCATTTTGGAGCAGTTTTACAAGAAAGTATACATCCCGTGTGTTCTGCATCTATTAGAAAGTTTAACAAGCCTGACTCACCCTCCTTCCCTTCCCACCTCCTTCTGTTGCAGGAAGGGGGACCCCTGACAGGGCCTGAAACTGGGCTCCTGTCTAACACTCAGAAATGGATTGTCCACGGAGACACATGTGCTGAGAAAGCAAGAGATTTTATTGGGAAGGGCGCCCGGGTGGAGAGCAGGAGGGTTGAGGGAACCCAGGAGGACCGCTCTGCCACGTGGCTCGAAGTCTCAGGGTTTATGGTGATGGGATTAGTTTCCGGGTTGTCTTTAGCCAGTGATTCTGACTCAGAGTCCTTCCTGGCAGTGGACGCATCGCTCAGCCAAGATGGATGCCAGAGAGAAGGATTCTGGGAGGTGGTCAGACATGCGGTGTCTCTTTTTGACCTTTCCCGAACTCTTCTGGTTGGTGGAGGCTTATAGTTCCATGTTCCTCACCAGGACCTCCTGTCGTGAAACAGCTCATGAGGACGGTCGCTGTGGTGCCTGGCCGGGGCGGGCGGTCCCAGTCAGCGTGCTTCCCTAACACTGCCCTTCTTACTCTGGCCTCCTTTCTTCCACAAAAATATACTGAGATCCGAATAGGAAAATAATATAAAGCAGTGTATTGTTTATATACTTTTAAATTTTTCTATATATTATATTTTGACTCCCTCCCCCCCCCTAGTTTTCAACACCTGACAAAACCTTTCTGCTGGGGGGACAGGCCCCTCCCCGGGCTAGCTGATCCTTAGAGCAAAGCCCAGGCTGGAGCACTCCTCTCTCAAGTAAACCAGACCAGAGCCACACATCCCAGCAGGGAGTAACGTGCCCCTGCCTAATTCACCCTGGGGCCAGGTGCCAAGGGACCAGGACCACCCCTTCAGCTCAAAGCCCACTGAACTGATCCTCACCAGCCAGTCCACACTGTTTAATTTGCCCAGCTTTGTCTTTCCGGCAGAAATCCCAGTAACAGCCCTACCTGGCTTTCTATTCCTGTCGTGTGTGTGTGTGTGTGTGTGTGTGTGTGTGTGTGTGTGTGTGTGTGTGTGTTCATTCAGTCACTCGGTCATGACTCTTCACAACCCTATGGACTGTAGCCTGCCAGGCTCCTCTGTCTGTGGAATTTTCCAGGGAAGAATACTGGAGTGGGCTGCCACTTCCTTCTGCAGGGGATCTTCCTGATCAAACCTGCATCTCTTGCATCTCCCGCATTGACAAGTAGATTCTTTACCACTGAGCCACCTGGGAAGACTGTTCTGAAACCTGATAAAATTGTGGAATTTCCTCTGTGAGCCTGGGTGGTGACATCTCCCCTGGAAACTAGGAGTATCACATACTTTTTTGTTTTGACCCTCTCCTAAGTCAGAAAACTAAGATCATGGCATCCGGTCCCATCACTTCATGGCAAATAGATGGGGAAACAAGGAAAACAGTGGCTGACTTTATTTCTGGGGGCTCCAAAATCACTGCAGATGGTGACTGCAGCCATGAAATTAAAAGATGCTTACTCCCTGGAAGAAAAGTTATGACCAACCTAAACAGCATATTAAAAAGTAGAGACATTACTTTGCCAACAAAGGTCTGTCTAGTCTAGGTTATGGGTTTTCCAGTGGTCATGTATGGATGTGAGAGTTGGACTGTGAAGAAAGCTGAGCACCGAAGAATTGATGCTTTTGAACTGTGGTGTTGGAGAAGACTCTTGAGAGTCCCGTGGACTGCAAGGAGATCCATCCAGTTCATCCTAAAGGAAATCAGTCCTGGGTGTTCATTGGAAGGACTGATGCTGAAGCTGAAGCTCCACTTCTTTGGCCACCTGATGCGAAGAGCTGACTCATTTGAAAAGACCCTAATGCTGGGAAAGATTGAGGGCAGGAGGAGAAGGAGACGACAGAGGATGAGATGGTTGGATGGCATCACCGACTCAATGGACACGAGTTTGAGCAAGCTCCGGGAGTTGGTGATGGACAGGGAGGCCTGGTGTGCTGCACTCCATGGGGTCACAAAGAGTCAGACACAACTGAGCGACTGGACTGAACTGAGTCTCCTCTGTGGGCATACCTGAGGGAGCGTCACGTAAAGGGGCACATAGCAAGGAGCTAGTGAAGCACACGTTTTGGAGACAGAGCAAAACTTGCTGCCACCAGAGTAAAACTACTTGAAAATGACATTGCCCAAGAGCAAAGAAGAACAACAAAGTGTAGAGGAAATTACAGAGAGAGCAAGGAAATTTAACCAAGATGAAATTATCTGAACCCTGGAATAGAACTGCGCCCGGATTTGTAAAGTTGTGTTGACAGATTCTCTCCAAGGCCAGACTTTCATCAGCCTCTCCCGAGCTTCTTTAAATTAGGCCTGACTTTTGGGTTTTCGTGTTCCTCTCTGCATTTCCTGATTTTAGTAAAAGTCCTGCTAAGTCAGTTCAGCCAGAATTCCCCATCCGCCCAACCTGACCACGCTGTCTCACCTCCCTCTCTCACCAGTCCTTCACCCTCCACCGTCCCCCGGGCGAGGCCTGACCACCCTGGCCTGCCACAGAGAATCCCCCCCTTACCCCTTAGTCAAAGCTATGGCTTTTCCAGTAGTCACGTACAGATGTGAGAGTTGAACCATCAAGAAGGGAGTGTTGAAGAATTGATGGTTTCAAATTGTGATGTTGGAGAAAACTCTTGCGAGTCTCTTGAACTGCAAGATCATCAAACCAACCCATCCTAAAGGAGATCAACCCTGAATATTCACTGGAAGGACTAACGCTAAAGCTGAAGCTCTAATACTTTGGTCACCTGATGAGAAGAGCTGACTCACTGGAAAAGACCCTGATGCTGGGAAAGACTGAAGACAGGAGAAGGAGACGATGGAGGGTGAAATGTTTGGATGGCATCACCGACTTGATGGACATGAATCAGAACAAACTCCAGGACACAGCAGAAACAGAGGAGCCTGGCGTGCTGCAGTCCATAGAGCTGCAGAGCCGGACATGACTTAGAGGCTGGACCACAACAATGAACAGCTCCCTCTCCCTAGCGCCTCCTCGCAGTGATTTCCCACACTGCCGCCACCCCGCTCCTGTGCTGTGAGCTCCCACTTTCCCACAGTGTATCTGGAGTTGAGTCCATCTTCCCTCCAAGACCCCTCTGCTGCAGTCCCCACCCCATCCCAGTCAGACCCCTTCAATGTCTTTCTATTCATCGCTAACAAGTGTCATGAATATTATTTTTTCTTTGACAATGTGCTCACAAATTACCCTCTTAACTAATGAACATATTTTAAGTTGTGTTCATATTATTGCAACTGAATTCTAATTAGTAAAGCATTTTGCTTTTACCAGAAAAATTAATTTATTTCTGCATTTATTCAGTAAATAGATACCTCACCCCTAATATACTTTAGGCCCTATGTGGCAAAGAATGACAAAATTAATAACATACGATCCCTTGATGGGAGGAACACAGACAGACAGATACTTGCTTCTGCAGTGTAAAGTGCTGCTCACGTTATAGATTTATGTGAAGAAGGATTTTACTGGGAATATTGAATTTTTTTCTGCTATTCAGTGGTTTAGTACTCTGAAGTAAGTAAAGAGGGAGGAAAGAAATTCCAATACGTCTGATCTATTGAATGGCCTCCTCAGTGGAATATACTCATCAACACCAGGGTAGAGCGGTTCCTTAAACTCACATCTTATCTCCTTCACGGGGACTTAATCCTTCCACATCTACGACCGAATCTGTTTTCTGTGCCCAGCAAGGCTACATCTCAGTCAGATCTCCCAGGTCTCAAGGATTCCTTTTCTCTCTAACAATACTTTGAATAGTTTTTTATACCATTAAAGGAAAATTTCATAGAACTGGGAAAATCATGAATCTCATACAGATATAAAATCAGCCTGCGTTACAGATTTTATTTAATATTCATTGGTTAAATGAGCAAACCAGGCAGATAAGCCAGTACAATGGAGAAGTCAAAGAAGCACAATATATAAGAAGTTAAACATTAAAATGAATTAAAAATGGGTACCAAAACTAGCTTTCACTGGGAATGGAGCAAAATTCATTTACACATCAATGGACAGGAATTATTTTGTATTGCTTAGGTTATTCACAACTTACAGAGTTGTAGACTAAATCCCATAAAATCAGAATCAGAAAGCACGAAAGGTTTGCTCCAGATAATGTACAATTTTCAGTAAGGAACAAATCTTTCCTATGGTGTGTTGTAAATGATGAACACCAATTTTAAGGAAAATAATGAGATTCATCATTTATTAAGTGCTTATTTTGGTCAGGGGTCTTCCCAGGTGGCACTAGCGGTAAAGAACCCATCTGCCAGTGCAGGAAATGTGAGTTCCATCCCTGAGTCGGGAAGATCTCCTGGAGGAGAGTATGGAAACCCACACCAGTCTTCTTGCCTGGAGACTCCATGACAGAGGAGCCTGGTGCGTTACAGTCCATAGGGTCGCACAGAGCTGGACACGACTGAAGCAACTTAGCACGCTTTCACTGGTCTGTGCTGAACATCTGACAAGGCATCACCTCACTGGATCTATGCAACTAAACCTTGGCAGAAATTACCCCCACTTCACAGATGGAGAAACTCAGGCTTAAGAAATCTCAAAGTCACGTCGTTAATGAGGGTGGGCTTTAGGAACTGAAAACAGACGCCCACTTTTCTCACCTGACGCTGGCCGGCAGGCACACACTCGAAGGCAGAGGGTGGTTTCTTAGACTCTCCCCTGTGCTTAAAAGATGATGGCAGTTTGCAATTCTGTTGCAGAGAAGAAGCCAACTCTGACTCTGTATTGAAAACTGTTTCTTTGGCTTGCTTTTTTGTTGTTGCTTTTGTCATTATAATCATGCATAACAGCCTGCCTCAGAGGACCCTGCTCCTCTGCCTGACTGTAAATCGGCGTGCCTTTGTTCAACTCAGAGAGGAGAACCTGAGCCTGCCCACCTGGGTATGTGTTCAGCTGCCAAGTCGTGTCTGACTCTGTCGTGGCCCACCAGGCTCCTCTGTCCATGGGGTTCTCCAGGCAAGAATACTGGAGGGGTTGCCATTTCCTCCTCCAGGGGACCTTCCCCACCCAGGGGTTGAACATCTCCTGCACTGGCAGGCAGATTCTTTACTGCTGAGCCACTGAGCCCACCTGTGAATAGCTACAACAAAAAGAGGAGATTAACACATGCCTTCCAGCGGCTGGCCGCTCCCAGAGGCGTCTTGGAAGACGGAAGACCCTTCCTCACCTCCCCATCCCTCCCTCTCCCTCTCTACCCCACCGCTCCTCAAGGCTTCTCTCTCTCTGACTGTGAAAGAACCTGGCATACAGACCCGGGCACAACAGCCACTCTCAGACACTGGTCTGCCACCTTCTCGGTCAGTCGGCTTTCTGAATAAAGTCACACTCCTTGCCGCAACCCCTCATCTCCTGGATGCACTGGCCTGCCCCTGTGCGGCGAGCAGAGTGAGCGTGGACTTGGTAACACTTTAGTGTCTGTCTCCTTCTATCTGACTGCTTCACTGAGTTGCATTAACTGCAGGCTCCCCTCAAAGTGTCTGTGATCCCTCCTATAATTCAAACACATATGTATCACGTATTAGCCAAACAAGAAAGCTGAGGGGGTCCCCCTTGGCTCAGTGGATAAGAATTCACCCAGTGCAGCCAATGCAGGAGGCATGAGTTCGATCCCTTGTCCAGAAAGATCCCACGTGGCATGGAACAGCTAAGCCTGTGCACCACCTCTACTGGTCCAGCGCTCCAGAGCCCGGGAGAAGCCCGCGGGCCCCAGAGCCCGCGCTCTGCACAGAGGGACGCCGCCACGGGAGAAGCAGCACAACCCGAGAGGCTCCCGCTCACCTCACTAGAGAGAGCCCACCCAGCAACTAGACCCACCTCAGCGTCAATAATATATAAAAAAAGAGAAAACGGAAAACTGAGAGTCTTGAGGGAGCAGGGTGCACGTTAGATGAACAACGATTTCCAAAGAGCAAAGTCTGTAAGTACATTGATTCTTCCTTTTCCCTCTACTCCATAGCCAATGAATATTAAAGATCTACATAACAGTATGAAAATGACAATGTGAACCAAATCAGATTCCAGGCAACTCTACTTCTGCCATGCCTGTCACAATCATACTCCAGCAGAACCAAAGAACTCATGTTCTTACTCACAGCAGGTTGCAGGGGCATGACTTCCACTTGGCTCTGACTTAAAGAAAACCTTTGGGAGCCAACATACATCATTTCCCTAAGCAGGCGCAGAAAGGTAGCTTAGCAAACTAAAGACTGGATTTACTGGATTAAGCACCTGGCTTAAGGAGATTTAAATCCGACTTAATGACATTGCTAGTCCCTGGAGCCACTGGTTCAAATCCTAACTAAAGCTTTTGCTCTTCATCAGAAAATGCCAGCAAATTTGCATTATTTTGTAGATCAGGGGAAAATCTCAGAAACATTTTCATGTCTCCTTGTCACACCGTAAATATGAATTTCCTAACGACAAGCCACTTCCCTATAGAGGATGGTGTTAATGCCAGCAGGCCTTATCTTGGCTCAGAACTCATTCTGTTCCCAAGAGAGAATTTCTGCAACACTGGACAAAGCGTTTTGTCTTCCCCATTCCTTTCACTCAGCCCTTCTGGGCCTTTGTTCAAATGTCATCTTCACAGTGAAGCAATTACTTTAAACCTTCTTAAAATAAAATTGCGTCACCTCCATTTCCACCCATTTTCTCCCTGCTTCGTCTTCACTGCTCTGACTACTGTCTCACATGTTACACAGTTTATGTACTTTAGCCTCTCTATGGCTCAGTGGGTAGAGAATCTACCTGCGGTGCAGGAGACACAGATTCAATCCCTGGATCAGGAAGATCCCCTGGAAAAGGAGATGGCAGCCCACTCCAGTGTTCTTGCTGGGAAATCCCATGGACAGAGGAGCCTGGTGCGCTACAGTCCAAAGAGTCGTACATGGCTGAGAAATTAAGCACACACGTCCCCATCTAGAATTAAAGCTCAGTGAGTATCAAGACTACATGTGTTTAGCAGTACAACCAGAGCCTAAAACAAGGGTTAAATACAGAGAGGGTCAATGTACTCCTGCTGAATGATCACACGAATCTCAGCAAACGGCTTTGGTCTTCCAAGGCCCACAGGTGCCTCTCACCTCTGCTGTCTGTCTGTCCGTCCCACCCGTCTCCCCATCGTGTCTGTGGTCCGGCGGCCCCGCCACCCTGCAGCTGCGTCTCTTCAATCCCACCCATCTCCCCATCATTTCTGTGGTCCGGTGACCCCGCCACCTCTGCTGTCTGTCTGTCTGCCCCACCCCATCTCATTTCCTTGATTCCTGACTTCACGTATCTCTTCACATTCTTGAACACGGGAATCTTATTGGTCATTGATTATTCGATGGACTGGCATCTTCTCCCAGCCACAGAGGTCTTCCACCAATGGCCTGCTATCAACAAGACCTGCTGATTTGAGACAGAGGTCTTAGCCAAAGAAAATGAAACTTCACTGGGGCCGGAGTGAAAATAAATCAATAATAATTAAAAAGATCTAGCTAGACAAATAATAATAGCAGTGGAGAAAAGATCTGAGACAATGAGAACAGCATTGCCCAAGTCCAGAGGTGAAACGTGCTTTGTGCTTTGGGGAACTAAAGGAAATTCACTGCGGCTGCATGAGGACATTTCCCCTGGTTCCCGGGGAAATGTTTCCAAGACCCCCAGTGATGTGGGAGCCAGGGACAGTGCCAAGCCCCGTACACACGCTCTGTGTTCCCTCCTACAGTAACAGGTGGGTGTACACAGAGCCTGGATATACTTGACAAGGCGGTGATTCCATCCTAGGCTGGATAGAACAGGACAGTGTGAGATTTCAACACACTACGTAGAATGGCATGCAGCTCTTAAGCTATAAATTGTTAATTTCTGGAGTTTTCCATTTAATATTTTCTGGCCATGGTTAGTCTCAGGTAACTGAGGCCACAGAAAGTGAAACTGTTACCGAGTCCAAGCTCACTCTACTGGTCGCACAATAGGCCAATAAATCTGAGAGACAAGGAGTTGACGCAAGAAATATGACTTTATTTGGAGAGCCAGCTGACCAAGAAGGTGGCAGACTAAAGCCTCAAACTAACCATCTTGTTGCGGCCTAGATGCCAATTGTTTTATGGATCAGAGATGGGGGGGAGAAAACAAAGTAAAAGCCGTGTGATTTTGTAAGTGTCTCCTAGAATGGCAAGTATCAGCAGGGGGCGGGTTAGCTTCTTTCTCTTGGTCGCGTCACAGGTGGTGTGAGAGCGCGTCTCCTGCCGTGTCGATGAGCAAGGCTGTCACGGCAGCTGGATTCTGGCCCTCCAAACGCGAGCTTCTGAGCCACGCTACAGGCAGCGCCTCCCCCAAAATAGGAACTGAAGGATGCCTCAGCCGGTGGTGGTGCCCTGTGAGCTAACCAAGGGCTGCAGCCTCAGGGTCAGGCCGAGCGGGCAGCGGCCCCTGGGCTTCCCAGGTGGTGGCAGTGGTGGAGAACACTCCCGCCGACCTGGAGATGTGAGAGATGCGGGCTCCCTCCCTGGGTCGGGAAGATCCCCTGGAGGAGGGCCTGGCAACCCACTCCAGTGCTCTTGCCTGGAGAATTCCATGGACAGAGGAGCCTGGCAGGCTAGAGTCCACGACGTTCCAAAGAGTCAGACATGACTGAAGTGATTTAGCATGTAAAATAACAAAAACGGCAAAAACAAGGGTTAAAGTCAAAGAAATAGATGTATCATGGAGTCAAAATTAACCCTTCCTGGTTATAAAACTGTGGATAAAGAGGAATGACTGTGTGGGATAAAGTGTTGAAAAAGTAAACAGATGTCAGATGTCAGCAGAACTTACAAACTTAAGAAACCTGGGTTTCATTGTGAAAAATATGAAATAATATTAGTTTGTTGTTGTTGTTGTTGTTTTTAAAGAAAAGATATTAGGATTTTAATCAAGTTAACACCACCATCTTACTGCTTGCTTCTGGATTCAAAACTATACATAAGCTCCACACCCAGTCTCTGAATTCTTATCTGTTCTTCAGTTCAGTTCAGTCGCTCAGTCATGCCTGACTCTTTACGATCCCATGAATCGCAGCACGCCAGGCCTCTCTGTCCATCACCAACTCCCAGAGTTCACTCAGACTCACGTCCATCGAGTCAGTGATGCCACCCAGCCATCTCATCCTCTGTTGTCCCCTTCTCCTCCTGCCCCCAATCCCTCCCAGCATCAGAGTCTTTTCCAATGTGTTGTGAAAGACAGGGAAGCACGGGCTTCATGGGCAACCCACAGGCAATTCATGGAGTCTGAGAGTCTAACGGCAACAGTGCAAGTACATGCTTGGTGAAATCTGACACTTCTGAGATCTTCCTTCCCACAGTATTTGAAGCCTTAACACTTGGCTGAAGAAGCACAGGCTAGGCATTTTTGAAGATGTCTTCCTACTTCTTTCTGAGCTTCAATTCCCTCTTTGGTAAAATGATAAAATTGGTAAATGGTAAAATGGCAGAAAGTGAAGAACTAAAGAGCCTCTTGATGAAAGTGAAAGAGGAGAGTGAAAAAGTTGGCTTAATGCTCAACATTCAGAAAACTGAGATCACGGCATTCAGTCCCATCAATTCATGGCAAATAGATGCAGAAACAGTAGAAACAGTGAGAGACTTTATTTTCGGGGGCTCCAAAATCATTGCATATGGTGAGTGCAGCCATGAAATTAAAAGACGCTTACTCCTTGGAAGAAAAGTTATGATCAACCTAGAGAGCATATTCAAAAGTAGAGACATTACTTTGCCAACAAAGGTCCGTCTAGTCAAGGCTATGGTTTTTCCAGTGGTCATGTTTGGATGTGAGAGTTGGACTATAAAGAAAACTGAGCACCAAAGAATTGATGCTTTTGAACTCTGATGTTGGAGAAGACTCTTGAGAGTCCCTTGGACTGCAGGGAGATCCAACCAGTCCATCCTAAAGGAGATCAGTCCTGAATATTCATTGGAAGGACTCATGTTGAAGCTGAAACTCCAATACTTTGGCCCCCTAATGCAAAGAGCTGACTTGAAAAGATCCTGATGCTGGGAAAGATTGAGGGCGGGAGAAGAAGGGGACAACAGAGGATGAGATGGTTGGATGACATCATCTTGATTCAATGGACATGAGTTTCAGTAAACTCTGGGAGTTGGTGATGGGACAGGGAGGCCTGGCGTGCTACAATCCATGGGGACTGCAAAAAGTCGGACACGACTGAGCGACTGAACTGAAAATTAGGACAGAAACTTCCTTGGTGCATTATGATAATTAAAAGACACAACATATGTCTAGAACAATATCTGATACACAGAAACCCTCAATAAACTACAATTATTGGTCAGCCTACATAATTTCTAATGGCTGTTAATGGTTGTTGTTTTCATAGGCTAAAAGAACCAAAACAACTATTAGAATCACCAATTTAGTTCTGGGAGCAAAATAAACTAAGTAAGGTTATCACTAATCTCACAATAATAACAAATGCATAAAATCAATAATCATTAATACACCATCAATAATCAACACATTCCCTTGGCCTTAGCCCAAAGTACAAAAGCAAGAAATAAATGTTATCATTAACATATCCAATTCATGGGTCATTTTCAATATATTTCAAAGGAATCAAAATAATCTTCCTAATTGTTTCTCTCAATTATCCATCGTTTCATAGTAAAGTCTTACTTTGTCTTAAGCAATTCCTGATAATAGGAATTCATAGAAAACGTAGCCGGAAGGTATCTCAAGCCAGTGTTCAGCAGGAGCTCAATTGGACTCAAATTACGTTCAACTAACCCAGACCTTTCCAATGCTTGTTTGTATTCAGTTGATGTATTCCTTCCTGTGTCTCCGCCTAACCTCACTCCCCACCGTGTCATTAGCAGCTGCAGCTGCACTGCTGCCTGAGCACATTAACCGAATGCAGAATCGGTGGAAAACGGAACACGTCCTGCTTGGCCTGGAGTGCTGGGTGTCTCTCAAGTTCACTCCTTTGTCCATTCATTCAGGTCACTCTAATTATACGAGCAAGAACATCTAACTTTGGGAGACCCACAGGTAGACTCAGGGACGACAAGGGCCTGAGTGCTGGTAGACTGTTTGGAGCTAATCCCGGGGAGCTCAGCGAGGGAGGAAGTGAAGAAAGCACACCAGGCAAGGAGAAAGCAACAAAGCGCGAGGCGATGAGCAAGTTCCAGCCACAGGCCTGTGGGCAGACATCCCCGGAGGGCCTTTGTGAAATCACTTAAAACACGCTTCAGACTCATCCCACTGGGGGTGGAGGAGGCTCCGCCAGTCACCCAGGATCTCCCGTCGGCCACTGATGGAGGGCTGTGCGTCCTTCTGCTCCAGCAAGCTCCCAGAGGGGAGAAACCAGAGACAGGAGAGGTGCGTGAGCCCAGGCTGAGATGGCGGGGTGCCTACGCACTGCCAGGGAGTTCAAGCAGGCAGCTGCAGGGCAGGGCGCCCGCTGCAAAGAAGCAACTCCTGAAGGAGTGAAGGAATCGTGCATGCCAGCGCTTCAAGCACTGCCTGGCACAGGGCTGCTGTTGTCGTCTAGTCGCGAAGCCCTGTGTCCGGCTCTTGTGCAGGCCCCTGGGTTGTAGCCCGCCTGGCTCCTCGTCCAGAGATTTTCCAGGCAAGAGAGCTGGAGTGGTGAGCCATTCCCTTCTCCAGGGGATCTTCCCCACCCAGGGATGGAACCCGCGGCTCCGGCCATGTCTCCTATCTTGCAGGTGGATTCTTTACTGCTGAGCCACCAGGGACGCCCTCCTGGCACAGGGGAGTAAGTGCTGTATCATCTTAGATCCTGTTACCTTGTTTAAGATACTCTAGGCTCCATTCTAGGCATTTGGGAGAAGAATGACCTGGCTCCTGCCCTGGATAAGCACATAATTATACTCAGGTTCAAAAACAAAACGCCCTCTCAGAGAACAGTGTCCACATGTATGTGTATTCACTGCAGTTTCAGAACCACACTCATAATTTAGGGTTCTTTGAATGTCCAATTAACTTATCGTTTTTATTATATTCTTGTTTCACAATGGAGACAAAGATCAAATAAAGAAGAAAAAGGAGCAGAGGTTATATATTGTTATTTTATTCTTTCTTGTGCATCAAGAGAAAAATAAACAAGGAAAAATTCCTGAACTTTCAGGCCTCCTGTTCCCCAGTTACAATGTTTCAGAAAGCAAAAGTTACATCTCTAGGCTTCAGAAATGAGAGAACCTGAATCTCTTAGAAACATGCTCTAAATTTCTCCTATAGGAACACATTTCCGTAATTCCATTGGGTGTTATCTTTAAACTTGTAACCCTGGAAATATGATGGGGAAGAGAAAAGCAAAACAAACACATAAAACATTCACTCCTATCCGTCACCTGCTGTCTGTTCAGCGGGTTTCTATCTGATCAGAATTAACACGGCAGATGTAGACAAATGAATGTAGACAAATGACTGCTACCTTCCTGGAATTATTTCAGGTTATTCTTTATCTCCAGCCATTTATCAGGAAGAATAAAAGGGGAGACACACACACACACATGCTGATAATCCACACACATACACAAAAGATGTTCAGGAAGTCACAACTATAGATCTAGCAGACCCCAACCCTTCGATTTATTCATTTTTTGTTTCTGGTTAAAACATAACTTCTGAGTGATTTGTAAACTCCCCAATATAATTGCCCAAGTGCATTAGCCTTTAATGACCTTCCAAGTCAATTTTTCCAAGAAATGCGAAGTAATCTCCTCTAGTCTCTGACAGATTTAATGGCCCTCTGTGCACCAAGAAAAGCATGTCTGTGTAGCTGGGGTAAGCTGTGCATTGGAGGCATTATTCAGACACTTTGATAAAAACATAAAATGGATAAGATGGCCTCTCTATCCTCAAGAAAATTTTTCAATATGCTTTATATTTTGATTTTCAGATTCAGTTGGTATTCTTGCTTTCTAATACTTTGTTGATCTCTAGGTAGCACTCTCAGTTTTCTGGTTAGAGTTCAAGCCAATTTTTGAATAATCAACCTCTTGTGAAACTGGTTGTTAATACAAATTAACTTTTTTTTGACTAGTGGGAAATTTAAGTTGCCAAATGCGGTGGGGCGGGGAGGGGGGGGGTCGGTGTCGCAGAGGAAGAAGCATCTATGGTTTATGGACCTCATTAATGAGACAAAGGCTTCAAGTGTTTTAATTGGAAAAAGGCTAATATCAAGTTTTCAAATGAAACCCTAAAAGAAGCAAGAGTTAAATCTCAAATTTGATGCTATGAATATTCTAGTTTAAAATTAAAGAAAATATTCTCATATACCTTCACCAATCTGAAACAAAGAAACATCATTTATAGTTTATAAGCAACTCTTGCTGTTTTCTTGGTTGGTGTTTTAAATGCAATTTGTTTTTAAATTAAAAAAAAAAAAAAGAACTAATCCCAATGGTTTTTTCCATCAACATTTGAATTATTTGTTATGCATTTATTCCACACACATATTCTTTAAAATTTCCACCTCTCTACCCACTTCCTTTCTCCTGCCTTGGCAAGATCCTATTCACCTGGGAGAAAAGACTTCTAATGTTTGTGACAACTGAGCCTCCTTCGCTGAACAATCACTGTCATTTGAACTAATTTTCCTTGTGATAAAGCAATTTTAATACAGCTCTTTTGAACAACCAAAAGAGAATACATTAGCTATCTCCATATCACAATCCTTCACAATGCATGATTGCTTTGTAGCACTTCTTTCTGTAAATTACATGGTCATTATTTAGATATAGGATATGTGTTTAGATAGAAGATGTCTTTGACTCCACCCTCAGACTGCATATGCCATAGATAAAGTTGGTATTTTCTCACTTCCCAATGTTCCCAATTAGTTGTGAGCAAATATTGATTTAATGAACATTAGTTGAAAGGGTATTGGGCTTTAAGATATACTTGGTGGGAAAAAAACAATGCACTTGGCTTCTAAATCATAATGACAGACAAGTAATCTCTCTTGTGATTAATATTCTTCATGTATTGATATAAACGGAAGTCCTATGTATATATCTACCTCATACTGTTTTGAGAATCAAATAAGTTATTAGCTATTAAACACTTAGAAAAGTTCCTGGCATACTGAGGTGAGACATTAATAACTGTTAGACACTGATGTTACTATTTTTCAACTATTATTATTAGTTTCTTCCAAGCATCCAGCCCCTAGTCCAGCAACAGTTCCTCTCCTGGCCACCCTTCAGTCCTTGAGCTTTTGGTGGGACTGCCACCTAACTCTCTCAGCAGCTTCAACCAAGTAGGCAGGGGACCTGAGTGCACCAAATGGCATGCCTGTACTCAAGGGCACACAGGGTCACCATGAGCCAAGTTTCCCGGTTTCAACAAGGCCAGCAGTGGTCATGTGCCGATGTGAGACACAGACCATAAAGAAGGCGGAGCACCAAAGAATTGACACTTTTGAACCGTGGTGTTGGAGAAGACTCTTGAGAGTCCCTTGGACAGCAAGGAGATCCAACCAGTCCACCCTAGGCAAATCAACCGTGAGTATTCGTTGGAAGGACTGATGCTGAAGCTCCAATACTTTGGCCATCTGATGTAAATAGCCGACGCACTGAAAAAGACCTTGATGCTGGGAAAGACTGAGGGCAGGAGAATAAGGGGACAAAGAGGATAAGGTGGTTGGATGGCATCACCGACTCAAAGGACATGAGATAGTGAAGGACAGGGAAGCCTGGCATGCTGCAGTCCATGGGGCTGCAAAGCATCAGACATGACTTAGTGACTGAACAACAACCAGAGTGAGTGAAGATGAACGTAAGCTGGCAATATGGAGAGCGAGAGAAGGAAAACCAAGGGGAGGGGAGAAGACAGAGAGGAGGAGACCAATGCCATCATCTGAGCCCCTGAATCCATCAATCTATCATCTAAACTTACAACAGCCAATACAGCTCTTAGGCTCCCTTTTTTTTTGAGTTTTAGCCAATTTGATTAAGATATACATTCAGATTAGATCTAAATGTCTATCAACCGCAACCAATAAAAAGCACTGACAAATACAACCATTGATTCTTCATCTGCCAAAAGAAAGAGCTGACAGAATAAACTCCGCTGAAATTCTAAAACCCTGTGTTGATACGGCAGCAATCTCACAGTCAGTAACTCAGGCAAGTCTATTCAGATGACCTCAACCAGTTCTGAGCAGTGGTCCCCAACCTTTTTGGCAGCAGGGACCGGTTTTGTGAAAGACAATTTTTTCACAGACCAGAGGGTGGGTTAGAGAGGTGGGGAGTGGTTTCAGGATGCCCTGATGGCTCAGGTAAGGAATCTGCCTGCAGTGCCGAAGACCTGGGTTCGATCCCTGGGTGGGAAGATCCCCTGGAGAAGGAAACGGCAACCCACTCCAGCCTTCTTGCCTGGAAAAGCCCATGGGAGGAGCCAGGCTACCATCCATGGGGTTGCAAAGAGTCTGGCATGACTGAGCAACTTTGCTTTCATGTACATTGCATTTGTTGTGCATTTCTGTTATTACTGTTACATCAGCTCCACCTGAGATCATCAGGCATTAGATCCTGCAAGCTGGGGACCCCTGGTTTAGAAAGTCTAAGAAGCACAACATCTTTTACTCCCTAAGAGTGGCTGAGGTTGCAAGGAGGCGGTTCTCCCACCACAAGGCTGATGTTGACTTCCAACGGTATTTCACATACCAAATCTTCTTCCCACATAGAAAGGGAAAAAGTGGATACAATGGCTACTTTTCCTCTTAAACAAAAGTACACTTCATCATGAATACAGCAAGACAGCAATATGCAAAAAGCAAATGCAAAGGACCTAAGATGCTGCAGTATTTTATAAAGTGAAACTCTCTTCATCTGGTCATAGTGGATTTTCAAAACAATTGAGGGAAAGTAAACATTCGTGAACTAGAACTCCAGCAAGCTGTCTAAGGACTGCTGTCTCAATCTTCTGAAATTAGGGAAAGAGACTATCAGCTCTGTGGTAGCTAAGAGCAGGGCAGTTAACCTGAGTTCTAAACTTGGCATGATCACTCAGACTGTACAATAAGTTGAGGGAACTGACTTGAAACATACTTCAGTTTCCCTACCTGGGATATAAGAGGCTTGGCAAAGGTGATATCCAAGATCCACAGAGGTTCTTCAGTTCTCCAGTTCTATGAGATCCTAGAAGACTGGAAGTGTGGAGAGAACCTTATCATAAAGACTTCTTTTCAGATTGAGAGCTGTAAGAAGGGGAAAAAGGGGTTATCATTTTACACGTGAACAATGAGAACAAGATATGACAAGTAATCGTGGATCGGTATACTAGAACTGTCAAGGAGAGACAGCTTCTTAGAGGGAAGATATTTGAAGATCTTTGTAGAAAATGCCCCATAAGAGAGCTTCAAAGTCTGGAGACTGAAACTTATAATATTCCTTGGGAAAGTGCCATTTTATTTTTTAAGTGTTTTAAAGGGCTTTTTTTCCTTCTCATTTTTTAAAGATGTGTATTACAAAAAGACAACGTTTACATAAAAGACACAGAAAAAAAATAGCTTCCTCTTCCTGCTATCATCTTTTTCAGGCCTTAGGGGTTTTTTTGTTTGTTTTCTCTGTTAAACTAGATAAAGGTTGAGCAGGGTATAGAGGAAAGTGGAAAGGTGCTGGAAAAGTTCCTCTTTCAATTAGCATCTTTATCAGGACTGCTGGCCACATTTAATGCAGTAATGTTCCTCTAATGCAGAGACACAGCAGGGGCAGAGATTTCGAGTTAATGATGCCTGAGTCTGTCCTGCTTGCCTCTCCAGACTCCCAGGCCCGGCTTCCCCTTGCCATTCTCTCTTGGAGATTCAAACTTCTGATCTCAATATTTGTTCTTCATAGATGCTGACGTTAATCCGCACATAATTTTTAAGCTTTATTCACGCCGATCTTTGAGAGAGTGTGTCCCCATAGTGCAGACGGTTGGAGAAGTTATTTATTAAGCAAGCACCTTGGAAACGGAGACTTGAAAATGTGATTTCTATTGGCTGTAAACGCCAAGAACGTCAATATTCATTATGCTGGCTTAGCAGGAAGCTATTTTTCATCAATTGCCAGAACGATCCACCTTAACAAACAAACAACGCCATGAGAAAATTTTAAGTAATTAACATACTTAATCGATTAAGTCAGGAGAAATTAAAAGGAGGGTCCTCTTTCTGTCTCATCATAGATCAGCTGCCCTGAAGAGTTGGATAAAATGGTTTTGAGCAGTTATCAGACACTCTTATCAAGGACTCCAAGGAGCACTGGAAGCAATTAAACCAACACATGGTTTTTCCTCTGTGTCCTGAATTCGTATCTGATCCCATGTACTTCGGCATACAACTTACACATCCAACTCAGTTTTGCTTAAAAGTACATTCATTTGGACATTTCTCATCATTTCAGATCTGGCATCTTTGAGAAAAACCCATTTTTTAGGCACCCTATATAATTCTATACAGATTCATTACTACCAGAAATCAAATTCATCATCTACAAAACCTTCTGAAAGTCACAGGAACCACCCTTCCTATGCTGTGATGCAAAATGATGGGGTTGCAACAAGGATGTTAGCACTTTGTCTCCTGTACTGTGAGACTGCCCTATTATTTTGTGGCTGGAGAAAACGTTGTACAGGACCTTTCAATCTAAGTACACCAAGATTAATTTTTTTAGAGGTGCCGATAGCTTGACTGATAGAATATCGACTCCTGATATGTTCTTTCACTTGAGTGTGCACCCAAGGCTACAGTGATGAGATGTAAATAGCCTGAATCTCTTACTCTGACACAGGCTTTTATTTTTCAACTCAGAGTACAAGTAACACCCACAAATCCATCTCTGTCTGAAAAAAGGAAGAATACTTATACGCATAAGATAGGCAACATCTGGTAGCCAAATGTTTATAAGCAAAGCACAGTTGTCCTTGAATAGCTGCAAGTCTGGAATGAATCAGTAAAATAACTTTCAGGAGCTAAAAATCCTTAATTATTTGTGGATAACAGCTTCGCTCTGCTCTGGGGCCTGTTGCTAGCTCAGGTTCTACCGTGACAGAAGTACGTGGGGCTAGTCATAATGGCAGCCACAGGAGCCTAAGCTGAACGTTTGGTCAGGCGCTTTCCTATCATCTCATCTGATCTTCACAATGTCTCTGAGAGGCAAGTATTATTATTCTTTGTGATCAGTCACTCAGTCGTGCCCATTTCTTTGTGGCCCCATGGACTGCAGCCCGCCAGGCTCCTCTGTCCATGAGATTCTCCAGGCAAGAACACTGGAGTGGGTTGCCATGCCTCCTCAAGGGGATCGTCCCATGAATGATGTTAAAAATAAAACATTTATTTTCAAATTCAAAAAGAAGTAAAAATTAGGAAAAAAAAAAATAAGAGTTAGGAAAAGTAGTGTCAACAAGTGACCTGTCTCTCATCAGCATCTAGGAGCCAGCTGGTGGGGAAGGAGGGCTCTACGGCCTCGCCTGTCTGCTCGCCATAAAAGCAGTAGCACATTTCACAGCTGCTGAAAAGCATGTTTCCTCAGAGTTTCTGAGTAATGAGATTGTCTGGGCAAGGAAAATAGAACATCATGCTCCAGCAAGAAAAATTGATCAGGTAACTGAAACCATCGCTGATCCCGTCCCTCCCTACTTGCAGCGGGTCTCAGCTGGAGCAAGACAGACACCAGTAACTGGACCCTGGTCTCCGGCCGCCGTTCAACACGAGAACAGCTGGCTATTTAAGATTTACAGCACTGAGGAAAACATCACTTCACCTCAACCCACTGAACTGGGTTCTCCAGGAAATTTTGATCTTAGGGAAGCCACCAACTGCTGGGCGGAACTGACCAAAATTTCCCCCACCTGGCTCTCCCCCGACGCGACCGCTTGCCATGCTGCCTGCCACAGCTCCCCTGCTTCAGCTCCTGAAGCTCATTCTGATGCTCAGCGCACAACCACAAGCCTCTGTCTTGAAGTATTAATAGAAGAATAAGTACATACACACCCATGAGTGCAGAGATACAGATATACGTATTGCATGCGTGCGCGTGCATG
Source organism: Bubalus kerabau (assembly GCF_029407905.1). Classification (NCBI taxonomy): domain Eukaryota; kingdom Metazoa; phylum Chordata; class Mammalia; order Artiodactyla; family Bovidae; genus Bubalus; species Bubalus kerabau. The sequence continues at coordinate 82,998,897 of NC_073636.1, read as the reverse complement.
GTGCTCACTCAGCCTGTCTGACGCTGCGACTCCACGGACGGCAGCCTGCCTGCGTCCACAGGACTTTCCAGGCAAGCATACTGGAGTGGCGAGTGCTGACCCTGTGCGCGCTGTCCCTGAAGCCGGGGCGGGCACGGCGCATTCGGGGCTGGAGGGGCCTCCGGAGCCGCGCCCTCGTCTCCCCTCCCAGCCGGGGCGGCAGCCGCGCCGTGTCCTCTCTTCCCGGGCTGACCCCACGGACCCCGCCGGGGCGCAGCGGGGAGGCCGCCGCCTTTCAGGTAGAGCTCTCGGATGGCTACCGCACAAAGTAGCCCTTGGCCAAGCAGGGACCTCGGGAGCACATGCACCAGCGGTTACACAGTCCTTATTTACAAATGTGGGGTGAGAGAGCCTGAACACACCACCTGCGCTAATCTGCTCTCTCCCCACAGGCGGGCGGCCATTTCCTTCTCCAGGGGATCTTCCCGAACCAGGGACTGAAGCCGGGTCTCCCACATCTCCTGCACTGGCAGGCGGATTCTTTACCACGGCGTCCATCTGATAAGCCCCATACCGCATGTGTAAACACACACACATACATGTATATACAGGTATGTGCACAGGCATGGATATACACATACACTATATATATGTGTGTATATATACCTGAATATTTATATTCACCTATACAGATACATACAAACATAGGTATACAGATATATAAATCCATACCTGCATGCATATTTACATATATAGATATGCATGCATAGACATATAAATATATATGCATCATTTATACATAAATATGCATGTAAATGTACACATACATGCTTAAATATAAAAGGCATCAATGTGAACATGTGTGTCTATGTACATACATATATCTATGTGTCTGGGGGCCTCCCAGGAGGCACTAGTGGTAAAGAGCCTGCCTGCTGATGCAGGAGACCTAAGAGACTCTGGTTCAGTCCCTGGGTCGGGAAGATCCCCTGAAGGAGGGCATGGCAACCCACTCCAGCGTTCTTGCCTGGAGAATCCCATGGACAGTGGAGCCTGGTGGGCTCCAGTCCACAGGGTCACAAAGGGCTGGACACGACTGAAGGGACTGAGCACGCGCACGTTCACGTGTGCATGTGTGTATTACAGACGTGCACATGTGTAGTGTTTAATGATATATGCAGAGTAGTAGTAAGTGTGCTCAGGCGTGCCCAACTCTTTGTGCCTCCATGGACTGCAGACCACCAGGCTCCTCCGTCCATGAGATTTTCTAGGCAAGAATACTGCAGTGGGTTGCCATTTCCTACTCCAGGGGATCTTCCCAACTCAGGGATCAAACCCACATCTCTTGCATCTCCTGCACTGGCAGGCAGATTCTTTACCACTAGCACTGCCATGAAAGCCCATTTATATATGTATAGGTGTAAACAGATCCATAATTACATATATGCACAGACAAAGAACATACAAAGTTCATAGTAACCAGTGATTCACAAAACCCATGAAGGAAAACTCTTCTCTTGGAAGCACAAATCTATACACCTCTACATCAAGCACGTGTTGCTAAGGATGGAGCAGACAATGAATCAGGAAATGAAAACCATCATGGAAACCAGGTAAAATAATTCAAAGAAAAGGGGAAGCAGGGATTTAGGAGCTGTGAATGACTCAAGCAGTAAATCTTGTGGGTTTTTTGTTTTTTTTTTTTTAAATATAGACTCCTTGGCAAACCAATGAAAATGTAGTCCTTTTGCCTAGGGAAAAGAAATAGTAATACATTCATAATTCTGGTCAGGAGCTCAATCTGTCCCAGATCCCTCCAAAGTTTACAATACTTTAACCTGGAGACTTTTAGTAGATTCTTCTAACCTGCATTTCCTTTCCCAAGAGATCACAGATTCGTCAGAAAAACATTGTTCATAGTACCAACCTCTCCCTCATTTGCATTTTTGAAAGTCTCTGAATTGTATTTGCTATAGCTGTCTAGTATTAAGATACATTATATATAATCAGAAAAATCATACAGGCTAGCCTTTCTTCAAAGCCCTCAAACTAGAAACTTTGGCAAAATTTCTAACTCAAATTTCTAACACTTTCTATGACCTTGAAAAAGAGAAGAAAGAAGTCAGATGCTAATATGAGAAGCCTCCATAGGATCTATATGTTAGGAGTATTAAATTACAGTTGTACAACATCCATGTAGACTGATCTATGTGGGTAAATCTTTCATTTCAGAAAGGGCCCTGGGCAAATATTAGTATTTGTGAACACAATTCCTTTCTTAAGATCAGTAAAATATCTCTCTTTACTTTTGAAATTTGGATCTGATTGTACTTCAAAGACTTTCTCTAGAAGACCTCTAACTTGAAAGAAAAAGCAAACCATTTAGGCACAAGAGAAGAAGATTTTGTAATGAGATTTAAAAAGAGCCGGAGGCAGACCACACTTTTGAGGAGAGAAACAAAGAAAGGGCACCTGCTTCTGTCTGTGCTGCCGACATCGTCCATGACTGCCAATTTCAGAAGGCGACAACAGAAATCTCTAACCTTCAAGAGCAACAACTGTTCTCTTGTCTAGTGCGTAGTAAACTATACGAGAAACAGGAACAAAGGAGAAACACCGATTTTGACTCAACTGCTTGAGAAAGGAGGTGTAGATAGACGGGGGAAATGCTTTGTCCTGAGGAAAGGTGATTCACAGTGGCCAGCTGGACGGGTGGAGAACTTTGGAAATCTGTTAGCTTGATGTTATTACATCACTTCATCTCCTATCCTCCTCCGCTTTTGCCAGACAGGTATCTGGAAAGCAAACATGTATCTGCTACCCAGATGTAATGAAATGCAATTAAGAATTTATCTTTCTCTGACAATTATAAGAGCAATCTTCAGAGGAAACCATCTAAACGTACAAGGATCCCACTTTATCTTAGAGGTCTACTTTAACTAATGGTTTCTAAATTACTTGAGTGGAAAATTAAGAATGCAAAACTTCACTTAAGGATGCATTAGGAACAAAGTGCTTTTGCAGTAAAGCTTTCATTAAGGAAGCTATGTACACACGCATTTAAAAACACACATCTCTTTCTTTAGAATATAGGTAAAGAGATGAAGTAATCTGTTTGAATTATGATCTCTGGGACCAGGACTGTGTTTAGACTTCCAAAATGGATAAATTTCAGATTTTCAAAAATTGTTATCTAACACTGACTTCCAAATGCAACCACTTTCTCCCTTACTTTCCTATTTAAGGTCTAAATGATTTCTGCTTCAAAAACTATTTGAATTGTTTTGAGCGGGGGAAAGAAAAACAACTCTTTCTTTGTAAAAGAAAAACAACTGCATTGAAAAACTGACAAATAAAAGAAAAAAATGTAGAAAACATCAAAGGCCTTATAGACAAGTGCTTCTTAAACTTTCACGTGTGATGTGTGTTTGGATCCACCTGGAGATCCTGCTAAAATGCAGACTCTGATTCAGTAGGCCAGAGAAGAGCCCATGATTCTACATTTCCAACAAGATCCCACTGAGATACCAATACTGCCCAGCCTCCCAGGACCACACTTCCAAGTTGAAGGAACCAGGAAAATCACTCTCAGCCTGCCCTCAGTCACATAACCCATAAAGAACACACGCAAGTGCACAGGAAGTACTTTCTGAAGCACACCCAAGGGCTTCAGGTCCCCGAGACAGGTGGTGATTTCACCCCCATGCACTCAAGAGAGCGTGTTAAGACCTGTCACAAGGTAACTGTAAGTAAAGTCCTGAGCTGGCACCGCTTTATAACGCAAGTAAATCATCTGTTTTATCGTCACCATCCTGGCTAGCCTCCTGCCTACTGCTATTCCCGGGAGAACTACTGCATGAGTCACGAGTCCCCGTGCCAACGCAGGAGACCTGGGTTCGATCCTTGAGTCAGGAAGATCCCCTGGAGAAGGATATGGTAACCCAGTCCAGTATTCTTGTCTGGGAAAGCCCATGGACAGAGGAGCCTGGCAGGCTACAGTCCCTGGGGTTGCAAAGAGCCAGACATGGCCTAGTGACTAAACAGCAACAACATTAAGTAAAGGCTTCCCTGGGGGCTCAGTGGTAAAGGATCCGCCTGCCACCGCTGGAGATGCAGGTGTGATCCCTGGGTCAGGAAGATCCCTTGGAGAAGTAAATGGCCACCCGCTTCAGTGTTCTTGCCTGGAAATCCCATGGACAGAGGAGCCTGGTTGGCTATAGTCCATGGGGTGGAAAAAGAGCAATAGGACTTAGCGACTAAACAACAATTAAGTAAATACGTTCCTGCTGCCATTTAGCCTGGAGCAAATTTACAGAGCTGTGCATAGACGCGGCTCATCAATCAATCCGTTTTTGAATCTGGGACCCAATACTTAGGTGAGTCTCAAATTAATTTGAGTGTTTTCCTTCTCTGCAGTCACTTAATAAACGTGGCTGGCCTTTTCTTACCAGAAGACACACAAGCCTCTCCTATCTTGGTTTTAGCTAGTCCGAAGGATAAGAGCTTCATTGAGGAACCTTCCAAAATACACACACTCACAACAACTCATCTTTATACTACTCAGACTATTTTAAAAATTATCCACCCCAGACGTGTTCTCCCAAACTGGTTAAAAAAAAAAAAAATCATTGAGCTATTTATATGGAAACAGACATAGAAACTGTACTTATTTTTCAACTCAATTCCCAAGTATTATTCCATGCTAAGAACTACTGTTCTAAATAAGAAAATAATATGTCCCAATGCAGTTGTAAGCTTAACAATAGAATGCTAGTCCAATATTCTTATTGGTGCCTGGTACACAGTACGCTCACACAAAAATATCTGCTGGTAAATAAATCTGGAGACTCAATGAACAGTATTGTCTTAGAAAACATCAACAGACTAAAACATGTTCTCATTCTCATGACAGGTACACCTCAGCCACAACTCACTGAATTAATCAGGATTTTTCACTTAGATTCATCATTCTTAATACAGAAGGCTAGGAGCAGGAAATTAAAACAGCCTCCCTGAGATCCTTTGTTCCAACAGCCTGTAACTAAAAAAATGACACAATAATTTACTCAAGATATATTTATCCACATCACAACCCTGTGTACCATGGCTTATGTCAGTGATTGCATTCCATTCTTCATTTTCAATCCATTGTTTTATCACATTACACTTATGTTTAAAATATTAAGGCCCTGAACATATCTTCCCACCGGTTTGCAAACTGGCCCCTGAACACAGAGGGCAGGGAGGGACAGAAGAAAGAGAAATCCACTGGGAATGGGTAGTTTTATCAAAAAAGGCAACTTACACATGAAGTCTGTCCTGGGATCTGGAAGACAGTATATCTCTGCATGCGTCTGCCAGAATCTTAAGTTGATACAGTCCAGGCACATAGTGGACTTTCCAGTTGACTCAGTTGAAAAGAATCCACCTGCGATGCAAGAGACGCAGGAGAAGCGAGTTCGATCTCTGGGTTGGGAAGATTCCCTGGAGGAGGGCATGGCTACCCACTCCAGTATTCTGGCCTGGAGGATCCCATGGACAGAGGAGCCTGGTGGGCTACAGTCCACAGGGTCACAAAGAGTTGGACACGACTGAACAACTGAGCACAGCCAGGCACATAGTCCAGGTGGTCTAACAACACCTTGCTATCTCAGGGCCACGTCCTCTAACAGCATCTATGTGGGGACAGTGGGCAGGGAGTAGATTTCCAGGATGGAGATGGGGTAGCCGCCCCCACTTGCCTGGATCCAGCTCCAGGATAAACTGGAGGTCATGCCCCTCCCTGACCTCCCCCAACCCTGACGTCTGTCAGCTACAGCAAAGGCACAGCTGAAATCTTACAGCAGAGGTTTTCCGGGTATAGTCAACTGAGAGTTGCCCAAGGGTGACTGAATGCTGGAGAAACACGTCGGAGAAAAATGATCGAGATAAAGAGAAAAGAATAAAATCCAGAAACGGCCATTTTTAAAATAACAAGGAATTGTAAATGACAGCCTAGACTGAGCTTTGACCACACGGAACATTTTTTGTTCTGTGTCCACGTGAAACCAAAGTGACAGTCAGCTGCAAGTGTCAACGACAATAACAGCAAACAGGAGCAGGTGTGACCCTTCCTTCCGCTTCTAACGCTGGATTCCTGTTCCCACTGGCCAGGGCGACAGCCCCGGGCACAGCCTGGGCTGCTGATTCAAACAAGCGCACAAACAAAATGGAAACAGGTGAAGGTACTTGACTCGAGGGCGACACCGGAACACGTCCGCTTTCCCTCTCCTCTCTGATGAACTTTCCAAGCGTTTCTCCTGTCCTCCTTCTAGAAGGAAGGAGAATTCTGACCCGCGCTTCTCTCTGAAGGATTCAGGAGGCTCTCAAGGCGGCACTGGCACAGCACAGCCTTTCAACCCCGCAGCAAATGCATTTTCCCAAAGCATCGACAGTCATTACACAAGGCGAGGACGAGAGTGCTTCTTCACTTTCTGTCAGTTTGGCCTCTTGTCCTTGAAGAAATAAAAGCCCACTCCGAAGAAATACTTCAGAAAAACCTCAGTTTAAGAAAAAGAAATCTCTTCTTCTCTTTTCCCTTTCATTTCGTTTTTGCTTTTGTAGTTGCCCGCATTGGTATCCTTGTGTAAAAAAAAATAAGGGTGGAAACAAGGTAATAGAGCACACGTCTGAGATACGGGCTAGACAAGAAATGCCACGAGGCTCAGTGAGAAAAGGGCGCTCGTTTTCTCTGAACCTAGATTTGTTTGTTAGCAGCCCTTTCAGTCGGGGCCCCACGAGGGTCCTCCTGCCGGGTGTCGCTTCCTCTTGGACTCAAAGCCGAAAGGCGGGCGCTGGGGCTCAAAGCACACCCTCCGCGCCCTCTCCCGGCAGGCTGCGCGCCTCACGGCGGGTGGGCGGGGCCCGCGGAGTTCTCGCGGGAGCGCGCAGCCCGGAAGCTGCAGGCTCCCAGCCCGGAAGCTGCGGGCTCCCAGCCCGGAAGCTCCGGGAGCGGCGCTGCGCGTGGCTGGGCGCACCCGTGTTCAGTTGAGAGAGTGCCGGTGTGGGAGCTCGTGTTGCCCCAGGAGCTCTGGTCTGAATGCAGGGTGCGAGGCCTCTGCACACAGTCCCCTGTGAGCCAGTGACTCCAGACTAAGCACAAAGGAAGAGAAAAAAAAACGTTGGACTTTCTTACCCCAATTCTAGTTTGATTTCCCTGGAATTGTAAATGGGCTTTGCTGGTCATACATGCAGGATCGTTGCAGCAAAGACAAAAATGAGTGAGCAGCCTTTGGCACATAGCAGCCAAACAGGTCTGTGAGAGTTAGACAATCGTGCTTATTTTTTAACTGTGACTACTAACACACACTTGTAGCTGGACTTGTCCCTCACAAAGCTACTTACTCTCTGACTCCATGTAGATTATACCCTGCACCTGGCGTAGTTCTCCCACTACATTTTCTTGTAGGATTCGGCATCTGGAAAGGAAGAAGCTCACAGCCAATAACTTTCGGGACACCAGACCGGGTTGCCTAGCCTCCTGACACCAGCTTTTGGCTGTAAAATTGCAACAACAACAAAAAATGTATATACAAGAACTTCATGAGGACATAAAACCTCTCCCTATCCGCCAGGCAGGGCTACTCTGGTGGTGCCATGGTGAAGAATCTGCGTGCAGTGAAAGTGATGTGCTGGTTTGATCCCTGGATCAGAAAGAGCCCCTGGAGGAGGACACGGCAACCCACTCCAGTATTCTTGCCAGGGAAATCCCATGGACAGAGGAGCCTGGTGGCCTGCAGACCATGGGGTCACAAAGAGACTCAACTTAGCGACTAAACAACAAGTTCCCCAAGGGAGGGGGCACAGTTCTTGAGGCAGTAGCCTGCTGTATATTCCCATTGCCCGGCAAAGAGAAAGTCACTCTATTTCTTCCAAGCTCTGTCTCTCTATTTCTTTATCTGGCACCAGTGGACTTGGGTGGGGGCAAGATTTTGGCAGCAGTATTTCATTATATTAACTGGTTGGATTGGCTAAAAGGTAGCATTTTTAAACGTCTTGTAGCTGGAGATGTTCCCGTCTCACTCGATGCCTGTGACGCCACACTGGAGGGGCGGGAGCAGACCGTGCCCTCCCGACAGCGAGAGGAGCTGCAGGCCCAGGGCAGGAAGGCGCTGTTGTCCTGGACCCGCTTCATCTCTGCCCCTCCCTCCTGGACGCAGAGCCAAGCCACACACAGGCGAGCTCTCTTCACGAAGCACCATCAGTGTGGCATTTGGCATCAGGGACACTCCTTTTCTGGCCTCGCCCATTTGCTGCACACAGTCCAGCTAAGGCAGGAAAAGCTGAGGACTCTGGAAACTGACCTGAAGGGCTCACAAAATGCCCGTCTATGGCTTCCAAACAGAATATCCTTTACCATCAAAAGGAGGGGGTGGGGAACAGTCGATTCTGACTCCAGGAATATTCTAGCAATCATTTGAAAATATTCCTATAGATAATCAGAATACATACTCATGACATAACATGTATGTATCTTGGTCCAGACTTTAAGCTATATGCCATTTTGAATGTTGCCGGTTCTATCCCTGGGTTGGGAAGATCCCCTGGAGGAGCAAATACAACCCACTCAAGTATCCTTGCCTGGAGAATCTCATGGACAGAGGAGCCTGGTGGGCTACAGTCCATGGGGTTGCAAAAGAATCCAACATGACTGAGCAGGAGATTTTGAATGTTAACATAATACGCCGTCACCTAGATATATTTATTATGTGACATCCTGAGATGGTCAAGTCAGAAACTGAGGCACCAACCTCATGTCTCTGCCCCACATTTCTAGACCCCGTCAAGCTCAGCGCCAGATCAAATCCATCTTCTCTGCACTCTCTATCTGCACTCTGGGCTCGGGCCTCCACCACTCCTTGCTTCCATCACTGCTGTCGCCAGCAGCCTCGGACCTGCATTCCCCATTCCATTCCTCAGGGCTGGTTGTCATGCAGGGTTTGCCTGCCGGTGGGGGAGGAGGGCCTGCTGTCCTGTTATGGCTTTACTCTTCCTCTCCCAAATCATAAATCTAAGCACCAGGCTTTGCAGTCTCCCTAGAGGAATGGGCACACTTTTGAAACACACCAGTCACTCGGTGTGTGCCACTAGTAACCCTGTGTGTGAGCACACGCGCGCTCAGTCATGCCCGACTCTTTGTGACGCCGTGGACTGTGGCCCACCAGGCTCCTCTGTCCGTGGGATTTCCCAGGCAAGAATACTAGAGTGAGTTGCCATTTCCTTATCTAGGGGAACTTCCTGACCCAGGGATTGAACTTGCGTCTCCTGCATTGCAGGCAGATTCTTTACTGTTGAGCCATCAGGGAAACCCACTAGAAACCCTGCTACCCATCAAAGTGAATTTTCTAAGATGACTGCCTGGTGTTAGTCCTTTGCTGAAATCCTTTCTTTTCAAAGGCTCTGAGACCATTGCTCTAAGGGTAAAGTGAGTAAAGCCCATACTTCTTTTTGACGTGGATTTCAAAGCTGTGAATCACATTTGCCCAGCACGTCTCCTTGCTTTCGCTGTCTACGATTCGTGCCGCAGTCACGTGATACCAACTGTAGGAACTCCACCCAGCGTCTGGCTCCAGGCTCAGGGCACAGTTCTTTCCCCCAAACCTGCACCCTGACAGCGCATCCATCAGCACACTTACTGGATGGGCACAGTCCACAAGCTGAATTCATCTTGGAGCCCCTGTTGTCTGGTAGGGACTTTGGTATCCTGGAAACATTAACAGTTGTCGAATTGCTTTAATAGGACATCAGAAGTTACACGTTCATTCTTAAGCTGATGATCCCAAAACCTCACAGGTGCTGGGGTGGAGAGGGTTGACAAGAGAGGTAGCAGAATGGATTTTGAATATTCAAGCTCTGACACTTATATTAAAAATCTGTCAGTGAGAGGGAATGAGAAGCATCTTAGTTTCATGTACTCCACTGTGACTTTAAATGATTCCCTCGTCAAGGGAAAGCATGTGTGGAATTACTTAGGATAAGACGATTAAAAAAAAATGTCAACCATTAGTGAGAAGTTAATTCTGCTTTCAAATCCTTGGTTAACTTTTGAGTTGATTCTGATATGTTCATTTGTAGCTCTTTTTTATAGCAAAGCTTCCAAAGACTTATGAAAGGTGTGGCAATTATAAAAGAAAGAGTTCTATGAAAGAATATCGTGGGACGGCGACTTCTCTGGCAGTCCAGTGGTTAAGATATTGCCTTACAATGCAGGGGTGCAGGATTCATCCCTGGTCCAGGAACTAAGACCCCACATGCCTTGTGACCAAAAAGCAAGCTATAAAACAGAAGCAATATTATATTAACACCAAATTCAATAAAGACTTTTAAAATGGTCCACATCAAAAAAAGAATCTTTGTTAAAAAAAAAAAAAAGAACACGGGGGGCCTTGTGTGACACACATGTGCACACACACAGAGTAGATAAAGCTTCACAGTGAGGTCCTTTTGGTCGCCTAGATCTTATAAATCTTGACATCAGCATTACCTATATAAGCATTACACTGTAGGCATCCATATAATTAGAAACCATGTTCCACTCGTGCTTAAAGTTCCCCCACGGCTCCCCACCAGATCCTGAGCATGGCTTTCTGTGTCATTCATTACCCAGGTCTTTCCCACCTCTCCAATCACACAAAACACTATCCTTTGCTCTGTCAAGAGAAGCTCCTTACAATCCCCAAACAGGCCATTGTCTTTCCCACATCCTTCTGTTCCCCCACCAGGCTCCTTCTCTGCCTGTCGGAAACGCCTTTTGTCTTTCAAAATACCCCTCTGATATTATCCTTCCTCTAAAATCCCACCATAGTGAACATCTCTTAATTTTGTTTGCCCAACAATATTATATGTCAGTTATATCTCAATAAAGCTGGAAAAGTTTTTAAATAAAATGTTTTATTTCCCAGATGGAGGTCCCCATATTTCTCCATCCTAGAAACCTGGGTCAGAGTTCAGTTCAGTCGCTCAGTCGTGTCCAACTCTTTGTGACCCCATGAATCGCAGAACACCAGGCCTCCCTGTCCATCACCAACTCCCAGAGTTCACCCAAACTCATATCCATCGAGTCGGTGATGCCATCCCGCCATCTCATCCTCTGTCGTCCCCTTCTCCTCCTGCCCCCAATCCCTCCCAGCATCAGAGTCTTTTCCAGTGAGTCAACTCTTCACATCAGGTGGCCAAAGTACTGGAGTTTCAGCTGTAGCATCAGTCCTTCCAATGAACACCCAGGACTGATCTCCTTTAGAATGGACTGGTTGGATCTCCTTGCAGTCCAAGGGACTCTCAAGAGTCTTCTCGAACACCACAGTGCAAAAGCATCAATTCTTCGGTGCTCAGCTTTCTTCACAGTCCAACTCTCACATCCATACATGTCCACAGGAAAAACCATAGCCTTGACTAGACGGACCTTTGTTGGCAAAGTAATGTCTCTGCTTTTGAATATGCTATCTAGGTCAGAGAGTAGCCCACCCAAATCCTCAGCTAAGTGATCTCAAACAGGGGACTTTTTTCCTTGGCTGTGCTGGGTCTTTGTTGCTGCACCGCACGCTTTCTCTAGCTACAGCAATCGGAGGCTGCGCTCTGGCTGTGGTTCAGGCTTCTTACTGCGGTGCGTCTCCTGCTGCGGAGCACAGGCTTCGGGGCACGTGGGCTTCAGCAGTGCACGCGTCACACTGGGACGAACAGCCTAAAGTAACCAAGTGGACCTTCACACAGAGTGGCATGGCGCTGCATGGCAGAAAAGGGGCAGGCTCTAGAGCAAAAGCTTTGTCACCAGGAATAAGGTGTCCAGATTGTGCTGAGTCTCAGTTTGCCCATTATCAAATGGGGATAATGATATTGGCCTAGCAGAGCTTTTGTTAAGATTATAACTGGCATGCACAAAGCACTTAGCCCAGGGTCTAAAGCATGGTAGTGTCTCCATAAATCCTAGGTTTCATGATTCTGACCTTTAAGGAAGGATTTCTGACAGTGCAATCTGTCTAGGTGGCTAGTAAAGATGTCAGTTCCTAGGCCCCATAACCAACCCACTGAGCCCAGTGAACCAAAGCTTAGGCCCCCAAATTTCATTTCAACACACTTCCCAGGATAGTCTTAAATCAGAATCACACATCTGAAAGTCCCTGAAATACAGTGGAGACCAAAGAAAATAAAAAGATAGAAGGGACACGAGTCTTGCCACTGCTGTTGACAATCAGAACAATGATAATGACAAGAACAATATTAACAACAGCCACAACATCAACAAGAGCGAGAATAATATCAGCTGATGCAAAACCCCATTGCCAGGTTGTTCTAAATGCTTTACGTATATTAATTTTTTAATCCCCACTGTAAGGTCCGGAGTTAGAGTAGGCAAGTTTCAGAAAAAGAACGAAACTGGCACTCTACAAGAACAGATCACCTTTAATGAGGCGAGAAGGGGCAGCAGTCAGATTAGCGAGCTGCTGCACTCATCTAAGAAAAGAGTAAGTATATATAGGCATGTATGCAGAAAGCTACTGTCTTAAACGGCTGGGGCAAGGAGTTCTGGAGATCAGCCAGAGGCTGGGCCAGCTTGTAGCTGGGTGTAATCAACCTAATGTCTATTTTTTTCTTTGGGTGAGAAAGTTATTTGTTTTGCCTAGAATGGTGGGGAGGACCTGGAGGGGAGTTTTAACTCCAGGCTACCTTGAGCCATGCAACTTTGCTTCACCCACAACAGCCCCACAAAATATGTCATGTAATTATTCCCACATGCCAGATGAAGAAATTGAAGTTCAAAGGGATCAAGTAACATAGCCAGGATCACAAAGCAAGTCAATGGTGAAGCCACACATCAAGCCCAGTCAGGCTGTCTGCAGAGGACAAGCTCTGAGCTGCTGTGCTCGGACAGGAAGACGTGTCCCGCACCGTCCAGATGCTGCCGGCAGCCCCCCAAGTCTGTCACTGTGACCACAGGCATCACCCCCAAGTCTCTGCTTCCCATCTCACGGCACAGGCACAACTGCACACCCATGTCTGGCCCAGTGTGTCTGCACCCGCTGCTCCCGCGTGACCCTCCTGACTGCCAAGTGCTGTCTCTGCTCTCACCCACTCATCCTTGAGCCCAGAGTACAGCCTGTCATGGATAGGGAGGCTCTCAATAAGTAGGTGCAGAATAATTGATCCCCCGGGTGAGCTCAGAACTCCACCTGCTGTTAGTTCTTCAAACTGCAAGGATAAACGTTTGCAACTTAATTTTTCACTCAGGGAATTTCTTTCAAGTCGCTGATATAGATATCATCTCATCTGTAAACCTAGCTCTTCTCTTTCCCCAGTAAGATCTTCAGAAGCTCTCCTTAACAATGAAGAATTAATAATGAATTAATAACGAATTGGACATTGTGTCCAATGTCCCCTTGGACACAGAGTCAGGATCAGTTGGTATTTATTGTATGCCTACTGTGTGCCAGGTGCTAAGCAGGCAGTATGATGAGTGCTTTTCAGAGGGCACCGTGTAGCAGGTGCTTGCTTAGTCAGCATTTGACAGGCTCTGAGGGTCACACTATTGGAAATGGCAACCCACTCCAGTGTTCTTGCCTGGAGAATCCCAGGGGCAGGGGAGCCTGGTAGGAGGCCATCTATGGGGTCGCACAGAGTCAGACATGACTGAAGCGACTTAGCAGCAGCAGCAGTAGCAGAGGTTCACGCTGTGTGTGCCTGTGTGCGCGTGCATGCATGCGCTGAGTCATGTTCGACTCTGCAACCCTATGGACTGAATAGCCCACCGGATCCTCTGGCCATGGGATTTCCCAGTCAAGGATGCTGTTCAGTTCAGTTCAGTCACTCAGTCGTGTCCGACTCTGAGGATACTGTAGTGGTTACCATTTCCTACTCCAGGGGATCTTCCCAACCCAGGGATCGAAACCACATCTCTTGGGTTTCCTACGCTGGCAAGTGGATTCTTTACCACTGCGCCACCTGCAGAGCCCAAGGTTCACGTTAGGCCATCCCAGTGACTAGGAGACGAAACTGAGTCTGAGACGATCTGCGAGCCTACAGGACTCAGGGCCTCAGGCTTTCAGTTCAAAGTCCTCCCTCCCAGGTAAGGTGGAGATAGTTTAAAAGGGAACCCTCTTACACTGCTGGTGGGAATGCAAACTAGTACAGCCACTATGGAGAACAGGGTGGAGATTCCTTAAAAAACTGGAAATAGAACTGCCATATGACCCAGCAATCCCACTGCTGGGCATACACACCGAGGAAACCAGAATTGAAAGAGACACATGTATCCCAACGTTCATCGCAGCACTGTTTATAATAGCCGGGACCTGGAAGCAACCTAGATGTCCATCAGCAGATGAATGGATAAGAAAGCTGTGGTACATATACACAATGGAGTATTACTCAGCCATTAAAAAGAATACATTTGAATCAGTACTAATGAGGTGGATGGAACTGGAGCCTATTATACAGAGTGAAGTAAGTCAGAAAGAAAAACACCAATACAGTATACTAACACATATATATGGAATTTAGAAAGATGGTAACAATAACCCTGTATGTGAGACAGCAAAAGAGACACACATGTATAGAACAGTCTTTTGGACTCTGTGGGAGAGGGAGAGGGTGGGATGATTTGGGAGAATGGCATTGAAACATGTATAATATCATATATGAAACGAATCGCCAGTCCAGGTTTGATGCATGATACAGGATGCTTGGGGCTGGTGCACTGGGATGACCCAGAGGGATGGGGAGGGAGGTGAGAGGGGGATTCAGGATGGGGAACATGTGTACACCCGTGGCAGATTCATGTCAGTGTATGGCAAAACCAATACAATATTGTAAAGTAATTAGCCTCCAATTAAAATAAATAAATTTAAAATTAAAAAAAAAAAGAAAAAAGTTTAATACAAGGGCCCTACAAGCTTTGGGTAAATCTTCTAACTACAGTGGTTTACATTGTCTTTCAGGCCTATGTAGCATGAAATATTTATTAACAGTACCTTAAATTTTTATAGTACTTACTATCTCTTGACTGGATTTCACATGAATTAATTTTAAAAGGGCAGTCTTTGAAAAAGGTGTCAAATGATTTATTCAAATGTTCTTTCCATATATCCTGTAGTGCCTTAGATTTACAGAAGTTTCAAATATAAGAAAAGCAGATATAAAATTTGACAGATAAAGCACCAAAATAACATTTACTGTAACATTTTATCATGACACAAATTCCTGGCTGATTCCTAGCAAATTCTGATAATGGATCAAATAAATAACCCTAAGAATTGGAAAACGGTGGATTCTACCCACCCAAGTGTGGGCTGGACCTAATGACTCACTTGTAATGAACAGAATACAACAGATGTGAAGAGCTCTTGCTTCTGAGGTTCGATTACAGAAGATTGAATCTGTCTTGCTTGTTCACTCTATGAAGCCATGTTGTGAAAAGCTCCTTGGAGAGGCCCACATGGCAAGCAGCCCAGGGAGGAAAACAGCCATCGAGTTACCGAAGTGTCCAGTCCGGCTACTCCTGAGGAAATATCCACGGCCCCCAGACTGAGCCCAAGAGCATGTCCTTTCCAGTCAAGGTTTGAAATGAGGTCAGACTTGAGGTGTCCCTGAGCTGGAAGGCTCTGCTAAGCCACACCTAGGTTTTCCATCCACAGAAACTATGAGATAATAAATGTGTGTGATTATAGCTACATAATTCATTATTGGGGAAATGTGTTACACAGCAATAGCTAGCTAATACAGAATGGAAAGGACGCATGCAGTGAATGCCTCTGGTCCCACCCCATCCTGGGCCCACCTCGGACATGATCTGCAGCTGCAGGGAACAGTACCATAGGAGCTCAGGCGACCCTCTAGTGACAGAATCCCCTCTGGAGAATACTCAGTATTCCTTCCTCCTGCCCCAGAGTCTGCCTCAATGCCACAGGGGCCCTTGGCAGGAAGAGCAAGGGATTTAATGGGCCTGAAGTCACCTACACAGAAGAGAGCCCAAGCCGGTAGATAAATGCACAAACTTCCACACTTCAGAGAGACAGTTCTAGAAGGATTTCTGCACACTTCTCAGAGGTTGCTGATGGGCCAGCAGAATTGAGTTGCTATTACCCAGAGCAATAACCTTGCTAAAAAGTGCTTACATGGCCCCTGTTTCCTTCTCTGGCTCACTTCCCATACTTTTTATGTGCTTCCCATGATCACCTCTCAAATGAACCACCTACCTTCAAAGTCTTGTCTTAGGCTTTATTTGGGGGAAACCCACACTAAGACCATGCTGGCTGAGCTATCCACTGCGGTAGCTTTCCAGGAGGCAGGGGCAGGGGAAGGAACTACGCGTCACATTTGTGTTTTGTTTTGTGTGTGTGCTCTCATATCCGACTCTTTGCGACCCGTGGACTGTAGCCCGTCAGGTTCTTCTGTCCATGGGATTTTTTCCAGGCAAGATTACTTGAGTGGTTTGCTATTTCCTCATCCAGGGGACCTTCCCAACCCAGGGATAGAACCTGCATCTCCTCTGTCTCCTGCTTTGCAGGTGGATTCTTTACCACTGAGCCATAAAGGAAACCATGGGTCATGTTGAGGGGAAGGCAAAGTGTTTGGTTTGCTCAGAACAGTTTCCAAACTTGTCTGAAAGATTTGGATCATTTGTTACAATGTAGGTTCCAAGTCCCTTTTCCTAGAGAATCTGATTCCTAGAAAGAAGCCTAGGAATCTGAATTCTTAACTCACACATATCCCAGTGGATTTTTTTTAGCAGTCAAATTCGGGGAACAGTGAGCTGGTGAACAATGGGCTTGGTGCCAAGGGAAGGAGGAAAAGAGCAAATCTGGCCAAAACCATGATTATGAAGAACCTCAGAATCTTCCTTTAAAGACTGTTACTCAGCCATCAAAAGGAGTGCATTTGAGTCAGTTGTAGTGAGGTGGATGTACCTGGAGCCTCTTACACAGAGTGAAGTAAGTTAGAAAGAGAAAAAGAAATGTCATATGTTAACACATATATATGGAATCTAGAAAAATGGTATTGATGAACCTAGTAGAGAATGGACTTGTAAACATAGTGGGGAAAGGTGAGAGTGGGCCAAACTGAGAAGTTAGCCCTGACATACACACACTCTCATGTCTGAGACAGAGAGTGGGGAGTTGCTAAGTACCACACAGAGCCCAGCCTGGTGCTCTGGATGACCTAGAGAGGTGGGACGCGGCAGGAGGGAGGCTCAGGACTGAAGGGATACATATATACACGTGTGTGTGTGTGTGTGTGTGTGTATAATTATGATACGTGTGTGTACATATATATATAATTATGATACGTGTGTGCATATATATAATTACGATACGTGTGTGTGCATATATATAATTATGATATTTGTACATATATAGTTATGATGTGTGTACACATATGTATAATTATGATACATATGTGTACACATATATAATTATTATGTGTGTACATATATGTATAATTATGATATGTGTGTACATATATGTATAATTATGATATGTGTATACATATATATAATTATGATATGTGTGTGTGTGTACATATATGTATAATTATGATACGTGTTGTTGCATGGCAGAAACCAACACAAAATTGTAAAGCGATTTTCCACCAATTAAAAAATTAAATAACATGTTTTTCAAAAAGACTGAAATGTATTCTGAGACTAATGGAGAGCCACTGAAGGTTTTTGAGCAGATAACTATGATGAGTTATTGTGAAATTAGTTGGGAGCAACAAGACTTAAATGGATTTCCCAAGATGAGACTTTGGGTGAGATACACTGTGAGGAAGATGAGGGCAATAAAAAGGTATTGCAGGTATTCAGATGATATGGAATAGAGATTCAATGTAGATAATTGAACAAAAAAGGAGAAATAGCTTTTTTTGAACTAAGCCTGAAATGTGAATTAAATAGGTTCACTTCACAACATATCCTTCTCTGAACTGCCTGCAGACTGTGTTTGTAGGGCCTCTGTGCATTTTGTTATGATTCTTGGCATGCAGTATTAACCTCTTTTTGGTAATTAATTACCCTTACATTACTCTCAAAGTTATGGAATTTTCTCAGGGGAAAACTCCACCATGCACTTAAGAAATGAATGATTATTTATGTAGTTGGACTGCCTGGAAACATTTACATTTTTCCGTTATGATGATGAAAGCCTAATGCAAATAGTGTTTTTAACATAGGTTCCAAACATATTTTAATTTGTATAATTGGAAGTTTGACACTTACCTGAGTGTTAGCTTGGGAGTGAAGCAGATTTTCTAATTAAATCGAAGAAGAAATTCATTACTGACTTAAAACAAAATGTTATAACAAAAAGAAGGGAAGGAAATATACCAACATAGTCTTTTGGTTTGGGCTGCATTTTGCTTACATATTTGTTTGTCATTCGGGCAAAAGGATTAAGCAGTAACTATCATGATACGGTTACCCACATTCATAAGACTGAGAAATTTTATTATTACTATTTTAGTAGCAAATACACTTCTCTCTGCTCCTCCCCCTCCCCTCTCCTCTTCCTTCTTATCCCTCCCACCTCTCATGAGCACTGCGAGTGCATGGCGCAAGAATACCCGATTCCCTGGTGGCTCCGACGGTAAAGAGTCTGCCTGCAGTGCAGGAGACCTGCAATAGATCCCTGGGTTGGGAAAATCCCCGGAGAAGGAAACGGGCAACCTACCCCAGTATTTTGGCCTGGAAAATCCCATGGACGGAGGAGCGTGATGGGCTGTAGTCCATAGGGTGGTAGAGTCGGACACAACTGAGCGACTTCACTTTCAAGATGGAACCTTTCTCTCTGTAACATACATCCCAAGTACAATATAAGAATGTGGAGTGTGGAGTTACCTGTTAGTTATCGCCCCAGCCATGGTGTTTGCATGCCACGTGCCTGTGGGCAATCATAGTTAGCTCCAACCTCACGGAGTGTCTGTAAAACGAAGCCACATGAATGAGACTCTTGGAAGAAAGTCTGATGCCTGATAAGAGTCCATTTAATAGTGGTGGGTCTTTATTATTCTTCACCCTGTGCACGGAGGAGTCTAGCTGTGATGCAGGCATGGTAGGTGCCCTGCTGGGCCACCTGGATCCCTCTCCGTATCTCTTAGGGCTGCCTCCTTCATAGATTCCTCTCCACCTTCTTTAGGAACGAAGTCCCCAGTGTCAAGCATTCATTACATATATAGCCAAAGAAATGAAAGTGTGTTTATTTACTGTGAATAAGGAAATCTAGGTCTTGCATGAATCCCTAAACTTAATTGGCACTGAAATAGGTTGTGCTTCCTTCTTTCTCAGTTGAATCAGAGGATACACTTCCCTCATTTAACTGATGTAATGGATGAGTGAGGGGACACTAAAATTAAGCAGCATCTTACTTGTCCTTTCAAAGTGGTCTAATGGAGGGCGGTAGTGAGGAAGGAGAAAGATGCTGCTGTTCAGATAGTCTAAATGTAGGGACAACAAAGTGCACAAAAATATTAGTTATATATGTCAGAAGGGTGACCCCTAGAAGGGATGGACTTGGGAAAGAGCTGGGAAGAAGCACTTCCTTTTATCAAAGCTGGATTGTCTCCCATGAGAAAAAAGTCTCAAGAAAGTTGTTCAGCAGCTGAAGGTGCAAGTCCACCCCAAACTCCCTAACTACCCTTCCGGCTCCAACCTCCCACCAGCAACCAAAGCTCGTTCTCTAAGTCTGTGAGTCTCTTCCTATTTTGTAAGTTCATCTGTATCATGTCTTTTTAGATTCCACATATAATGGAACTCTGCTCAATGTTATGTGGTAGCCTGGATGGGAGGGGGTCTTGGGGGAGAATGGATACATATGTATGTATGGCTTTGTTGCTCACCAGAAACTATTACAACATTGTTAATCACTTATAACTCAATACAAAATAAAAAGTTAAAATAAAATAAATGCAGGGACAAAAGCTCAGAAGAAGGCATCCAAAGCTAAACCAAGATGTTCTTGCCCTAAGCTAAGCTAAGTCACTTCAGTCGTGTCCAACTCTATGCGACCCCATGGACAGCAGCCCACAAGGCTCCGCCGTCCCTGGGATTCTCCAGGTGAGAACACTGGGGGTGCCATCGCCTGGGTCACCCAATTATCAACATGTGAAGTCACATACTCTCAGCTTGTCTCTACAAGGTCAGCTAGTCAATCTGTTAACGCACTATTATTAAACCTTTGGTGGAATTAATGGATAAAGAAGGCAGAAGTATTTCAAAAGGAAGAAAGAAGCCAGAGAATTAAGAGAGAAACAGAGATATGACGACACTCAGGGAAAAGATCAGAACGGTTAGTTTTGGGTACAGCATGCCGGATGTAGTTAATAAGAAAAGGCATTAAGCCAGGGGATTCAGGCAAGCATACGCCTGGCAACACAGCCAAAGAAACCGGTAAGAAAGGCTGCATGGTGTTGCTTAGAGCCAGTGGAGAAGACACCTAACACGGAAAGCACCCACAGCACTCCCGGTGGTCTCAGCAACCAGAACTCCCCTTCACACAAATGACACAGAGGTTAGCAAAGATGCATGTAAGTAAAAGCCATCCTTCACAGGAACAATCAGCGCCCTGTGGGCAACGGTCCAGAGAGGAACTTGGGAGATAACGTGTGCAGAAGGCAGACAATGAAACCTCGGGAGCATAGACTTGGGTCAGCAACGCAAGTGACTGAATTAACCCCCCAAACCTAAGAATTTCTGTGTTGTGAATGCGTGTCGACTGGCTTCTAAAAATCCTTATAAAGTATTGGCAAATCACTGGCCACTGCTTTGTGGGAAAAAAGTCTGAGGTCTCGGGAATACCAGGGCTTATTTATCTAGGGGCAAAAATGGACTGAATAGCTATGAATACCCTCCCTGGCTTATTCTCCAACCAGGAACCGGGGTAGATGGCCAGAAGCATTCATAAGAACAGCGCAGAGAGGCTGGATACCGGTTTGTTGTCTCTTCCCTAAAGCTAATCTGTCTGTCAAGTAATGCGTAGTTTTCTCAGAAGGTGAGGCAACAGGGAGCGTACACTTGAACATGGACTAGACCTGAAGAGTGAATAACATTGAGAGGAAGCACACTTAATGGCCACCCTTGTGCACTCACAAAGGGAGGTGTGGAAAAGCCAGAGTGAAAACACACCAGTGCTTTTAGCCATGATGATAATTATCAGACTGAATCCGGTGGTGAGGGAAAAGGTCATTTGCCACTGTCACCTAGAAACACAATCCAGAGACATCTGTGCTGCTGCTGTTTGCTGGCTTTGCAGGTCACTCCTTGCCCAGCTCTGTGCTGAACTCCTGTGCAATCTCATTTAGTCCTCGCTACAACATAGAGACTGTTAAGATAATCCCAGTTTTGCAGCTGAAGAAAAGTTGAGCTCAGGACGTTTTTACACCTTGGCTTCCCTGGTAGCTCAGATGGTAAAGAATCCGCCTGCACCTGGGTTCCATCCCTGGGCTGGGAAGATCCCCTGAAGGAGGGCATGACAGCCCACTCCAGTATTCTTGTCTGAAGAATCCCTCTGGACAGAGGAGCCTGGCGGGCTACAATCCACGGGGTTACAAAGAGTCAGACACGACTGAGTGACTAAGCACAGCACAGTCATAAAGGGATTGTCAATGGAAGCAGTGTGGGAAAGTCATGCCAATCTCAGTCCAAAGCTCATTCTCTTAGCTTCTCCCCTGCTCTTTGCTGCTGTTCAGTCGCCAAGGCGTGCCTGACTCTTTGTGACCCCATGGACTGCAACACGCCAGGCTCCTCTATCCTCCACTATCTCCCGGAGTTTGTTCAAATTCACAACCATTGAGTGGGTGATGCTATCTAACTATCTCATCCTGTGCCACCCCCTTCTCCTTTTGCCTCCAATCTTTCCCAGAATTAACATCTTCACATAAGGTGTCCAGAGTATTGGAGCGTCAGCTTTAGCATCAGTCCTTCCAATGAATATTCAGGGTTGATCAAACCAGTCAATCTTAAAGGAAATCAACCCTGAATATTCATTGGAAGGTCTGATGCTAAAGCTGATGCTCCAATACAGCTTTGTGTTACTCCTTTCTCGGTTTTGAGCCAGTCCATTGTTTCAAGTAAGGTTTTGTGACTTCTTGACCTGCATACAGGTTTCTCTCCTGCTATACCCCCTCCCAATTTAATCTTGCTAAATAAAAGCCTTAATGCAGTCTATAGTGAAAGTCTGAGATGCCCGTATCAGATTAATCTACCATGAGTGATCCTGAAAGATTTAGGGGTATAATATTACAACATTCATGCTTCCCTGGTGGCTCAGCGGTAAAGGATCCACCTGCCAATGCAGGAGACACAGGTTCGATCCCTGGGTTGCGACGACTCCCTGGAGAAGGAAATGGTAACCACTCCAGTATTCTTGCTGGGGAAATTTCACACACAGAGGAGCCTAGCATTCTACAATCCATGAGGTCCCAAAAAGTTGGACACGATTTAGCAACTAAAACAACAGCAACCGCACTTTAACATTCACACTCCATGAAACTACTTGGCTGGTGACACACGCAGCGGTTAGAGCTGCTTTGGAAAGAAAATCAAGGGAGAAGGAAGAAGCAGAGACACCAGATCATTGACCTGGGGGAGTGGGTCGGTCTCTATGAGAACGTGGAAGAATCCCCTATGCTCACTACTATCACTTCCACAAAGTTTTCTCCTTTTGGAGACTTTCTGAAAACATAGATCTGTATTTTATTTTACAAGGGAAGAAGAATAGTAGAGTCTTCGGTATCGAGATTAAAAAGAGGGCCTGCTGAAGGAACAGATGCAGAAGTGCAGGGTCCACGAGGGAAGAGCAAAAGGAGGTTATTTTAAATTAGATTTTCTTTGAACGTAGAGCCCAACACCAAGAGAAACCACAGTCTGCTTCCAAGGTATAGTAATCGAAAGAAATCAAAGTTGTTTTCTCTTTCCTTTTTAAAAGCACACTTTGTTGACTTCTAGACAGCTTTATGAGATATGTGCCAAATGCAAAGTAGACACTGAACTGTGATAATTAATACAAGGGTCTAGGTTTCTCTCATAACAATGTGAACCATGGGGACTGCTTATTTTATTAGCTAAAAAATATAAAGCACAATACTCACACAGGCTTTGATGTCATTAGGAAATAATGAGAAAGAGGAATAACAGTTTTATTGAAATAGAAACACCATATGTGTTACAGCAAAAAATGGCAATGTCAACTCATCTGTTTACCTACATTCTTTACCCAAATTCTCATTCCAATGACCAGAATCATATAAAAATAGAAAGTAATCTGTTTCAGAACACTAGCCATTGGGTATCAGCCAACTATTTGCAAGATACTCTGCCATTGTAAATTAGAGTGAATGTGTGGTTATAGAAGAAAGATACGCACAGTCCTCCAAGTGGAAGGAGAAGGAGAAGAATCTATATAGAGACATAACTGAGGGAAGTCAGGTGGCGGGAACCAGGGAAAGCAAAGCCATGTTGTTTGGGGGTGGAGGGGGTATGTTTTAACTTTCTTGGTGCAAAAGTCAAGAGTCCAGATCATGTTTTATATGGGCGGTATGGGCTTCCCTGGTGGATCAGATGGTAAAGAATCTGCGGCAAGGCAGGAGACCCAGGTTTCATCCCTGGATGGGGAAAGATCCCCTGAAGAAGGGAATGGCAACCCATTCCAGTATTCTTGCTGGAGAATTCCATGCACAGAGGAGACTGGTGGGCTACAATCCATGGGATCAAAAACAGTCAGACAGAACTGAGTAACTGACATGTACTTGGTTATGATACTTACATATATAGGAAAGAACAGGAAATATCTGAACAGAGAAACCCATAAACATACACAATAAGAGCACAGACAAAAATGCTAAGATCAGATCAGATCAGTCGCTCAGTCATGTCCGACTCCTTGCAACCCCATGAATCGCAGCATGCCAGGCCTCCCTGTCCATCACAAACTCCCGGAGTTCACTGAGACTCACGTCCATTGAGTCAGTGATGACATCCAGCCATCTCATCCTCTCTCGTCCCCTTCTCCTCCTGCCCCCAATCCCTCCCAGCATCAGAGTCTTTTCCAATGAGTCAACTCTTCGCATGAGGTGGCCAAAGTACTGGAGTTTCAGCTTTAGTATCAGTCCTTCCAAAGAAATCCCAGGGCTGATCTCCTTCAGAATGGACTGGTTGGATCTCCTTGCAGTCCAGGGGACTCTCAAGAGTCTTCTCCAACACCACAGTTCAAAAGCATCAATTCTTCGGCACTCAGCCTTCTTCACAGTCCAACTCTCACATCCATACATGACCACAAGAAAAACCATAGCCTTGACTAGACGAACCTTTGTTGGCAAAGTAATGTCTGTGCTTTTGAATATGCTATCTAGGTTGGTCATAACTAAATGCTAAAGTAAGTCCAAATAACTTATAAATAATAAATACGAAAAGAAACAACCTTATCAAAAGACAAAAGATCTGAGATTGTAACAACAAAAAAAAATTTAACCAAATGCTGATTACAGGAAATCAAATCTAAATCAAATCCCTTATGATTATACAGTGGAAGTGAGAAATAGATTTAAGGGCCTAGATCTGATAGATAGAGTGCCTGATGAACTATGGAATGAGGTTCGTGACATTGTATAGGAGACAGGGATCAAGACCATTCCCATGGAAAAGAAATGCAAAAAAGCAAAATGGCTGTCTGGGGAGGCCTTACAAATAGCTGTGAAAAGAAGAGAAGTGAAAAGCAAAGGAGAAAAGGAAAGATATAAGCATCTGAATGCAGAGTTCCAAAGAATAGCAAGAAGAGATAAGAAAGCCTTCTTCAGCGATCAGTGCAAAGAAATAGAGGAAAACAACAGAATGGGAAAGACTAGAGATCTCTTCAAGAAAATTAGAGATACCAAGCGAACATTTCATGTAAAGATGGGCTCAATAAAGGACAGAAATGGTATGGACCTAACAGAAGCAGAAGATATTAAGAAGAGGTGGCAAGAATACACAGAAGAACTGTACAAAAAAGATCTTCATGACCCAGATAATCACAATAGTGTGATCACTGACCTAGAGCCAGATATCCTGGAATGTGAAGTCAAGTAGGCCTTAGAAAGCGTCACTACGAACAAAGCTAGTGGAGGTGATGGAATTCCAGTTGAGTTCTTTCAAATCCTGAAAGATGATGCTGTGAAAGTGCTGCACTCAATATGCCCACATATTTGGAAAACTCAGCAGTGGCCACAGGACTGGAAAAGGTCAGTTTTCATTCCAATGCCAAAGAACGCTCAAACTACCACACAATTGCACTCATCTCACACGCTAGTAAAGTAATGCTCAAAATTCTCCAAGCCAGGCTTCAGCAATACATGAACCGTGAACTTCCAGATGTTCAAGCTGGTTTTAGAAAAGGCAAAGGAACCAGAGATCAAATTGCCAACATCCGCTGGATCATGGAAAAAGCAAGAGAGTTCCAGAAAAACATCTATTTTTGCTTTCTTGACTATGCCAAAGCCTTTGACTGTGTGGATCACAATAAACTGTGGAAAATTCTGAAAGAGATGTGAATATCAGACCACCTGATTTGCCTCTTGAGAAATTTGTATGCAGGTCAGGAAGCAACAGTTAGAACTGGACATGGAACAACAGACTGGTTCCAAATAGCAAAAGGAATATGTCAAGGCTGTATATTGTCACCCTGCTTATTTAACTTATATGCAGAGTACCTCATGAGAAACGCTGGACTGGAAGAAACACAAGCTGGAATCAAGATTGCCGGGAGAAATATCAATAACCTCAGATATGCAGATGACACCACCCTTATGGCAGAAAGTGAAGAGGAACTCAAAAGCCTCTTGATGAAAGTGAAAGTGGAGAGTGAACAAGTTGGCTTAAAGCTCAACATTCAGAAAACGAAGATCATGGCATCTGGTCCCATCACTTCATGGGAAATAGATGGGGAAACAGTGACAGACTTTATTTTGGGGGGCTCTAAAATCACCGCAGATGGTGACTGCAGCCATGAAATTAAAAGACGCTTACTCCTTGGAAGGAAAGTTATGACCAACCTAGACAGCATATTAAAAAGCAGAGACATTACTTTGCCAACAAAGGTCCATCTAGTCAAGGCTATGGTTTTTCCTGTGGTCATGTATGGATGTGAGAGTTGGACTGTGAAGAAGGCTGAGCACCGAAGAATTGATGCTTTTGAACTGTGGTGTTGGAGAAGACTCTTGAGGGTCCCTTGGACTGCAAGGAGATCCAACCAGTCCATTCTAAAGGAGATCAGCCCTGGGATTTCTTTGGAAGGACTGATGCTAAAGCTGAAACTCCAGTACTTTGGCCACCTCATGCGAAGAGTTGACTCATTGGGAAAGACTCTGATGCTGGGAGGTATTGGGGGCAGGAAGAGAAGGGGAGGACAGAGGATGAGATGGCTGGATGGCATCACTGACTCGATGGACGTGAGTCTCAGTGAACTCCGGGAG
Source organism: Bubalus kerabau (assembly GCF_029407905.1). Taxonomy (NCBI): domain Eukaryota; kingdom Metazoa; phylum Chordata; class Mammalia; order Artiodactyla; family Bovidae; genus Bubalus; species Bubalus kerabau. Next base: position 82,972,449 of record NC_073636.1, on the reverse strand, counting down.
TTTGTGATGGACAGGGAGGCCTGGCATGCTGCGATTCATGGGGTCGCAAAAAGTCGGACAGGACTGAGTGACTGAACTGAACTGAACTGATTACAGGAAACACAACTAAAATAATGGTAGAGGAGGAAAAGAAAAAGACAGGCATTTATGAAGCATTTAATGCCCAGCAGTCACTGTTCTAAGTACTGTACAGATTTTTATCTTATTTTATATTAGTAACTACTATGCAAGATAACACTACTTTATGGCTGTGTTGCAAATGAGAAAATAGAATCACAAAGAAGTTAAATAACTTTCCCAAAGCCACATAGTTTACTCAGTGGTAGAGCCATGAAATTTCTGCCTTAGAGGCAAAAAAAAAAAATGGTAAAACATAGTTGGCAGATTCAAACAAAAGAAAGACATGCAATATTAATGTGAACAGTACCATTTTTCCATTTGCTTGGAACTGAAATGTTTGAACAGGAAACTACACACATTCACATATAACAAAAACTTTCTTAAAAAAAAAGAAAACTAAAGAAGACAGTTATTTAAAAAAAATGAGTGAATTAACAATCCTTATTAAAATACATGGAATAAAAAGTGCTTAATCAGATATTTAATAGGATCTACAGAATTTTTTTCCTGTATTTTATTTTTTTCCTTAATGTATAGTTGATCCACAATGTTGTGCTGGTTTTAGGTACACAGCCTAATGGTTCAGGTTTCCCCCTCTCTCTCTCTCTCTCTCTATATATATATATATATATTTATTTATCATATTCATATATATGTATATATTCTTTTTCAGACTCTTTTCAATTATAAGTTATTATCAACCCAGAATTTTAAGTTGGTAAAAGGTTATACATGTATGAGTTTTTACATAAGGAATCTTCCTAGAAAGAGCCGGGACCAACCATGCATGATTTTCCAATAACTAAATGAAATAATACATGAAGGAATGAACACCTGTTTGTTTTCAACAGTCCGAGTTGATAAAAAATTATTTCCTAAATGTAATTAAGAAAACACACACACATATACACAGCTAAGTCCCAGTGGCAGAAACTAAAGGCAGAAATTTCCTGACCATAATGTAACAGATCCTTTCAATTAGAAATAGATCACAAAGCAAACCACTTAATTTAAGCATGTGTGATATGACATAAGTGGGGCTTCCCTGGCAGCTCAGTCATTTAAGAATCTGCCTGCAGCGCGAGAGACGCAGGTTCCATCCCTGGGTTGGGACCATCGCCTGGAGAAGGGAATGGCCACCCACGCCAGGATTCTTGCCTGGGAAATCCCATGGACAGAGGAACCTGGTGGGCTACAGTCCATAGGGTCGCAAAGAGTCAGACACGACTGAAGCAACTTAGCACACCTGCACGCAAATGCAGTGTGAGAAAGATGAGGGGACTTGTGGGTCTTAAGAACATACGGATGTGTTTTTCATCAGTGGTGTTATGAGCAGGCATTTCATGTATTTCCATTACAAAGTTGGTAAATGTGTTAAACATACCAATTTTTGTAATCCTTTGAGTATATGTCATATTTTTTCTAATATTCTATATAGCATTTCTCTATAAAGTCTTCAAATTATTCTCATAAGAAAAAGACAGCTTTGTCATATAATTAAAGCTTTGCTTCTTCCCACATTGAAAAAAATCTCACCACATGTTAACTTTTCAAGAAATTTAAAAATTGTAAGTAAAAGGTGAGTCTTTTAACAAGGAATTACTGAAATAAAATTATTTCCCCAGGATTGCCTTTAAGAGCCTCATTTCTATATTCGACTGTATTCCTTTAAGAAAAAAAAACGTGTCTTTTGCCTAATTTAAAAGTTAATTACTGTTCTGTCATTGTGCAATTGACTTTTTTAAAGGAATCTATCTCTTATCATCTTTAAATTTCAAATAACATGATGACAAGTAAAGGCATCATTACATGCTTCCAGTGTCAGAGTCCCAGATGAATAATCAATAATAACTTAGTATGCATATGTATAAAAAATTATAATGATTAGATGAAGCTTTTGGACGTATTTTTCAAAGATGCACCTACGCATAAAATTTTATTTTGTTTAATTGTAATTACATGTTACATTCTTTTAAACATAATTATCAAGGTTTAGTCTTCAGTTCTGTAAATTACTACAGGAATGAAACAACAACAATTCACAGAACTGTTAAAGGGGTACAGATGAAGGCACACATAATCCAAAGAAAGAGCCTTTTGCAGGTTTTGTAAAGATGGTCACGGTTACAATGCTTGATGAATAATGACCACGGTTTCCAAGGATACAGTTAGGGATGAGGACAACCAACGGTGTGACGTATAGATTGCTGGGTCGGGGAGGCCGTGGGGTACGTATTCTGTCTGCAACTAAGATAGCACTTCCACTAGAATCACGTGATTTGATAAAACATAAAATAAGAGAAAATTTTAAATGAAGAATATGACTAAGAATATTTTCAGCAACCTTGAATAGCGGACTCATGTGGTTTTATTCTATTGATTAGGCAACAGGGAGCCATGATGATTGTTTTAACAGAAGAGGAACAGTGTATATATAACTTCACTTGAGGGGTATTTGATATTCTGCTAATAAAAGGTCAGGGGAAGAAAGCCTAAACTCAAGGCAGTTGATGTGCATTAACATCACCTGCAAGCTTGTCAAAATACAGGCTACTGGGACCCGTTCTTCCCAGAGTGTCGGATTCAGTAGGTCCTGCATTTCTGTACGTTGGAAAGTGGTGCTGATGTTGCCAGACTGGGGACCAGCCCTGGGGGCCACTGGTGGAGTATTTAGTGAGAGTGAGGGCTTCCCCGGTGCTCAGAGGTAAAGAACACACCCACCAATGCAGGAACACAAGTTCAGTCCCTGGGTCGGGAAACCCCGGGACGAGGACATGGCAACCCACTGCTGTATTCCTGCCTGGGAAATGCCAGAGACAGAGGAGCCTGGCGGTACAGTCCATAGGGTTGCAAAGGAGTCGGGCACGACTTAGAGACTAAACGGCCACCACCGAAGATACCTGAACTACTGTGGTTCATTAGGATCATATGGAACTAGACACGACAGGAAGTCTAACTGCGGCCAAAGAGTGGGGGTTTACTTTTCTCCCCTACAAATCCTAAAGGAATATCTCCATGGATCATGCAGTTGCTCAAGAATGTCACTAAAAATCAGGACCCCTTTGTCATTTCTGATCCGTATGCCGTGTGATGTTAATCCTTGTGGTTTCACCATGGCTAATGTACCTCCAGGCATCGTGTCCCTGTTCAAGGCAAACCCTCCTAGAGAGGCTTTTTAAATTTTTTGTTAAAAGGACTGCCTCATCCAGGGATTTATACTGACTTCTCAATATCCAAGTGTGTGTCATAAGACTTAATCTCTCCAGCTCTAAAGGTAGTTGGATAGAAAGCAAAGCAGACTACTGGCTGGCACATTTGTCTTCCTGAACAAACTCAGGATTCTTCTGACAAAGCAGTGGTCGCGGGCATGAGGTGGGTGACTAACAGTGTTTGCTACACAGAGGAGGAGAATGTGATTGTGGATGTGAAAGGCCAGAGAAGATATAGATCTTGAAAACTGATTTCTAAGTTTTTCACATCTTTCTAACCTCAGTTTAAATGTAGCTCCTCTGGAAATGCTTTCTTGACCCACAACTCTCAAGTTAAATCAAAGGCTTCTATTATTTAGCCTTGGCAACTGGAATAATTAGTCACCAGGTAGTTGACTAGAGAAGAACATTCAGAACATTGAGGACTGATGGAGCTCTCACCCCTAGACAGGAGGATGAGACCAGATGCCTTTCGGCCTTAATAGTACTGCTTTTCAAGAAAAGTGGTGACCTTCCTGGGGGAGGGTCTTTGAGAGTGTTGGAGCCTGGGAGAAGGACGGTGTGGAGGTTCTGGTGCTGGGTGTGGAGGGGAAATGCATAAAGGGAGCTCTGCCCACATGTGAAAGCTACTCATTTATTTCAGGAGAAATACTGCCTCCTTCTAAAAAAGAACAGGCTATATTAAAAGGGAGAAAGGAGAACATTTTTTAAAAGGAGAGTTTGGAAATGGAAAATATGATGCAGAAATAAAAGATCCTCTGGAGAGACTAAGAAATAAAAAGGGCAGAGTTCAGAGTCACATTAATGTACTTGAAAAAGCTCAAGTTGAACAAGTTTTATACATGAGAGAATGAAGAGGGGAAAAGGAAAATAGAAAGGAAACAGAAAAGTTTAAGACATAAATAAAAAGATGCAAGACATTCAGAATTCAGCTAATAGGAGTTAGAAAAAGTAGAGAACAGAAATAACGAGGAAGAGAAAATAATCATAAAATGATGGACTAGGATGTCCCTGGCTGGAGAAAATCATAAGTCCTTAGACTGAAAGGGCATTTTTAACATACTGAGTAGAAAGAAATATGATACATTCAGCATGAGGGTGATGAAAAAACTTTCAAAATATTTCAGGAAGAAGAAAGCAAAAGAAAACATACACACACAAAAAGATACCCTACCTACAAGGAACAAATAAATATCCAAGAATCAAAATTCGCTCAGAAATAGACACTGGCAGACGACAGAGCTCAATGACCATAGAGTTCAGAGCCTTGGCGTTCCGAAACCTTCAAGTGGAAAGGACGGTGGACTCAGAGTTTTGTAATCATTCACACTGAAAATAGAATTTTATAAATAAAGCGTCAGTACGGAGTGAGAGCAAAGGAAAGATGATATTACACAGGTTAAGAATTCAAAATGGGTACCTTCAATGCACCCTATATGTAATTTTTCCAGGTTTGTTGAGATGTAATCAATGTGTAGCGTTGTATGAGTCCAAGGTGTCCAACATAATGATTTGATATGTGTATATACTGCAAAATGATCTCCATAATAAGTCAACATCCATCACCTCATAGAGTTACAGAAGTTTCTCTTGTGCTAAGAACTTTTAAGATCTAATCTCTTGTTCAGTTGCCAAGCTGTGTCTGATTGTTTGCCACCCCATGGACTGCAGCATGGCAGGCCTCCCTGTCCCTCACCACCTCCCAGAGTTTGCCCAAGTTCATGTCCATTGAATCAGCGATGCCATCCAACCATCTGATCCTCTTTGCAACTTTTAAATATACAACAGAGTATCGTTACCTCTGTCACCATGCTGTACAAGACACCCTCAGAGTGAAGGCAGTTTGTATAACACTTTTTATGCTGTATCACAGGTAGATTTTTAGATATCTCTTCCATACCTCTTTCTTCATGAACTATTTCCATCTCCTTGAGACAAGAGCAATATTTAATTCATCTTTGTGTATATGCATCTTGCATGTATATATGCTCAGTCCCTCAGTCATGTCTGACTCTTTGCAACCCCATGGACTGTAGCCCACCAGGCTCCTCTGTCCATGGGATTCTCCAGGCAAGAACACTGCAGTAAGTTGCCATTTCCTCCTCCAGGGGATCTTCCCAACTCAGGGATTGAACCTGCGTCTCCTGTATCTCCTGCATTGACAGGTGGATTCTTCACCACTGAGTCTCCTGGGAAACCCAGCGCATCTTACAGAGCCTGATAAACAACTGTTCAGTATCCTTTAGTAAAGAAAACGCGGGGAAAGGGAGATAAAGGAGAGGAAGCTATTTCTATTTCAGGGATCAGTCCCATCGCAGGCACCTTGGACTCGCATCATGGAAACTAACAATACACTTCTGCAGGTCGGGTTTGTGAGAAAATTCCAAAACTTTCTGTTCCAGCCCACTCTCTGCTGGGAGCAAACGCAGGGCTGGAATGCCATCTCTATACGATGAAAAGCCAGGCTGCAGAAAGGGTGAGAGGGAGGGACACGGGTGCATAAGGGGGAGGAGCCCGCTCACGGGTGGGAGAGGCAGCCCACGGCTGTTGTCAGAGGGGTGTCTCACCTTAGGAGCCCCAGCGTGGAGCAGGTCCGGCTTGCATCCGCAGTGGAAGGAACCGTCATCCCACTGAGAGTCTGAGGCGGCACGGAGCCCACCAGCAAGGCGGCTGAGGGACAGTGTGGCCCAAGTACCGACTCTCGGCAACCTGGTGCTGAGCCTCTGTGGCTGCAGTCCATCTGAACCGCCCACGGGAGGGCAGGACATGGCGCGCCTGTCTCAGCGTTCCTGTGCTAAACCCGCCAGCGAGGCTTCCCTGGAGGCCAGTGGATGAGCATCCCGCTGCCAACGCAGGAGACACGAGCTCGATCCTTGGTCCCAGGAAGATTCCTCAGAGCAACTCAGCCTGCAGGCCACACCCACTGACGCCCACTTGGCCCAGGGCTCCTGCTCCCCACCCAGAGAAGCCGCCTCAGTAAGAAGCCTCACTGCAACTGGAGAAAGTATGCGACAAAACCCAGCGCAACCAAAAATAAATGAATAAATAAAACTATAAAAAGATAATAAAAATAAATTCAGTTCAGTCGCTCGGTCGTGTCTGACTCTGCGACCCCATGGACTGCAGCACGCCAGGCCTCCCTGTCCATCACCAACTCCCGGAGTTCACTCAAACTCATGTCCATCCAGTCAGTGATGCCATCCAACCATCTCATCCTCTGTCTTCCCCTTCTCCTCTTGCTTTCAATCTTTCCCAGCATCAGGGTCTTTTCCAATGAGTCAGCTCTTCGCAGCAGGTGGTCAAAGTATTGGAGTTTCAGCTTCAGCATCAGTCCTTCAATGAATTAAACTAACAAATTTAACTTAAATAATTTAACTTAACTAGTCAATTTAATTTAATTAAACTAACACAAGTAAATTAAGCTAACTCAAAAAAAAGTCTCAGAGGCTCCCCACGGGTCTGAAGATCGAGGACTGTCCACATTGCACGGCAGTCCCTGGGAGTCCCCAGGCCCACGGATTCGCGGACTCTGGTGAGGAAACCAGTCTCCTCTGCTCCTCAGCACAGCAGCTCCTCCGCACTCGCGGACACTGCTCAGGGTGTCTCCACTTGAACACCCAGCCCTGCCCCCCGCCTTGGGCTTCCACCCTGTTCGGTCGTCCTTCTATCTCGGTTCAAACCCTTCTTTCTTGTAGACGTGAGAAAAGGGAACCCTCTTACACTGTTGGTGGGAATGCAAACTAGTACAGCCACTATGGAGAACAGTGTGGAGATTCCTTAAAAAACTGGAAATAGAACTGCCTTATGATCCAGCAATCCCACTGCTGGGCATACACACTGAGGAAACCAGAAGGGAAAGAGACACATGTACCCCAATGTTCATCGCAGCACTGTTTATAATAGCCAGGACATAGAAGCAACCTAGATGTCCATCAGCAGATGAATAGATAAGAAAGCTGTGGTACATATACACAATGGAGTATTACTCAGCCATTAAAAAGGATACATTTGAATCAGTTCTAATGAGGTGGATGAAACTGGAGCCTATTATACAGAGTGAAGTAAGCCAGAAAGAAAAACACCAATACAGTATACTAACGCATATATATGGAATTTAGAAAGATGGTAACGATAACCCTGTGTACGAGACAGCAAAAGAGACACTGAGGCATAGATCAGTCTTATGGACTCTGTGGGAGAGGGAGAGGGTGGGGAGATTTGGGAGAATGGCATTGAAACATGTATAATATCATGTATGAAACGAGTCGCCAGTCCAGGTTCGATGCATGATACTGGATGCTTGGGGCTGGTGCACTGGGACGACCCAGAGGGAGGGTATGGGGAGGGAGGAGGGAGGAGGGTTCAGGATGGGGAACACAGGTATACCTGTGGTAGATTCATTTCGATATTTGGCAAAACTAATACAATTACGTGAAGTTTAAAAATAATATAAAATTAAAAAAAAAAAAAACCTTCTTTCTCCCGGAGGTCTTCCCTGCAGCCCCAGGCCAGGTCTCCCTGGAGAGCACTCTCCGGAGCACACTTCCCCTCCCTAGGCCTGTTGTGGGAGTAATTAGAGCTTTCTCTCCATCAGTTTAGCACCTCCCATCCCCTCTGGATTCTAGGCCTTCGAGGCTGAAGGCGAGTCTGTCTTTGTACCAAGCTCCGGGCAGCCCAGGGTCCAGGATGTGCATTCTCAGTGGAAGCTACATCACCCTCAAAGGGGCGAAAGGGAGTTCCTTGGGGAAATGAAAACAATCTCACTTCTGTTCTGTGTAAATCAGACATCTACATACAGAACAAAAAAGTATATTCCATGTATTTTGTGCTATTAAAATTTTACAGGGTGCAGAAAGGCAATTAGGAGAAAATGTCTAAAAAGTTTCCTGGAGTGGATGATAATGAAGACAAAACAAGACAGGATAAAACACTGATCCCCAGTCCTTGGGCCCTGAATCTTCACTGCTGCGCTGTGCTCAGTCGTCTTTGGCTCTTTGAGACCCTGTGGATTCTTTGAGACCCAGGCTCTTCTGTCCATGGAATTTCCATGGGATTTCCCAGGCAAAAAGATCTGCTGACCCAGGGATCAAACCCGCATCTCTTGCATTTCCTGCATTGGCAGGCAGATTCTTTACCACTAACACCACCTGGGGAGCCCTCTGTTGCAAATGTGTTGCCATATTTGTCTTAAATCCATATAAATTTAGATGGTGCTTTTAAGAAACAAATGCCATAAACAGAGCAAAGAGGAACGGCATTCCCAAGTGTATGTAACCGCCGCACAGCTCAGGTCTGCTTCAGTCGGTGCACAGGCTGATATTTAAGGTAACGCTTCAGCTTGGAGGCTGAGCTTACCGGATGCCCACAATGCTCCATTGTCCTCTCACAAGACTTCCACACTGCACACTATTAATAAATACGATCGCAACAGGCACCATGACAGCAAGTGCGCCGTCACAGAGGACACAGCGGGGAGAACGCTCTACTGACGTGAGGATTTCCATCTAGCGAGCAGGGCCCTTGCCACCTGAGATACGGCATATTTAGACAGAGTAGCGTACAAGGGGGCTCAGTGTTAAAAAATCCACTTGCCAATACAGGAGACGTAGGCTCAGTCCCTGGATGGGGAAGTTCCCCTGGAGGAGGAAACAGCAACCTACTCCAGTATTCTTGCCTGGAAAGTTCCATGGACAGAGGAGCCTGGTGGGCTACAGTCCATGGGGTCACCAAGAGTCGGACACAACTGAACACATGAGCACACACAAGCATGTATTAAACACTCATTATTATCTGTCATTCTTTTTCTAACACTAGTGGAAGTAACATTTCTAGTGGTATTATTATTCATCTCCTCGTTGTGATATCAGCATACCAAGCCCAGCATTAAAGTAAGCACTTCATTAATACCTGACAAATAAAATACAGTTCTAGCCAAGGAATGCCTTTCCCATCCATTATGATCCTTTCGCGTTTTCTGGTACCAGTATCAGGGAAAAACGAAACATGCAGGCCCTTTATTTAACAATTTGTACAACCATGTGCCAGACCTGGGATAAAGTTTTAGCTTGTTTTCACTTGATCTCACTCCATACTAGATATGTTTATGATTCTAAAAATTAACACAGAACTTATTACCATATTATTTCATTTTTATCCAATGAGCCTATTTCGTCCCAGACCACAGCCCTTCCTACTTTGATGCCGCAACTGACAGAGTCCACATGAGACCTGGAATGATCGTTGCCGCTTACTCACCCTGCAGCTGTCGTCTTGCCCGCCCGCAAGTATTAATGAGAAGAGACGCAGGCCTGTGGCTGCCGCAGCGAGCACTGGGGACGGGAGTCAGTCTTGGAGCCAGCGCGGGGAGAGAGGACCCTGCCCGGCGGCGCCGTGCCGCCTACACTGAGGAAACTCAGTCCTAGACTTGACGAACGAGCCTCGGATGAAACAGGTCTGTGAGATTTCAGCCGCTCGACACTGAGCACCCAGCTCTGAAAGGCGATCATTATCCATCAATGTTGAACACAATCTGGAGCCCTAGAAACAGACTGTCGTTTGAGGATTAGCGTCGGCATAAGAAATGCACGGGTGTTGGCTGTCTGTGCACGCACACAGCGTCGTATACACCTGCTCTTCTTAACAGACGCGGGTGGCGCTCCGGCCGGAAGGCCAGGCAGGAGAGCCGTGCGCGCGGCCGGGCCCTCCCTGCTGCTCTCAGGGGAGTCTGTATTCCTACCCGGTTGCTGTTGTTCACTCTCCAAGTCGTGTCTGACTGTTTTGCAATTCCATGCTTGCCAGGCTCCTCTGTCCATGGGATTTCCAAGGGAAGAATACTAGAGTGGGTAGCCATTCCCTTCTCCAGGGGATCTTCCTGACCCAGGGATCGAACCTGCGTCTCCTGAATTGGCAGGCAGGTTCCTTACTGCTGAGCCACTGGGGACGCGCTTATGTGTATCACAGTGGGAAAACCGAGTTAAACACAGGATAGCCATTCCTTGAGCCTTCACTGCAAGCCAAATGATCTATCAACCTATCACATTTAATCCTGCCAAAGTCCTTGCTTGGTTGTTTAGTCTCTGAGTCATGTCACACTCTGCACCCCCAAGGACCGTAGCCCACCGGGCTCCTCGATCCATGGGATTCTCCAGGCAAGAATACTGGAGTGGGTTGCCATTTCCTCCTCCAGGGGATCTTCCCAACCCAGCGACTGAAACCACGTCTCCTGTTTGGTGGGTGTGCAAACAACCAACACGTGGAAACATGATGGACTAGGGCCTCAGACCCCAGACTTGGACCTGAATTTGTCTGTTTCAAAACTTACAGTTTTAACTCTGTGACATAAATCACAGCAAGATCCTCTACAACCCACCTCATAGAGTAATGGAAATAAAAACAAAAATAAACTTGGGATCTAATTAAACTTAAAAGATTTTACAAAGGAAAGGAAACTATAAACAAGGTGAAGATAACCCTCAGAATGGGAGAAAATAACAGCAAATGAAACAAATGACAAAGGATTAATTTCCAAAACATACAAGCAGCTCATACAAGTCAATACTAGAAAAACAAACAACCCTATCAAAAGGTGGGGAAAAGGCCTAAATAGACATTTCTCCAAAGCAGACATATGGATGGCTAACAAACAAATGAAGAGATGCTCAACATTGCTCATTATTAGAGAAATGAAAATCAGAACTAAGATGAGATATCACCTCACACCAGTCAGAATGACCATCATCAAAAAGTCTATAAAACTAAATGCTGGAGAGGGTGTGGAGAAAGGGAACCCTCCTGCACTGTTGGTGGGAATGCAAATTGATACAGCTACTATGGAAGATGGTATGAAGACCATCCCCAAGAAAAAGAAATGCAAAAAAGCAAAATGGCTGTCTGAAGAGGCCTTACAAATAGCTGTGAAAAGAAGAGAAGTGAAAAGCAAAGGAAAAAAGGAAAGATATACCCATTTCAATGCACAGTTCCAAAGAATAACAAGGAGATATAAGAAAGCCTTCCTCAGTGATCGGTGCAAAGAAATTGACAAAAACAATAGAATGGGAAAGAGTAGAGATCTCTTCAATAAAATTAGAGATACCAAGGGAACATTTCATGCAAAGATGGGCTCAATAAAGGACAGAAATGGTATGGACCTAACAGAAGCAGAAGATATTAAGAAGAGGTGGCAAGAATACACAGAAGAACTGTACAAAAAAGATCTTCACGACCCAGATAATTATGATGGTGTGATCACTGACCTAGAGCCAGACATCCTGGAATGTGAAGTCAAGTGGGCCTTAGAAAGCATCACTACGAACAAAAGTTAGCAGAGGTGATGGAATTCCAGTTGAGCTATTTCAAATCCTCAAAGATGATGCTGTGAAAGTGCTGCACTCAATATGCCCACATATTTGGAAAACTCAGCAGTGGCCACAGGACTGGAAAAAGTCAGTTTTCATTCCAATCCCAAAGAAAGGCAATGCCAAAGAATGCTCAAACTACCACACAATTGCACTCATCTCACACGCTAGTAAAGTAATGCTCAAAATTCTCCAAACCAGGCTTCACCACTACATGAACTGTGAACTTCCAGATGTTCAAGCTGGTTTTAGAAAAGGCAAAGGAACCAGAGATCAAATTGCCAACATCTGCTGGATCATCAAAAAAGCAAGAGAGTTCCAGAAAAACATCTATTTCTGCTTTATTGACTATGCCAAAGTCTTTGACTGTGTGGACCACAACAAACTGGAAAATTCTGAAAGAGATGAGAATGCCAGGTCACCTGACCTGCCTCCTGATAAATTTGTATGCAGGTCATGAAGCTACAGTTAGAACTGGACATGGAACAACAGACTGGTTCCATAGGAAAAGGAGTTCGTCAAGGCTGTATATTGTCACCCTGTTTATTTAACTTCTATGCAGAGTACATCATGAGAAACGCTGGGCTGGAGGAAACACAAGCTGGAATCAAGATTGCCGGGAGAAATATCAATAACCTCAGATATGCAGATGACACCACCCTTGTGGCAGAAAGTGAATTGGAGCTAAAGAGGCGCTTGATGAAGGTAAAAGAGGGGAGTGAAAAAGTTGGCTTAAAGCTCAACAGTCAGAAAACGAAGATCATGGCATCTGGTCCCATCACTTCATGGGAAATAGATGGGGAAACAGTGGAAACAGTGGCTGACTTTATTTTTCTGGGCTCCAAAATCATTGCAGATTGTGATTGCAGCCATGAAATTAAAAGATGCTTACTCCTTGGATGGAAAGTTATGACCAAGCTAGACAGCATATTAAAAAGCAGAGACATTACTTTCCCAACAAAGGTCTGTCTAGTCAAGGCTGTGGTTTTTCCAGTAGTCATGTATGGATGTGAGAGTTGGACTATAAGGAAAGCTGAGCGCAGAGGAATTGATGCTTTTGAACTGTGGTGTTGGAGAAGACTCTTTTTTTTTTTTTAATTTTATTTTATTTTTAAACTTTACATAATTGTATTAGTTTTGCCAAATATCAAAATGAATCCACCACAGGTATACATGTGTTCCCCATCCTGAACCCTCCTCCCTCCTCCCTCCCCATTCCATCCCTCTGGGTCGTCCCAGTGCACCAGCCCCAAGCATCCAGTATCGTGCATTGAACCTGGACTGGCAACTCGTTTCATACATGATATTTTACATGTTTCAATGCCATTCTCCCAAATCTTCCCACCCTCTCCCTCTCTTGCAGAGTCCATAAGACTGTTCTATACATCAGTGTCTCTTTTGCTGTCTCGTACACAGGGTTATTGTTACCCTCTTTCTAAATTCCATATATATGCGTTAGTATACTGTATTGGTGTTTTTCTTTCTGGCTTACTTCACTCTGTATAATAGGCTTCAGTTCCATCCACCTCATTAGAACTGATTCAAATGTATTCTTTTTAATGGCTGAGTAATACTCCATTGTGTATATGTACCACTGCTTTCTTATCCATTCATCTGCTGATGGACATCTAGGTTGCTTCCATGTCCTGGCTATTATAACCAGTGCTGCGATGAACATTGGGGTACACGTGTCTCTTTCCCTTCTGGTTTCCTCAGTGTGTATGCCCAGCAGTGGGATTGCTGGGTCATAAGGCAGTTCTATTTCCAGTTTTTTAAGGAATCTCCACACTGTTCTCCATAGTGGCTGTACTAGTTTGCATTCCCACCAACAGTGTAAGAGGGTTCCCTTTTCTCCACACCCTCTCCAGCATTTATTACTTGTAGACTTTTGGATCGCAGCCATTCTGACTGGTGTGAAATGATACCTCATAGTGGTTTTGATTTGCATTTCTCTGATAATGAGTGATGTGGAGCATCTTTTCATGTGTTTGTTAGCTATCTATATGTCTTCTTTGGAGAAAAGTCTATTTAGTTCTTTGGCCCATTTTTTGATTGGGTCATTTATTTTTCTGGAGTTGAGCTGTAGGAGTTGCTTGTATATTCTCGAGATTAGTTGTTTGTCAGTTGCTTCATTTGCTATTATCTTCTCCCATTCTGAAGGCTGTTTTTTCACCTTGCTAATAGTTTCCTTTGATGAGCAGAAGCTTTTAAGGTTAATTAGGTCCCATTTGTTTATTTTTGCTTTTATTTCCAATATTCTGGGAGGTGGGTCATAGAGGATCCTGCTGTGATGTATGTCAGAGAGTGTTTTGCCTATGTTCTCCTCTAGGAGTTTTATAGTTTCTGGTCTTACGTTTAGATCTTTAATCCATTTTGAGTTTATTTTTGTGTATGGTGTTAGAAAGTGTTCTAGTTTCATTCTTTTACAAGTGGTTGACCAGTTTTCCCAGCACCACTTGTTAAAGAGATTGTCTTTAATCCATTGTATATTCTTGCCTCCTTTGTCAAAGATGAGGTGTCCATATGTGCGTGGATTTATCTCTGGGCTTTCTATTTTGTTCTATTGATCTATATTTCTGTCTTTGTGCCAGTACCATACTGTCTTGGTAACTGTGGCTTTGTAGTAGAGCCTGAAGTCAGGTAGGTTGATTCCTCCAGTTCCATTCTTCTTTCTCAAGATCGCTTTGGCTATTCAAGGTTTTTTGTATTTCCATACAAATTGTGAAATTATTTGTTCTAGCTCTGTGAAGAATACTGTTGGTAGCTTGATAGGGATTGCATTGAATCTATAGATTGCTTTGGGTAGTATACCCATTTTCACTATATTGATTCTTCCCATCCATGAACATGGTATATTTCTCCATCTGTTAGTGTCCTCTTTGATTTCTTTCACCAGTGTTTTATAGTTTTCTATATATAGGTCTTTAGTTTCTTTAGGTAGATATATTCCTAAGTATTTTATTCTTTCCGTTGCAATGGTGAATGGAATTGTTTTCTTAATTTCTCTTTCTGTTTTCTCATTATTAGTGTATAGGAATGCAAGGGATTTCTGTGTGTTGATTTTATATCCTACAACTTTACTATAGTCATTGATTAGTTCTAGTAATTTTCTGGTGGAGTCTTTAGGGTTTTCTATGTAGAGGATCATAGTGCAAACAGTGAGAGTTTTACTTCTTCTTTTCCAATTTGGATTCCTTTTATTTCTTTTTCTGCTCTGATTGCTGTGGCCAAAACTTCCAAAACTATGTTGAATAGTAATGGTGAAAGTGGGCACCCTTGTCTTGTTCCTGACTTTAGAGGAAATGCTTTCAATTTTTCACCATTGAGGATTATGTTTGCTGTGGGTTTATCATATATAGCTTTTATTATGTTGAGGTATGTTCCTTCTATTCCTGCTTTCTGGAGAGTTTTTATCATAAATGGATGTTGAATTTTGTCAAAGGCTTTCTCTGCATCTATTGAGATAATCATATGGCTTTTATTTTTCAATTTGTTAATGTGGTGTATTACATTGATTGATTTGCGGATATTGAAGAATCCTTGCATCCTTGGGATAAAGCCCACTTGGTCATGGTGTATGATCTTTTTAATGTGTTGTTGGATTCTGATTGCTAGAATTTTGTTAAGGATTTTTGCATCTATGTTCATCAGTGATATTGGCCTGTAGTTTTCTTTTTTTGTGGGATCTTTGTCAGGTTTTGGTATTAGGGTGATGGTGGCCTCATAGAATGAGTTTGGAAGTTTACCATCCTCTGCAATTTTCTGGAAGAGTTTGAGCAGGATAGGTGTTAGCTCTTTTCTAAATTTTTGGTAGAATTCAGCTGTGAAACTGTCTGGACCTGGGCTTTTGTTTGCTGGAAGATTTTTGATTACAGTTTCAATTTCCGTGCTTGTGATGGGTCTGTTAAGATTTTCTATTTCTTCCTGATCGAGTTTTGGAAAGTTGTACTTTTCTAAGAATTGTTCATTTCTTCCACGTTGTCCATTTTATTGGCATATAATTGTTGATAGTACTCTCTTATGATCCTTTGTATTTCTGTGTTGTCTGTTGTGATCTCTCCATTTTCCTTTCTAATTTTATTGATTTGATTTTTCTCCCTTTGTTTCTTGATGAGTCTGGCTAATGGTTTGTCAATTTTATTTATCCTTTCAAAAAACCAGCTTTTGGTTTTGTTGATTTTTGCTATGATCTCTTTTGTTTGTTTTGCATTTATTTCTGCTCTAAGTTTTAAGATTTCTTTCCTTCTACTAACCCTGGGGTTCTTCATTTCTTCCTTTTCTAGTTGCTTTAGGTGTAGAGTTAGGTATTTATTTGACTTTTTTCTTGTTTCTTGAGGTGTGCCTGTATTGCTATGAACTTTCCCCTTAGGACTGCTTTTACCGTGTCCCACAGGTTTTGGGTTGTTGTGTTTTCATTTTGATTCGTTTCTATGCAAATTTTGATTTCTTTTTTGATTTCTTCTGTGATTTGTTGGTTATTCAGCAGCGTGTTGTTCAGCCTCCATATGTTGGAATTTTTAATAGTTTTTCTCTTGTAATTGAGATCTAATCTTACTGCATTGTGGTCAGAAAAGATGCTTGGAATGATTTCTATTTTTTTGAATTTACCAAGGCTAGCTTTATGGCCCAGGATGTGATCTATCCTGGAGAAGGTTCCATGTGCGCTTGAGAAAAAGGTGAAAATCATTGTTTTGGGATGAAATGTCCTATAGATATCAATTAGGTCTAACTGGTCTATTGTATCGTTTAAAGTTTGTGTTTCCTTGTTAATTTTCTGTTTAGTTGATCTATCCATAGTTGTGAGTGGGGTATTAAAGTCTCCCACTATTATTGTGTTATTGTTAATTTCTCCTTTCATACTTGTTAGCATTTGTCTTACATACTGCGGTGGTCCTTTGTTGGATGCATATATATTTATAATTGTTATATCTTCTTCTTGGATTGATCCTTTGATCATTATGTAGTGACCGTCTTTGTCTCTTTTCACAGCCTTTGTTTTAAAGTCTATTTTATCTGATATGAGTATTGCTACTCCTGCTTTCTTTTGGTCTCTATTTGCATGGAAAATCTTTTTCCAGCCCTTCACTTTCAGTCTGTATGTGTCCCCTGTTTTGAGGTGGGTCTCTTGTAGACAACATATGTAGGGGTCTTGTTTTTGTATCCATTCAGCCAGTCTTTGTCTTTTGGTTGGGGCATTCAACCCATTTACGTTTAAGGTAATTACTGATAAGTATGATCCTGTTGCCATTTACTTTATTGTTTTGGGTTCGAATTTATACACCGTTTTTGTGTTTCCTGTCTAGAGAATATCCTTTAGTATTTGTTGGAGAGCTGGTTTGGCGGTGCAGAATTCTCTCAGCTTTTGCTTGTCTGAAAAGCTTTTGATTTCTCCTTCATACTTGAATGAGATCCTTGCTGGGTACAATAATTTGGGCTGTAGGTTATTTTCTTTCATCATTTTAAGTATGTCTTGCCATTCCCTCCTGGCTTGAAGAGTTTCTATTGAAAGATCAGCTGTTATCCTTATGGGTATTCCCTTGTGTGTTATTTGTTGCTTTTCCCTTGCTGCTTTTAATATTTGTTCTTTGTGTTTGATCTTTGTTGATTTGATTAATATGTGTCTTAGGGTGTTTCGCCTTGGGTTTATCCTGTTTGGGACTCTCTGGGTTTCTTGGTCTTGAGTGATTATTTCCTTCCCCATTTTAGGGAAGTTTTCAACTATTATCTCCTCAAGTATTTTCTCATGGTCTTTCTTTTTGTCTTCTTCTTCTGGGACCCCTATGATTCGAATGTTGTAGCATTTAATATTGTCCTGGAGGTCTCTGAGATTGTCCTCATTTCTTTTAATTCGTTTTTCTTTTATCCTCTCTGATTCATTTATTTCTACCATTCTATCTTCTAATTCACTAATCCTATCTTCTGCCTCTGTTATTCTACTATTTGTTGCCTCCAGAGTGTTTTTAATTTCACTTATTGCATTATTCATTATATATTGACTCTTTTTTATTTCTTCTAAGTCCTTGTTAAACCTTTCTTGCATCTTCTCAATCCTTGCCTCCAGGCTATTTATCTGTGATTCCATTTTAATTTCAAGATTTTGGATCAATTTCACTATCATTATTCAGAATTCTTTATCAGGTAGATTCCCTATCTCTTCCTCTTTTGTTTGGTTTGGTGGGCATTTATCCTGTTCCTTTATCTGCTGGCTATTCCTCTGTCTCTTCATCTTGTTTAAATTGCTGAGTTTGGGGTGTCCTTTCTGTATTCTGGCAGTTTGTGGAGTTCTCTTTATTGTGGCATTTCCTCACTGTGTGTGGGTTTGTACAGGTGGCTTGTCAAGGTTTCCTGGTTAGGGAAGCTTGTGTCGATGTTCTAGTGGATGGAGCTGTATTTCTTCTCTCTGGAGTATAATGAAATGTCCAGTAATGAGTTATGAGATGTCTATGGTTTTGGGGTGACTTTGGGCAGCCTGTATCTTGAAGCTCAGGGCTGTTTTCCTTTGTTGCTGGAGAAAGTGCTTGGTATGTCTTGCCCTGGAACTTGTTGGCCCTTGTGTGGTGCTTGGTTTCAATGTCATTATGGAGGCGTTTGATGAGCTTCTGTCAATTAATGTTCCTTGGAGTCAGGAGTTCCCTGGAGTCAGGGTTTGGACTTAAGCCTCCTACTTCCAGTTATCGGTCTTATTTTTACAGTAGTTTCAAAACTACTCCTTCTATACAGCACCATTGATAAAACATCTACATTAAAGATGAAAAGTTTCTCTACTGTGAGGGTCACTCAGAGAGGTTCACAGCATTACATGGAGAAGAGAAGTGGGAGGAGGGAGTTAGAGGTGACCCAAATGAGATGAGGTGGAATCAATAGTGGAGAGAGTGGGCTAGCCAGTAGTCACTTCCATATGTGCACTCCACAACTGGACTGCTCAGAGATGTTCACGGAGTTATACAGAGAAGAGAAGAAGGAGGAAGGAGACAGAGGTGGCCAGAAGGATAAAAGGGGGAAATGAAAAGGAGGGAGACAGATCCAGCCAGTAATCAGTTCCCTAAGTGTTCTCCACCGTCTGGAACACACAGAAATTCAGAGTTGGGTAGAGTAGAGAGGGGTTAGGGAGGAGATACAGGCGACCTGGTGGAGAAAATGGAGAGTCCAAAGGGAGAGAGAGCAGTCAAGCCAGTAATCTCCTTCCCTAGTGAGAAATGGGTCCTGAAGATTGGGTTCTTAAAGGTACAAAATTGGTAACAAATACATAAAAGCAAAAATTAAAAATCTAGAGTTTGGAATTTCAAAAATGTGATGTTAATGAAAAGAAGAAGGAAAAGAAAGAGAGAAAAAACGAACAAAGAAAAACAAACAAGGTCGCGAAAATTATAAAGAAACTACAGGTACAAAATTGATAACTAATACCAAAAAGCAAAAATTAAAAATCTAGAGTAGAGTTTGGAATTTCAAAAATACAATGTTAAAAAAAAAGAAGAAGAAAAATAAAGAGAGAAAACAAACAAACCAATAAAAACAATGTCGCAAAAATTATAAAGAAAATACAGGTACAAAATTGATATCAAATACCAAAAAGCATAAATTAAAAATCTTGAGTAGAGTTTGGAATTGCAGATATACGATGTTATATAAAAAAAGAAGAGAAAGAAACAGAGGGAAAAAAAAGAAAAAAAAAGTCACAGAAATTATAAAAAAAAACTGTATGTACAAAATTGATAACATATACCAAAAGGCTAAAATTAAAAATCTAGAGTAGAGTTTGGAATTTCAAAAATACGATGTTAAAAAAAAGAAGGAAAAGAAAGAGAGAAAAAACGAACAAAGAAAAACAAACAAGGTCGCGAAAATTATATAGAAACTACATGTACAAAATTGATAACTAATACCAAAAAGCAAAAGTTAAAAATCTAGAGTAGAGTTTGGAATTTCAAAAATACAATGTTAAAAAAAAAAGAAGAAGAAAAATAAAGAGAGAAAACAAACAAACCAACAAAAACAATGTCACAAAAATTATAAAGAAAATACAGGTACAAAATTGATATCAAATACCAAAAAGCATAAATTAAAAATCTTGAGTAGAGTTTGGAATTGCAGATATATGATGTTATGCAAAAGAAGAAGAGAAAGAAACAGAGGGAAAAAAAAGTCACAGAAATTATGAAAAAAACTATAGGTACAAAATTGATAACATATACCAAAAGGCTAAAATTAAAAATTTAGAGTAGAGTTTGGAATTTCAAAAATACGTTAAAGAAAAGAAGAAAATAACAAAACAAAACAAAACAAAACATGGTCAAAAAATTATAAAATATATATATGAAGTTTGCTGAAGAAGAAAAAGAAAAATAGGGTCTTTTTTTTTTTTTGCAAAGTAATAGTTATAAAAGTGAAAATTAAAGGACAATAGAGGACTTAAAAATTTTTTTTTAAATATTAAAAAAAAAGAAAAGAAAGAAAGATTGATCGTAAAAATAGTAAAAATATATCTAGGTCTTTGTCTGGTTTTGTTGTGAGTATTGTGGGTTCAGTTCATTTTTGGCTAGTTCCTTGGTCTGACTTATATTTCTCAAGATCTATAGGCCCCTTCCTATGTAATCCGTAGTAACCACAGGGTTTTAATCTATGGCCTGTAGCTTCCAAGGCGTTTCCCTCTGTTACAGCTTCTTCTGTTTGCTGGTCTCTTCAGTGTCTGGTTCCCGCCCTGACACAAAGGGGACGGTTGAGGACACTATTTTTTTTTTTTTTTTTTTTTTATTTAGGCTCGCTTGTTCAGCCGCGCTGTGGGGAGGGAGGGAGGGATGCTGCAAACAGATAACACTGGCGTGCGCTCGCAGTGCCTCAGCCACACTGGGTCTGCCCCTGCTCACGGCGCGTGTAGCCTCCCTGCCCACACTGCTTGGGCTCTAGGTTGTTCCGCCGGGAACCATCCGAGGCCGGCCCTGGGCTGAGCTCCCAGGTCCAAGCCGCTCAGGTTCAGGCACTCGGGTAGTCCTCAGAGGCGCAGACTCGGTTGGGCCTGCGTTTTGTGTTCTTCCCAGATCCGAGCAGCTCAGGTGATGAGGTGTTTGGCGGGCGCCAATGCTGCGACTTATCGCCTCCCCGCCACTCGGTTATCTGGGTGTAAAACCCGCGCACCTTCTCAGGCAGCTGTTGACCGTCCAGACCCCCAAGAAGTTTTAGTTAGCAAAGAAGCCTGCTTACAGTTTTATAGATAGTGTCTCTCTGGGGCTGCGATTGCCCCCTTCCGGCTCTGGCTGCCTGTCACTGGAGGGGGAAGGTCTGCAGCCGGCTATCTCTGTTCAGTCCTTTGTTCCGTGCGCGGGCCTGGCGGTGTCTTAGGTTAGGGCTGGCTTTTCGCGTGGTAGATATCCCACAGTCTGGTTTGCTAGCCCAAATTATTTCACTCAGATAGCCCTCAGGACATTCGGGCCGATTCTTACTCTAAGGGACACAGCCCGCGCCGCGCTTCCCTGCCCAGCCCCCGCTTGCTAATGCCGTGTGCAGGCGTCTGCGCTGCTTCTCCGCTGGGGGAGTTACCGTAGGGCTCACAATCTGCGATTTTTAATTGTTTATTTATTTTTTTTCTCCCTTTTATGTTGCCCTCTGTGCTTCCAAAGCTCAGCACAGATTCGGCAGTGAGAAGGTTTCCTGGTGTTTGGAAACTTCTCTCTTTTTAAGACTCCCTTCCCGGGACGGAACTCCGTCCCTCCCTCTTTTGTCCCTTTTTTTGTCTTTTATATTTTTTCCTACCTCCTTTCGAAGAGTTGGGTTGCTTTTCTGGGTGCCTGATGTCCTCTGCTGGCATTCAGAAGTTGTTTTGTGGAATTTACTCGACGTTTAAATGCTCTTTTGATGAATTTGTTGGGGGGAGAAAGTGTTCTCCGCGTCCTACTCCTCCGCCATCTTGGCTCCTCCTCCTGGAGAAGACTCTTGAGAGTCCCTTGGACTGCAAGGAGATCCAACCAGTCCATCCTAAAGGAGATCAGTCCTGAATGTTCATTGGAAGGACTGATACTGAAGCTGAAACTCCAATACTTTGGCCATCTGATACAAAGAACTGACTCATTTGAAAAGACCCTGATGCTGGGAAAGATTGAAGGTGGGAAGAGAAGGGGATGACAGAGGATGAGATGGCTGGATGTCATCACCGACTCAATGGACATGAGTTTGAGTTGGTGATGGACAGGGAGGTCTGGCGTGCTGCAGTCCATGGGGTCACAAAGAGTCAGACACGACTGAGTGACTGAACTGAACTGAACTGATAAAGATTCCTTAAAAAACTAAGAATAAAACCAGCATACGACCCAGCAGTCCCCCTACTAGGCAACTACCCTGAGGAAACCAACACCGAGAAAGACACACGCTCCCAGAGGCCACTGCAGCTGCGTTTACAGTAACGGACACGGGAGCACTGGGTGCCCATCACAGATGAAAGGGTAAAGAAGCTCTGGTGCATATACAGTGGAATGCTACTCAGCCACAAAAAGGAGGGCATCTGAGGTGGAGGATTCTCGAGCCTATTACACAGAGAAGTAAGTCACAAAGAGAAAAACAAATGTCATATATGAACACACGTGTGTGGAATCTAGAAAGATGGTACTGATGAAGTCACTTCCAGGGAAACAGTGCAGACACAGAAATGGAGATCAGACCTGTGGACACGGTGGGCTGGAGGAAGGAGAGGGAGGGAGGGGAGGGAGGAGGGAGAGGGAGGGAGGACAGGGAGGAGGGGGAGGGAGGAGGGAAAAGGAGGAGGGGGAGAGAGGAGGGAGAGGGAGGAGGGAGAGGGAGGGAGCAGGGAGGAGGGGGAGGGAGGAAGGAGAGGGTAACAGAAACGTACCTCACCTCGTGTAAATCAAATAGCCAGCGGGAGTTAGACTCAGGGAACTCACCCTGGGCTCTGCAACAACCCAGAGGGGTGCGGTGGGGAGGGGGCTGGGAGAGAGGCTCAAGAAGGAGGGGTCATATGCACACCATGTTGATGTTTGGCAGAAAGCAACACAATACTGCAAAGCAACTATCCTTCAATTAAAAATAAATACAATTTAAAAAATATCCCCCCCACAAAAAACTCATGTTTTAATCATGGCATCGTATGGACTCGTTCAGATATCTTCTAGAACAAAAAGCCACTCTTCCACGCGAATAAGCAAACACAAAACAAGGAACGCGCTGCGTTGCCTGTCCTGTGACACCTTGTCCTTAGGGACACAGCCTGAAACAGTGAGTTTGAGTCATCTTTAGTAATATAATCTGAAGCACTGTGAATTTGTTTCATCTTTGATATTTTAATATATTATCACATGCCATTAGATGATTGTAAAGCTGACAAAGAATATATTCAAATCAAGAAATACAGCTTGAAATGAAAAGTTTCTTGGGAAGGCTGAGCCTCACCTGGGTCTTCATTTGGAAACACAATGGGAGTTGATACACTGCTGAAATTCCGCCACTGGTGTGGCCGTTCCTGGAGCTGACCAGGGAGGTGTGCGTGTTTTCTGACGACTGCTCTCCCTAGCATTGGCACTACGGTATTTATAAGCAGTAAAAATCCACAGCACCATCGTTCCCACTCCCTTCAGCCTAAACTGCGATAACGCAGAGAGGTGAAAATATACTAATATTTGGACCCCACTGCTAGATACCCTGATGTGGCTGGTCTGGGATCCAGACACTAGTGTGTCTTTATAGCCCCCCACCCCCAGGTGACTCTAATGAGCAGTCTAGGTCGACACGTACAGATATTAAATGAGACAAGAGGAAGGGGGATGAAATTTAGATCACAGGCAAAATAGGAGAAAATATTCTTGCTGCTATCTCTCTGGGTGTTAAGATAATATTTTGAAATGTTAATCATTTATTTTCGCTAGTATTTTTCCTCTCTCCTCTGTTTTTAATCTCTGTGCACTAACGTGTTTTTCTCTGCTTGTGGCCTCTGGAAAGGAATGCAATGGTAGAACGCAAGAACAGAGGGAGCCCCCACTGGTTTCTGTTTTAAAAAACATTGGGAGCATAACTTGTTCGTCTCTCCCTAGTAAAAACTTTTCTCAGTGCAGACAGAAGGGTGAAAATCAGAGGTTAAATCATTTGAGTACGGTTTCTCTATGGGTCCTGGAGAAAAGATCTGTGGGCAGTATTCTTACAGATTGGAGACTAGCCAGCTCCCCAAAGACATGAAGTCCAAGGCTTCCCTGGTGGTCTAGGAGTTAAGAATGCATCTTCTCATGCAGGGGACACGGGTTCAGTCCTTGCCCCAGGAGGACCCCACCTGCTGTGGAACTACTAAGCCCGTGAGCCACGACCACTGAAGCCTGCCTGCACACGCTGGAGCTGTGCTCCACTACAGGGGACAGCATGTGGAGAAGCCTGAGAACCACAATGACCAGTACCCCCTACTGGCCACAAATAGAGAAGGCTTGTGTGTAGCAGGGAAAACCTTGTACAGCCAAAAAATAAATCTTTTCAAAAAAAAAAAATTGAAAATCCAAGAGCAGAGGTGCCCTGGGCCTTATTTCTTAGGTAAAGTCCCAGGGAGACAGAATGTCTCCATAGGAAAACAACGGTAGCAGCATGCATATCTAGGCAGGATTGAAGCAACGTCCTGTAAGGGTCTCATACAAACAGCATGGAGTAGAACCAATGAAGAGACTCCATCAGTCCAAGAGGCACTGAGCCGGCAGAGGCTCGCTGACCTGAGAAGGAGCTGGAGTGTCTCCATGGTTACCTGTGTAGACAGGCAACTGATAACTAGACAAGCCAGGCAAGGACTGTCTCCACAGACGCTCAGAACAAGGTGTCCATTCCTCCCTCCGAGGCCTTGGCATTTTGTGATCTAAGTTTTAGACACAATTCAAGATAGAAGATTAAGAATCTCCAAACTGCCTAAGATTAAAAGATCTTATGGTAGTAGGGAAGAGATCAGCTCCGCATTTATGGACCAACACTGGCACCCACTACAGTTTTAATACAATGAGCTCGTGGTATTTCACTCACGTTCCCTCCGATGCACTCACCACACCTATCTAGCTGAAGCGTGCTTTTGCCTGCAAACCTCTTCCTTTGTGTCTTTCCTCTGAAGCCACTTTGCCTACTGAAGTAGAGAGGAAGAAGGTTAAATGTCCTTACAAGTACACTCTTTAGCCAATGACTGATGCCCACAAGGGTGTAAAAGCTCACCTCTCTTGACCGAGGCTGGGATGACTCTGAGACATAACCTACCTTCTAGAGTCCCCTGCAGGGTCAGGCTGAGGATAGGTCTGTGGGATTTAGAACCCCCCACTACCAGAACCAGGCGGCACTAGGGGTAAAGAACTTGCCTGCTAATGCAGGCGTAAGAGACGCAGGATCCATCCCTGGGTTGAGAAGATTCCCCAGAGGAAGGCATGGCAACCCACTCCAGCATTCTTGCCTGGAGAGTCCCCATGGACAGAGGAGCCTGGCGGCTACAGTCCATGGGGTCACAAAAAATCAGACATGACTGAAGCGACTGAGCACACACACTCCCCCAAAACCTCTTTAGTGTTCTGCTTCCCACACTTCCTAACCAGTTCCTCCTCTGATGCTCTCATGGATCCTCATCTCTAAATCTGGCTCTGGGGAACCTGGCCTGAGAGAACAGCACGCTGCTGACCCAGGCAACTTCTCTTCCTTCCGTAAGCCTGTTTGCCCACGCCATGCCTCCCCACGACGCGCCAACCTCTTTAGCTTGGGATGTGAGCCCTTAGCTAACAGATCTGTATCCGCCACTCTGCTTTCTTTCCTCATCAGTCCCTGCGTTACCCTTAGGTTCCAGCAGCTCCAAACTCTAATCCGTGAAGACATGGACTATTTTGCATGTCCATGCGTCCCTGCGCTGATCGCTCTGCTGATGGTACCCTCCCACTCTTGTCCATCTCGAAAACTCCCATTTCAGTCATAAAACACAACCTTATCAAGAAACCTGTCTTCAAATGAATGGATAAAGAAGCTGAGCTACGTATGCACAATGGGATATTACTCATCCATAAAAAGGAAAGCATTTGAGTCAGTTCTAGTGAGGAGGATGAATCACACTAGGAGCCTATTACACAGAGTGCAGTAAGTCAGAAAGAAAAATAACAAATATCATATATTAACACATATATGTGGAATCTAGAAAGACGGTACTGATGAACCTATTTGCAGGGCAGCAGTCAAAATGCAGACATGCAGAACAGACTTGTGGACAGAGTAGGGGAAGGAGAAGGTGGAAGAAATTGAGAGACGAGTGTTGAAATACACACATTACCATATGGAGAACAAAGCTGTTGCTGTTCAGTCACTCAGTCGCTCAATCATGTCCGACTCTTTGTGACCCCGTGGTCTGCAGCACACCAGGCTGCACTGTCCAGCACCAACTCCTGGAGCTTGCTCAAACTCATGTCCATTGAGACGGTGATGCCATCCAACCATCTCAGTCTCTGTCGTCCCCTTCTCCTCCTGACTTCAGCCTTTCTCAGCATAAGAGTCAACTCTTTGCATCAGTATTTTGGTGGCCAAAACATTGGAGTTTCAGCTTCAGCATCAGTCCTTCCAATGAATATTCAGGACTGATTTCCTTCAGGATAGACTGGTTGGATCTCCTTGCAGTCCAAGGGACTCTCAAGAGTCTTCTCCAACACCAAAGTTCAAAAGCATTAATTCTTCAGCACTCAGCTTTGTTTATAGTCCAACTCTCACATCCATACCTGACTACTGGAAACACCACAGCTTTGACTATATGGACCATTGTTGGCAAATTAATGTCTCTGCTTTTTAATGTGCTATCTAGATTTGTCATAGCTTTCCTTCCAAGAAGCAAGTGTCTTTTAATTTCATGGCTGCAGTCACCATCTGCAGTGATTTCGGAACCCAAGAAAATAAACAAACAGATAAGCGGTGGGATTTGCTGTATGATGCAGGGAGCCTGAGCTCTGTGCTCTGTGACACAGAGGGGTGGGATGTGGTGGGATGTGGAAAGGAGGTTCAGGAGGGAGGGGGCGTATGCACACCTATGGCTGACTCATGCTGATGTATGGCAGAAACAGCACAATATTATAAAGCAATCATCCTCTAATTAAAAATTAAAAAAAGAAGCCTGCCTTGCATCTCTACATCAGTGGTCCTCAGCCTTTTGTCACCAAGGACTGGTTTCATGGAATTCAATTTTTCCGCAGATTGGGGCAGGAGGGGAAAGGTGATTCGAGTGCGTGACATTTATCGTGCACTTCATTTCTATTATTATCGCTTCAGATCCGCCCCAGATTGTCAGGCATCAGATCCTGTAGACTGGGGACCCCTGCTCTAAATCCACCAAAAGAAAAAAATCTCAATTACAGAGATTTAATCCTTCCATCTCTGCGCTTTGTTTTCGTCTTCGTACAGTTCTACTTTGTTTTAAGTGTACTCAATTTTAATGTGTTTACCTGCCTTTACTATTGGATAGGAAATTCTTGGTTAACAAAAACTGTGCTTGCCCCACCCTGTTCTTGGTGCCTAGCAAATAATTAATAGCATGGTGAAGTTTGCATTATTTTCCTCTTTGAGAACTTTTTTCATCATCTTCCAACTTGACCAAATCCTAATTACCCTTCAGTTTACACTCTTGATAGTAATATATTTTCATAAACATTCTAATGTATACATATTTTTATTTCCTATATAAGGTTAGTATTCTGGAATTCTTATAGTCTTTGGTGCTTTTTTGGCCATTTTCTCCATTTCCCACTTTATCAGTTCTGTATCATTTGAATATATACCTCCTCAAGGAGGTCAAGGACTATATCATATTTGTCTCCTTCATTCCTTCTAAAATGCCCTTGATAAGTATGTGTCAGATGAATGAGTGAATAAAACAAAAGAACAAAACACAACTCTTTCTTTCCTGATATTACAGAGTTCTTTAAATGCAGACTTAGGACATAAACTTTCTTATGTCTCCAACAGGGAGTAGTGCCTTACAGATGCTCAATAAGTATCTACTGAATTATTAAGTGTTTTAACAGTCAATTTTTACATGAGTTGATTCCATATTACCTTATTTTACAGGAGGCAGAAAGTAAGTTATGAGGACTTGTCTAGAATTTCAAAAAGCTTCTGTGAGAAACTATAGGGATCACAACTTTTGCTTCATGGCCAAGAATTTACTTCAAAAAAGTCACAGTCACTCAGTGTCTTTAAATTACATGTAGTCAGCTTCCTGCTACATCTTACAGTATTAATCTAATGCATTATTCAAGAGAAACTTACACCCATCAACAAGTCCCCGCTGGTGATAATATAGTCACCATCAAGGCTGTCACCAAAGAGCCTGTCTATGAAACGGGGAGGGATCTGAGTCAACTCATCAAAAGAACAATGTATCTTTTTAGCACCTACTGTATGCTAGGCATTGTGCGGGATGGTTTATTTACATTAGCTTGTTTCTTCCTCAACGAGACTTTGGGAAAACATTCTAGTGTTGTAATTAAGGTACAGGTAACTAGAAAGTGAAAAGTGCAAGTGTTAGTCACTCAGTCGTGTCTGACTCGTTGCACACCCAGGGACTGTAGCCCCACAGGCTCCTCTGCCCATGGAACTCTGAGGCAAGAATACTGGAGTGAGCTGCCATTCGATTCTCCAGGGGGTCTTCTGACCCAGGGGGTCTTCATGTCTCTTAGTCTCCTGCACTGGCAGACGGGCTCTCTACCACTGAGGCTCCAGGTCTTAGTCTCCTGCACTGGCAGGCAGGCTCTTTACCACTGAGGCTCCGGGGAGCACACTGAAGTTAGAGAAGCTCTGTCCTAGGACATGTTTTACAGCACATGCGAAGTTCCACAATAATAATTCTCATGACTTATTAACATTTTCTCTCTTCCAACAGAAGTGAAAATCAATAATCAATTGCTAGTAATCAAAAAGTTATGTGATTGAAATAGCAGCCACTTATCTGTCACCGACACTGCACGAGGCAGTGTATCAGGGGTCAGAGATGCCAACATCTGTAAGGGCGGATCCTGCCTCTAAGGGTCCCGAGGTCAGTGCAGGGGTTCTTAACCTGGGACCCATGGATCGTCCACTCCCCGACAACCGGCAACCTGCCCCAGCAACACATACGTTGTATTTTCACTGTGTGTGTGTGAACAAGTGCAGAGTTCTCACATGCATTTCAAGTCAAAGATCCATAAGTCTTAGCAGATTTCCAGAGGTAACTAAAACTTACATCTTTAGTATCAGAAATAAAAGTTAGACTTGGGTCGCTAATGCTAACATAGAGGAAAATCACTCTAAAAATTTTACTTGAGTCTAGTGTAGTTATATCTACATACTATATACATAGATATACACAAACATATGCATATACATAATATATATATATATGTACGTATATATGAACACTTGGCTATGTTCTATTTCTCTTTGGCTATTAGTCCTTATGAATAACAACACAATAGTAATAATGGGGAGCTGATACTGAAATTCTACTGGGTGCCAAATGTAATTTTGAGCCCTGAATTAACTTATTTAAGTAAATGACAATTAAAAATGATGTGAAAATTAGGAAGTATTTTTATTTTACAAATTAGCGAGCTGAGGCGGAAGTGGTAAGCAAATTGCTCTAGACCACCCAGCTAAAGCGTGAAGGTGCCAGGACTCAGTCGTGAACAGAGTGTAGACCCTCAGCCAGCATCCAGCCTGTGAATAAATGGGAGAGAGGTGATCACTCACAGTGAGGACAAGACTGAGCTGCTGATCGAACCAGGAAGGAAGAGAAACTATTTACAAGTGATGCCTACCCAGTTCCCCTTGCACTGCTACAAGCCTGACAGGTTCTTTAAATTCGTCGCTGCAATTTGCCAGACATATGTGCTTGAATTAAATATGTATTTTCCTGAGCATGTAAGACAATTCTATCTACATATATATATAGATAGATATACACATGCATATATGCAGACACACGTACATATTAGTGGTCTTAACCCAGAAATAAAATCGATTTCTCTTTCCATTTCTTTTGCTGAACTTTTCTGCACATTCCAGGGTAACCAGCTCCCTTGTTCTAGCATGGTTCTCAACCACATGCATCAAAATTACTGGAGGGGCTTATTAATAATTCAAATATCTGAAACCCTCCTTGACCTACTGAAAAACTATCTTCAGGGTTAGGGCCCAAGTAACTACAACTTTTAACAAGCTTTGGGAATATATACTTTTTAAACAAACCCCTGAGGTGATTAAGTTTGGGAGTAAATGCTCTTTATTGACCCTTCATAAGCGGCTGCAAATTACCTGGCCATCTTATTAAAGGCAGATTCAGGTTCAGACTAAACCTCAAGTTTGAGGAGGAAAGGAGCACCCTGGACTTGAGAGGCGCCGGTGGGGATGTTCTGTTTTGGTGGGTGTTTGATATGAAGCAAATGAAAATGGGTCATTCATTCCAGGCAGGGGGACTGCTCCGTGTCTTTAAAAGCAGCGTTCCCTTTGCGGCTTGCCAGCCTGGTTACTTGTTAGAGCACAAAATGATCATCTAAACGTTAACATGTTGTCATTAAAGAATGATGACCACTTTCAAAGTACAAGAAATCCCTGACATCCTGTAAAGGGGTGATGGAAGAGGTAATATTTTATTCATCCCACTGCTTCATTAGCAATTCTTCTTTAAGGCAGCTGGATTCTAGCATCTCATCCAAAGAGCTTTGACTGGTGTAGTAATTAGTTAAGCCTAGAACTCGTGAGGGTGTATTGGCAAGGGGCAGCCTTAGTGTGAAGCAAAGAAGCACCTTCAGTGGAAGTGTGGGCAATGTCTTTTGCCGACTGAAATCCGATTCCAGAAGCATGCTGACAGGAGAAGCTGACCGTGTTGGGTCGGGGAGAAACAGGGTGCAGGAAAGCAATCTGGTCCCCTGAACATGCTGCCGGCATGTCCAGTAATTGCATAACACCTGTTACGGTAACAGAACAACAGCAGGAATTGCGATCATCGCCACCATCCTCACCATGCCATGGCAGTTTACAAGTGATGAACTGAAAGTGAAATTTGTTCGGTGATGTCCGACTCTTTGCAACCGCACGGACTATACAGTCCATGGTATTCTCCAGGCCAGAATACTGGAGTGGGTAACCCTTCCCTTCTCCAGGGGATCTTCCCAACCCAGGGATCAAACCCAGGTCTCCCACACTGCAGGAACATTCTTTACCAGTTGGGCCACTTTATAAATGATAAAAACCCAACTCAAATCAGCTTAAGACTAAGAAAGAATAATTCACTGGCTTACATAACTTAAATGTGTAAGTGGACTGAGGAGCTTCAACAAGAAAGGCAGTGTTTCTCTCTCTCCTCCTGCCATTTTTATTTCTCTGTCTTGCTTCCTGGAACCGTGTCTGTCTTACACAGACACTCTCCACGTGAAGGCCTGTATAGGAGCTCCATATGTTTGCAAATAGCATCCCCAGAGGAATTCCAATAATTACGGGAAAATTTCCCTTGGAAAGAAATACAGGGAACAGAAAATAGGGCTTAGGTCGGGCCAGAAGCGGCGCCCATACTCGTAAGAAAACCCTCTCATTCATGGGGACTTTGGTACAGTATTCTGAAGGCTCAATCCAGGAGCTGTAAATAATCAGCCCCAGGCAAAATCTACTTTGAACTAACCTTAGAAATGTTAAAGACAAAGACTTGAAAAGATCAAAGTATTTATAAGTCATTTAACTTAATTCCAGAACAGAGCTCAAGACTCTGAGGAATACAGAATTTACGCAGCACTCAAAAAGATTAAATCCATTTGATATCATCTTTTTCCTTTTTTGAAAGTGAAAGTGTTAGTTGCTCGGTCACATCCGACCCCATGCAGCCCCGTGAACTGTAGCCCAACAGGCTCCTCTGTCCATGGGATTCTCCAGGCAGGAATTCTGGAGTGGATAACCATTCCTTTCTCCAGGGGATTTTCCTGACCCAGGGATCAAATCCTGTCTTGCACTGAAGACAGATTCTTTCCCACTGAGCCACCAGGGAAACCCTTTTTCTTTCTTAGTGGCACGTAAAATGAATTGGTAATATTTTAATCAATGGTGTCATCAGTTCAGTTCAGTTCAGTTCAGTCGCTCAGTCGTGTTCAACTCTTAGCGACCCCATGAATCGCAGCATGCCAGGCCTCCCTGTCCATCACAAACTCCCGGAGTCCACCCAGACTCACCTCCATCAAGTCAGTGATGCCATCCAGCCATCTCATCCTCTGTCGTCCCCTTCTCCTCCTGTCCCCAATCCCTCCCAGCATCAGAGCCTTTTCCAATGAGTCAGCTCTTTGCATCAGGTGGCCAAAGTACTGGAGTTTCAGCTTTAGCATCATTCCTTCCAAAGAAATCCCAGAGCTGATCTCCTTCAGAATGGACTGGTTGGATCTCCTTGCAGTCCAAAGGACTCTCAAGAGTCTTCTCCAATACCACAGTTCAAACGCATCAATTCTTCGGCGCTCAGCCTTCTTCACAGTCCAACTCTCACACCTGTACATGACCACAGGAAAAACCATAGCCTTGACTAGACAAACCTTTGTTGGCAAAGTAATGTCTCTGCTTTTGAATATGCTATCTAGGTTGGTCATAACTTTCCTTCCAAGGAGTAATTGTCTTTAAATTTCATGGCTGCAGTCACCATCTGCAGTGATTTTGGAGCCCAGAAAAATAAAGTCTGACACTGTTTCCACTGTTTCCCCATCTATTTCCCATGAAGAGATGGGACTGGATGCCATGATCTTTGTTTTCTGAATGTTGAACTTTAAGCCAACCCTTTCACTCTCCACTTTCACTTTCATCAAGAGGCTTTTGAATTCCTCTTCACTTTCTGCCATAAGGGTGGTGTCATCTGCATATCTGAGGTTATTGATATTTCTCCCGGCAATCTTGATTCCAGCTTGTGTTTCTTCCAGTCCAGCGTTTCTCATGATGTACTCTGCATAGAAGTTAAATAAGCAGGGTGACAATATACAGCCTTGACGTACTCCTTTTCCAATTTGGAACCAGTCTGTTGTTCCATGTCCAGTTCGAACTGTTGCTTCCTGACCTGCATATAGATTTCTCAAGAGGCAAATCAGGTCGTCTGGTATTCCCATCTCTTTCAGAATTTTCCACAGTTTATTGTGATCCACACAGTCAAAGGCTTTGGCATAGTCAAGAAAGCAGAAATAGATGTTTTCCAGGAACTCTCTTGCTTTTTCCATGATCCAGCAGATGTTGGCAATTTGATCTCTGGTTCCTCTGCCTTTTCTAAAACCACCTTGAACATCAGGAAGTTCACGGTTCACATACTGCTGAAGCCTGGCTTGGAGAATTTTGAGCATTACTTTACTAGCGTGTAAGATGAGTGCAATTGTGTGGTAGTCTGAGCATTCTTTGGTACTGCCTTTCTTTGGGATTGGAATGAAAACTGACCTTTTCCAGTCCTGTGGCCACCGCTGAGTTTTCCAAATGTGCTGGCATATTGAGTGCAGCACTTTCACAGCATCATCTTTCAGGATTTGAAAGAGCTCAACTGGAATTCCATCACCTCCACTAGCTTTGTTCATAGTGATACTAAGGCCCACTTGACTTCACATTCCAGGATGTCTGGCTCTAGGTCAATGATCACACCATAGTGATTATCTGGGTCGTGAAGATCTTTTTTGTACAGTTCTTCTGTGTATTCTTGCCACCTCTTCTTAATATCTTCTGCTTCTGTTAGGTCCATACCATTTCTGTCCTTTATTGAGCCCATCTTTGCATGAAATGTTCCTTTGGTATCTCTGATTTTCTTGAAGAGATCTCTAGTCTTTCCCATTCTGTTGTTTTCCTCTATTTCTTTGCATTGATCACTGAGGAAGGCTTATCTTATCTCTTCTTGCTATTCTTTGGAACTCTGCATTCAGATGCTTATATCTTTCCTTTTCTCCTTTGCTTTTCACTTCTCTTCTTTTCACAGCTATTTGTAAGGCCTCCCCAGACAGCCATTTTGCTTTTTTGCATTTCTTTTCCATGGGGATGGTCTTGATCCCTATCTCCTGTACAATGTCATGAACCTCATTCCATAGTTCATCAGGCACTCTATCTATCAGATCTAGGCCCTTAAATCTATTTCTCACTTCCACTGTATAATCATAAGGGATTTGATTTAGGTCATACCTCTATGGTCTAGTGGTTTTCCCTACTTTCTTCAATTTAAGTCTGAATGTGGCAATAAGGCGTTCATGATCTGAGCCACAGTCAGCTCCTGGTCTTGTTTTTGCTGACTGTATAGAGCATCTCCATCTTTGGCTGCAAAGAATATAATCAATCTGATTTTGGTGTTGACCATCTGGTGATGTCCATGTGTAGAGTCTTCTGTTGTGTTGTTGGAAGAGGCTGTTTGTTATGATCAGTGCATTTTCTTGGCAAAACTCTATTAGTCTTTGCCCTGCTTCATTCTGTATTCCAAGGCCAAATTTGCCTGTTACTCCAGGTGTTTCTTGACTTCCTACTTTTGCATTCCAGTCCCCTAAGGAGACAAACAGAGAAGGCAATGGCAACCCACTCCAGTACTCTTGCCTGGAAAATCCCATGGATGGAGAGGCCTGGTGGGCTGCAGTCCATAGGACTAGGAGTCAGACACGACTGAGCGACTTCACTTTATTTTTTCACTTTCATGCATTGGAGAAGGAAATGGCATCCCACTCCAGTGTTCTTGCCTGGAGAATCCCAGGGACGGGGGAGCCTGGTGGGCTAGAGTTGATGAAATATGGTTTAATTGTAAGCGAGTCTTCCCTGACTTTTCCCATTTTTCAAATCATGCTGCTCCACTGAGTGTCTCACAACATCCAAAATACCACTGTTGTTTCAGTCCAGAGTTCTCCCTCCGTGTCTCATCAGCTCTGGAGCTGACAACTAGTCCATGCATCGTGGCATGTCAGAAAGCTCAAACTCCTTATTTTTTTTATTAACAACTTCAAAGCCTCAGCTCGGGTTTCCCTGGTGACTCAGTGGTAAAGAATCTCCTGCTAATGCAGGAGACCCGTGTTCGATCCCTGGGTTGGGAAGATTCCCTGGAGAAGGAAATGGCATCCTGCCCCAGTATTCTTGCCTGGGAAATCCCATGGATGGAGGAGCTTGGTGGGCTACGGTCTATGGGGTCAAAAAAGTGTCAGACACAATTGAGCAACGGAGCACACACACAACCTCAGCTGAGATGCCTAGATACAACGTGTCTCACAAACAAAAGGAATAATGTATCGAGAGAAAAAGTTAATTGGAAAACTGACTGTAGAAAAATTAGTTTAGAAAAAAAAGTGAGTGGTAGAGATGTCATTGCTGTGACCAGAGCCCCAGTCCTGCAGATTCAGCACGTGGTCTGGGTCTCCTCTATTGAAAATAGTCAATCCCTAGGTGTGATCTAAAGACAGCTTCCCAAGGGGCCTTTCAAAAAATAGCAATAATAATATAGTAAGTCTCCTTTCTACCACATTTCATATAAAAGAGTGGGTTGAAGCCCTTCCAATTTGTATATTTGTATAGTGTGTGTATGTGTATGTGAGAGAAAAACACTTCACATTTTGAGAAATGCTGACAACCATCCTTTTTTAAAAAAAAAAAATATATGTACAGAATATTCTCTCCACCCCCTCCCTTCAGTATTTCTTTAATTGATTTATCACTTCAGTGCCATAAAGTGATAAAAAGCTAAGCCGAGAACAATCAGTTAAAACCCAGACATTTTCTTGGTGACAGTGTACCTACGTTTCAAGCACTCTCTTTTAATATTCCACCCAGAATTACGTTCCTCAATATTGCAGGATGAAGTGACTAGTTAGCAGCCAATGGGGATGGGGAGGGGCGGGAGTGGCCAGGATGCCTTGCCCATACAGCTCAAGTTCGGGAAACAGCTGAGGATAGAGTAGGTTCCTCAGGTATAAACACTTATCACGGGCTTGATAACACACGAAGGACAAACCTATTGAAAAGCATGCCTCCTGTCAAAGAAAAGGAACAGCTCAGGACTCGTCAGGTGAAGCTGTTGCTTTTGACGGAGCAAATTTTGTGCTTCCTAGAAACTCTTTGCAATAGATAATGCTTACCTGGCATCTCACCAAGTCCACTCTATGACAGGAAAATTTGATCCCCTTTTCCTCCAAATTATGGAGCAGACTGGCAGGAATTTAAGTTTGCTCCTCCCAGAAAATGGCTTGCAAGACTAGAATTTAGTGGTCCATATGGTATGGTTCTTTCCAGGCTGCGCTGACATTTAGAAATAATTAAGATCACAAGTATATTCTTCTTTAAAAAAGTTGTACAGTACTTTCTATGTGCTAACACTCATTTAGCCACTTTATAAATGTTTGATCCTGTGGGACTGATCCTGTTGTTATTTCTGTTCTACTGATCAGAAAACTAAGCTGTGAAGGATAGACTATTTTACAGCCAGACTAAGAAACTTCTGTGCTTTTTCTCTGGGGCTTCTGGATGCCCAGCTGTGACTCCTGGCTGAAACAAAGGCTGTGGGCTTTGTGATGTGCTATATAAAGTCATGAAATCCAGCAGACACTCCTTGAGCCAGTTCCTCCACTGATGCTATGACTGACCTCGACAATCAGGTCAGTTTGGCTAAAAACTGGGAACTTCTGCCTTGAGCTTTGCCAAAGCCAAGACTTGTGTAAGAATCACAGATTTTATTGGGAGAGAAAGAGCAGTGGTCCCGAGTGAATGAGGACCCCGAGAAGCTCCTCCCTGGATGTCTCCTGGAGTCCCAGTGCTCGACTCCACTCTCTTTCTCTTCCTGCATTGTGTCACAAGCTTTCAAGCGAAAGCTTCATGGGAGAGACTTCCCCGGCGGTCCAGTGGCTAATACTCAGTTCCCAATGCAGAAGGCCCATATTTGATCCCTGCTTAAAGGGCTTCCCTGGTGGCTCAGACAGTAAAGAATCTGCCTGCCAATACAGGAGACCCAGGTTTGATTCCTGGGTTGGGAAGATCCCCTGGAGAAGGGAATGGCTACCCACTCCAGTATACTTGTAGGGAGAATCCCATGAACAGAGAAGCCTAGCAAGCTCCAGTCCATGGGGTTGTAAAGAGTCAGACATGACTGAGAGGCTAAAACTTTGCTTTTTCACCCAAAAAGAAGAGACCAGAGACTCCCCTCTCTCTCTTTCCACCCTGTGAACACACAGCAAGGGGGCCACTGCCTTCAAACAAGGAAGCAGCTTCTCCCCAGACACCCAACGAGCTGGAACCTTGATCTTGGACTTCCCAGCCTCCAGAAATGTGAGAAATAAATGATTGTTATTTAAGCCACCCAGGCAGTGGTGTTCTGTTGTAATGTAGGTGTTGTAATGTGCTCAGTTGTGCCCAGCTCTTTGCCACCCCATGGACTGCAGCCCCCCAGGCGCCTCTGTCCATGGGATTCTCCAGGTAGGAGTAATGGAGTGGGCTGCCATTTCTGTTACAATAGCCCAGACTGAATAGTACAATGACCCGCATCTCCTACCCTTCAGGGCTGTTAAGAGGACCCAGCAAAGACCTAAAGAACTTGATAGCTCATCATTACCGGCTCCAGGAGCCCCCGCCTGAGAAGGATGTCAGCGTGAGAAAACAGAAGGAGGGAATGAGAGGGGGACCGGGAGGCCAGATCCAATCATCTAATCAAGGGCCAATGCAAGGTCTTTGCACAGTCCTCTTTGAGTTGGGCTTTTGTCGTTTACACTGAGAAAGTTCTGACAAAAAAGCTGGGCTCATTCCTGTAGGATTTCTGGGGACTCTTCAGCCCATCCTCGCTTCCCTGGAGTCATGCCCACCCTCTCCATAGCACCTTATCCCATTTTGACTTGATGAAAGGGTTGGTTCACTAATAGGACCCTGTTTTCAGTCTTTGAATGTTTGCTTCCTGACCAATGGGACTTTTGGCTTTTTTTTTTTTAATGCTCAAGAGTTCTTTATACTATAATCTCTCCATTATTCTAGACAAATCTCAACCAGACTAAAGTTTTCCAAAACCCTTAATTAAACTTCATGAACTGAGAGGCTAAAACTTTGTTTTTTCACCCAAAAAGAAGAGACCAGAGACTCCCCTCTCTCTCTTTCCACCCTGTGAACACACAGCAAGGGGGCCACTGCCTTCAAACAAGGAAGCAGCTCTCTCTCTTTGGAGAGAGCTTTAAGCAGCCACCATGGTCAAATATTTTATGATCTTTTCCAGGCTTGCAGGGGAAAGGAAGATGAGAGGTGCCATAAACAAACAGTCGCCCATGGCACTCGACTTGGGAGATGAGACTGTCAAGGGAGAAATAGTACATATAAAAGTGAAAAATGACCTGCATGCCAGCCCAAGGGTGTTTGTGTTGAACTTAGAGTGGAAATTTGGAAAAGCTCAACAAAAGCTTTAAATGAAGAAGAGATGCTACCGTGTCCAAGAGGTTTTCTCTGGAGATGGGCTTGTTTTGCATGAAAGGAGGGTTCCTGCATGTGGGTGAGCCTGAGAAAGCTGCCAAGAATCTTAGCTCATTATTTGATTCCCTCCATGGAAGCCAAGTCCAAACCACCCTCTGGAGGTGCCTCGCTGTGAGAACCCTCGAGACACAGCATAACGATGATGACTGGCATCACCCCATCGTCACGGGGGCGCTCGCCCACTTAAAACATGGAAGAAACTGGTCTAAACACTGCATTGTAGTCTCATAAAAATGTGCAGGGCTGAGTAATATTAGCGTCTCCATTTTACATATTTTAAGGCAGGTTCCAGTATTGATGGTTAAGTCAGTCTGTGCTTGAGTCAAGATTTAACCTAAGTCTCTGACTTCAGAATTTGAGGGCAGACGAGCCCTTCATACATTGAATGTATAGCGTAAGGCTGTTTCCTAACTCAAGCCATCACCTTTTACATACACCACATACATGTCTCACACGTGCCCACTTGTGCGTACACTGCCCCGCTGTAAGAGCGCCAGTTTTCTTTATTCACATTCCTACCACTTAGAGTTAGAAGGAGGCCCAGACATAGCCCAAGGGTAAGTCATGATCTGAGTCAACTGAGGCAATTGCCTCCTCTTTCTTTGATTGGCTTGGAAAGCAGTCTATGAACCAATTCTGTCAAATGAGATACAGTGAAAATCCATTGCCAGGGCTTCATAAAGTGTTTCTTAGCTCTTAGAAAAAGGAGATTCAAGAATAGATAGGATTTGTTCTTTTCTTTTATTTTTTCTGCTCTTGAACAACGAGGTGTTTAGGAGCCCCTGCAGCTATTTTGTGATCACGAGGGAAGTGAGACGGCATGCCAAGGATGATAAGGCAGAAAGTCAGGAAGGAGTTGAATTCTTAACAGCATCATTGGCCAAGCAGGAGCTGCCTCAACTTGAGATTTAGTATTTGAAAAATAAGTCTATTTATTTTATCACTGTGACTTGAGTCTGGTACAACTTGGAGTGAGAGACTTTTAAAGATACCCTAATACTTCAGAGTATATTTGCGAGGATTCTAGTAAATGAAACGTCCTTTGATTTATACTCTCTGACCTCTTCTCACTTTTGACTCTTCCTCTCCTCAGGCCAGGCTTCCCGCACACACGTCCTCAGGCCACAATGGCCTGTTATTCACTAGAATCAATTTTCCCTCACAAAAATAAAGGAGCACAACCCAAGCTAACACAGGATTTGTGATATTACATATACATACATGTAATGATGATATTATACTACATGTAATAATATAAATGGGTGTGGCCCCCATCTTGCTGGACTCCTTATTCCTGAAACAGCTTTGAGGAAGGAAGCAACAGGGCTGAGGAACCTCAAACAGCAAGGACTTTTGAGTGACCTTTAGGAGCTCTGGGCAACCTCTAGCAGTCTGTCCAAGAAACTGAAGCCCTTGGTTCCACAGAAGCAGGTAAAGGAGTCCTGCCAACAGTGTGAGTTTGAAATAGATTCTTCCATAGTCAAGCTTTCAGATGAGTCCTCAGCCCTATTGACATCTTAAATACAGCTTCACAAGGGACCCAGCTGGGACTCCTCACCCACAGAAACTGCAGGAAAATGCATATGTGCTGTTATACACCATTGCTCTTGTTTTTCTGAAACAATAGAAATGAGAGATTTGAGCACTTGAATAACCTTAAAAGTAAGCACCTGCTTAAATTTTGCATTCTAGGCACCTTGCCTGCCTCACCCTAGTTCAGACTTTGAGGTAACATAATGTTTTCAGCTATGGAGTTTGTGAGAAGGATTCCACAGAACTGAATCATAGCTTGCCTATTCTGTTCAATTAAGCTAACATTGCTTCCCCCCGCCCCCTATAAAGGGTTAGGGCTTCCCCAGTGGCTCAGAGGTTAACAGTTCACCTGCAATGCAGAAGTTTGCTGCAGATGCAGGTCCCATCCCTGGGTTGGGAAGATCCCCTGGAGGACGGCATGGCAAGTCTTGCCTGGAGAATCCCATGGACAGAGGAGCCTGGTGAGCTACAGTCCATGGGGTCGCAAAGAGCCAGACACTGAAGTGACTTAGCACTCATGCATAAAGTGTTAAACACAAAGCAATTAAGAATATTTAGTGCTTTGTAGTGTTAACTAATTACACTTTATAAAAAGCATAATTCTTTAAAATACCAGTAATTCCTTAGTTTTTCTTATTAATTTTCCCAACCCTCTGTATACACAGCCTAAGAAAGTGCCTATGCTATATCTTACCTCTCTAGCAGCTCATGGAAAAACCCAGAGCTCAAGGAAAGAATTTGGCAGCAGTGGTCAGGATTTCTAAGATGGTTCTTTTTTTTTAATGTTTCCAGGTGGCTCAGTGAGTAAAGAATCCGCCTGCAATACAGGAGACACAGGAGACATGGGTTTGATCCCTGGGTCAGGAAGATCCCCTGGAGAAGGAAATGGCAACCCACTCCAGTATTCTTGCCTGGGAAACCCATGGACAGAGGAGCCAATCCAGAGGGTCCCAAGAGTCAGACACAACTCAGCAACTAAACCACCACCACCACATGTCCCTTACCTGAAAAATGGGGAGATTAATAAGACCCTCCACATGGTGAGCCTTTAAAATTAATACCAGTAAAGTTCTTAACACAGAACTTAGAATAGAATATGCAGTCAATAAATAAATACTGATAGAAAACATTTAATAAACATTGATTATGTGTTAGATGCAAAATCAAAACCTTATTAACTTTAGCCCATTGAACTTTTATACAAACATGTAGCTGTATTTTACCCATCTTACAGATGGAAACACTGATCCCTAGAGAGAGCAAGCATCTTGCCCAGGGTTCCATAGATGATAAATGGTTCAAAAGGAAGCAGTCCAATATCAGAGTCGACCTCACCATGCTCCCCGCCTGTCCCCACTGCCCACTGTTAACTGCTACTCTTTAGCGGAAAATTTGTTTTTCTCCCTTCCCTCCCTCCTCGCTCCCTCCTTTACAATGGGCCTGTCTGGCAGCATTCAGTGACCTGTATTATTAGGTTATGATACACATAAGATCCCTTGTCACCCTGCTTATTTAACTTATATGCAGAGTACATCACGAGAAACACTGGGCTGGAAGAAGCACAAGCTGGAATCAAGATTGCCGGGAGAAATATCAATAACCTCAGATATGCAGATGACACCACCCTTATGGCAGAAAGTGAAGAGGAACTCAAAAGCCTCTTGATGAAAGTGAAAGTGGAGAGTGAAAAAGGTGGCTTAAAGCTCAACATTCAAAAAAAGAAGATCATGGCATCCGGTCCCACCACTTCATGGGAAATAGATGGGGAAACAGTGGAAACAGTGTCAGACTTTATTTTTTTGGGCTCCAAAATCACTGCAGATGGTGACTGCAGCCATGAAATTAAAAGACGCTTACTCCTTGGAAGGAAAGTTACGACCAACCTAGATAGCATATTGAAAAGCAGAGACATTACTTTGCCAACAAAGGTCCATCTCATCAAGGCTATGGTTTTTCCAGTAGTTATGTATGGATGTGAGAGTTGGACTGTGAAGAAAGCTGAGCACCGAAGAATTGATGCTTTTGAACTGTGGTGTTGGAGAAGACTCTTGAGAGTCCTTTGGACTGCAAGGAGATCCAACAAGTCCATTCTGAAGGCGATCAGCCCTGGAATTTCTTTGGAAGGAATGATGCTGAGGCTGAAACTCTAGTACTTTGACCACTTCATAGGAAGAGTTGACTCATTGGAAAAGACTCTGATGCTGGGAAAGATTGAAGGCAGGAGGAGAAGGGGAGGACAGAGGATGAGATGGCTGGATGGCATCACTGACTCGATGGACGTGAGTCTGAGTGAACCCCAGGAGTTGGTGATGGACAGGGAGGCCTGGCATGCTGTGATTCATGGGGTCGCAAAGAGTCAAACACGACTGAGCAACTGAACTGAACTGAAGATCCCTGGAGAAGGAGATGGCAGCCCACTCCTGTATTTTTGCCTGGAGAATCTCATGGACAGAGGAGCCTGGGGGGCTACCATGCACAGGGTCACAAAGAGTCGGACACGACTGAGTGACTCAGCGCACACACGCACGCGCACACACACACACATACATGCACGCACGCACACACACACGCACGCACACACGTGCGCATGCACACACACACGCACGCACACACGCACAAGATGCATCTCAGACGCTCTCTTGAGGCCGCGCTTCACTGTAAGTGATGCCCAGCCTCCGGCCTGTGCTCCGTCGTGCCATCGCGTCTGACCCTGTGCGCCCCGTGGACTGCAGCCCACCAGGCTTCTCTGTCCATTGATGTTTCCAGACAAGGACACTGGAGAGGGTTGCCATTTTCTTCTCCAAGGGATTCCCGACCCAGGGGTTGAACCTGAGTCTCTTGCCTGTCCCACATTGGCAGGCAGGTTCTTTACCACTGGCACCACCTGGGAAGCCCTGGAATTCCTTTAGCTTTTCTGGAATTCCTCTTCTTTTTAAAGGGAGAGATTTGGGCTTTTCAGTTCTAGGCACTGTTCATCTCATCTGATATGCTTTTCAAAATGGAAGTTAAAAATATCAAAATGGAAGGTACTGGACTCGTGGGGCATTCCAGAGGAGAGGCCGTCGCCTCTCCTTGTGACAAATGACTGGCTCCCTTAGTCAGACGCCCTCTTCTCTCCACACACAACCACCGGCTCTAAGGCCCTGACAGAGCAGAAGGAGGAATGCCGTGCCTCTCACCCCATCCTGTGTTAGCATTTGAATAAACAGATTGCTCCTAAGTGAACTCAACTCTAAAGAAAAACTGCAAGTCACTGAAGTCAGAAAGACAAAAATACAGCAACTATGAACGAGAACAGAGT
Organism: Bubalus kerabau; assembly: GCF_029407905.1. Classification (NCBI taxonomy): domain Eukaryota; kingdom Metazoa; phylum Chordata; class Mammalia; order Artiodactyla; family Bovidae; genus Bubalus; species Bubalus kerabau. The sequence goes on along the minus strand of NC_073636.1, from coordinate 82,929,517 downwards.
CTTGTCCAGATGAATCTATATTAGTTGGGAGTTTTATATACATATATATATATATCAGAAATATTTCTTCCTACTGCTCTGGCCCACCGAGGTGGAAAATTGATTCACTGGCTCTAGAAAAGCACATTGTGTCTGTCCTCCATAATCCATTGGCAATCTTAATTGATTGTCACACTGCCTGTCTCTGGTTGGACGTATAATCACAACCTCAATTCTATAAAGCATTTTCTGCTGCAGGAGGATGAGAAAAACAATCTACAGGTGTTGCATTGAAGAGCTTCATTAAATTTTCTATCCAACTCGCCCTCAAACCAATTCAGTGGCTTATTAATTTTGTAAACCGAGATGTTGCTCATTAAAGGGAGGACGTTTAGGTATTAAATTCCAAGGATCCTACAGAATGGAAAGGTTTATAGGGATACTGGATTCTTTTCCCACAAAAATTAAATTCACAATCGGCAAGGAACATTTGCAGCTTGCTTCCTCATCATCCATTCCCCCTTTTTCCAGCTACCCATCAGTGGTGAAAGGCATCTTATCACCTTCCCTCCTCAGCAGACATGATTAGAGAACAGCTCTGTTCTCAGAGGACAGTGAAAGAAGAGAGTGAAAAAGCTGGCTTAAAACTCAACATTCATACAGAGTGAAGTAAGCCAGAAAGAAAAACACAATACAGTATACTAACGCATATATATGGAATTTAGAAAGATGGTAACAATAACTCTGTGTACGAGACAGCAAAAGAGACACTGATGTATAGAACAGTCTTATGGACTCTGTGGGAGAGGGAGAGGGTGGGAAGATTGGGAAGAATGGCATTGAAACATGTAAAATATCATGTATGAAATGAGTTGCCAGTCCAGGTTCGATGCACGATACTGGATGCTTGGGGCTGGTGCACTGGGACGACCCAGAGGGAGGGTATGGGGAGGGAGGAGGGAGGAGGGTTCAGGATGGGGAACACATGTATACCTGTGGCGGATTAATTTTGATATTTGGCAAATCTAATACAGTTATGTAAAGTTTAAAAATAAAATAAAATTAAAAAAAAAAAAAACTCAACATTCAAAAACCTAAGGTCATGGCATCTGTTTCCATCACTTCATGGCAAATACGTGCAGAGAAAATGGAAACAGTGACAAAGTTTATTTTCTTGGGCTCTAAAAACTGTGGATGGTGAATGCAGCCATGAAATTAAAATATGCTTGCTTCTTGGAAGAAAAGCTATGACCAACCTAGACAACATATTAAAAAGCAGAGACATTACTTTGCCAACAAAGGTCCATCTAGTCAAAGCTACGGTTTTTCCAATAGTCATGTATGGATGTGAAAGTTGGACTATAAGGAAGGTTGAAGGCCTAAGAATTGACGCTTTTGAACTGTGGTATTGGAGAAGACTCTTGAGAGTCCCTTGGACTGCAAAGAGATCCAACCAGTCCATCCCAAAGGAAATCAGTCCTGAATATTCATTGGAAGGACTGATGCTGAAGATGAAAATCCAATACTTTGACCACCTGATGTGAAGAGCAAACTCACTGGAAAGACTTTGATGCTGGGAAAGATTGAGGGCAGCAGGAGAAGGGGATGAGAGAATTGAGTCCATCACCAACTCAATGGACATGATTTTGCTTGAACTCCAGGAGTTAGCGAAGGACAGGGAAATCTGGCAAGCTGCAATCCATGGGGTCACAAAGAATGGAACATAACTTAGCGACTAAACAGAACAACAGCCCTAGGACTGAACCAATCAGCCCAAAAACCCACCCTGAGCACGTTCAGGGATGGGCATATTATCTAAGCTGGACTCATCAAAGTGAACAGATGGGCTTTCAGCAGAAATACTGGGGGAAAAAAAGAGATTCTCTCTTTCTCACTGGGTTTGACCTTGGAAACATTTAGCCTCAGATTGTCCTGGCAGCCTTTTATTGCAAACAATAAAAGGCAAAGCTGTCCAGGGATGGACTCAACAGAGAAGATACAGAATTGAGTGACGGAGAAACAGAAGCAGTAACTTTGACAGCTTCAGTCTCTGCTCTGGGCCTGACCTGCCATGTTCTACTCAACCGTGTGAGCCAGGACTGACTTCTCCTGCTCCAGACAAAGAGGAATAGGTATTTAGACATGGCACTGAAGGGAAGCTAAAAGATATGTTCCTAATAGTTGTTAAATAAATATGGATAATTACCATGTTCGTTTTGATTAAAACAAGCAAAGCAAGGCCCCATTACACATCTGGTAGGCATGACTGGAAGCATTTCATGTGGTTCAGTTCAGTTCAGTCACTCCATCGTGTCTGACTCTTCGCGACCCTGTGGACTGCAGCACGCCAGGCCTCCCTGTCCATCGCCAGCTCCCAGAGTTTACTCAAACTCGTGTCCGTTGAGTCGGTGATGCCATCCAACCTCCTCATCCTCTGTCGTCCCCTTCTTCTCCCACCTTCAGTCTTTCCCAGCATCAGGGTCTTTTCCAACGAGTCAGCTCTTCACATCAGGTGGCCAAAGCACTGGAGTTTCAGCTTAAGCCTCAGTCTTTCCAACGAATATTCAGGACTGATCTCCTTCAGAATGGACTGGTTGGATCTCCCTGCAGTCCAAGGGACTCTCAAGAGTCTTCTCCAACACCACAGTTCAAAAGCGTCAGTTCTTGGATGCTCAGCTTCCTTTAGAGTCCAGCTCTCACATCCATGCATTTCATGTGGTAGTCTCCCTGTAAATTCTGTATCATCCATCCGATACATATGACCACATGCATCATGAAATAAGTGCTTGGTCTATGCAGCCAGACTGGCTGGATTCAAACCCTGCTTCACTTACCCACCAGCTGCGTAAAACTGGGAAGCCCCCTCATCTGCCAGTGTTCCAGTCCCCCCATCTATAATAATAATATATTCCTCCTAGGGGCATTATAAGGCTATAATAGGGTAATTTATGAGAAGCCGTAGAACCGTGTCTGGCATGCTCTTAATATAAATGAATAAAATGTCAGTCTTAAAATCTTTCACCTGAGAGTTGTCATAGTTATAATAAATGTCCTAGATAAGTTGACATGAATACATATCAACCATGGATATCAATTTCTAAACGTTTAAAATGTACTTCCCTCTTTAGTATCACATGTCCCCTGCTCGGGACCCACTGCTGTTTTGCTAGCCTCAGCCCCGCTTCCTGAATGTGCATCCAAAGGGAGCACGTTGGAATGACTTCCCTGCTTCTCCCCATCCTGTCCTGGACAAGTCAACATTGAAAGGCACTTGTAAACGGACTCACAGGCATGTGAAAATAGTTGGCTATTTTATATGTGTGCGTCTCCATCCGTTTAAAAACAAAGAAAATGCCCTTGTGCAGAAGAGCAGTGGAGGACAAGTGTCTGAGGGGCTTGAAATAGGTTCAGGGAGCAGCTATTATGTGACAGAAGGGAGTTACCAAAACAAACAAGTAACTCTCCTTACCTGGTCACCCCTGTGAGGGGCCTACTGGGATTATGATCTCAGAAGAAATGTTTCTAGTTTCTAGTTTCCAACTCTTTGCCACCCCTTGGACCATAGCCTCCAGGCTCCTCGGTCCATGGGATTCTCCAGGCAAGAATTCTGGAGTGGGTTGCCATGCCCTTCTCCAGGGGATCTTTTCTACTTAGGGATCGAACCTGGGTCTCTTGCATTGCAGGTGGACTCTTTACCAGCTGAGCCACCAGGGAAGCCTATAACGGTCTCAATAGGCATGCACGCATGCGAGGTTGCTCAGTTGTGTCTGACTCTTTGCAACCCTGTAGACTGTACCCACCAGACTCCTCTGGCCATGAGATTTCCCAGGCAAGAGTACTGGAGAGGGTGGCCATTGCCTTCTTCGATGAAATGCCTAGTACCTACTAAATACTGCATAAGTGTTAGCCAAATAAATAAACGCATTAGCATTCAACTTTTCATCAACAATTTTGGATGACAAAAATCAAAAGAACAATGCTTTCCAAGCTCTGAGGGTAAGCAATTTTCAAACTCAACCTCTGCCTAGCTAATGAGTACTCATGATTACGAGGAAAGAATGGACTTGGAAAACTCACATACTACAGCAGCAGTTCTTAAGAACTCAAGCAAGAACAACAACCAAGAAAGACGATTAAAAACAGTACCTCCAATTCTCACCCAAGAGCTATGTTAAACGCTGGTGATACAAAGACGAATACGCACATAAAGCTTGTCCTTGAAGAACCCATAGCTATATACCTGTGACACATGGCATACAGCAAAACCACATGTAGGATGTTATTGCAGCACAAGAGCGACGGAATCAATAATGACGCCTCTGAAGAGCAGCTGGGTTTAAAGAATACCAAATTCTGTAGCAGGTTTCAGTAAGTGCTCCCTGGGGCCAGGGGGTTGAGGAAGATTTTAGGTGTTCTTGGACTAATAGAAGGGCTTCCCAGGTGGTGCTAGTGGTGAAGAACCTACCTGCCAACGCAGGAGACGTGGGACACGGGTTTGATCCCTGGGTTGGGAAGATCCTCTGGAGGAGAGCATGCAACCCACTCCAGTATTCTTGCCTGGACAATCCCATGGACAGAGGAGCCTGGCGGGCTACAGTCCATAGGGTCGCAAAGAGTCAGACAGGACTGAAACAACAGTGTGCACTCGTGGACTAATAGAAAATAGAATCGAGATGGGCTCCCCAGTGTTGAGCATGGGACTTAATAAATAATTCTGAGCTTAACGGGACGAGCACAGCTGTATTTCTTCTCTCCCCGTGAGTGCAAATGTTGTTGCCTGAGACAGCATCACTAAACCACTTGGTGAGAAAGCACGCTCATGGAGATGTCAGCTTTTCTCCAAAGAAGGTAGCCCCAGTGAGTGAAGAGGCAAAACCACAAGACTTCTTCTAGGGGCTAAGTATGGCCACAGGCTGAAAGCTAAATGCAATCTAAGAGCTCAATAGAGTGTAAACTCCTTAAACAAAATAAAAGGTTTACCACAAGATAGGGTTATGTGTTTGCAGGGTAGGGCTTGCCCTCCTTATAAGTCAGGGAGCAAAAAGGAACCTCCCTGTATTTCCCTGGTGGTCCAGTGGATAAGGATCCAAGGCAGGGGACACAGGTTCAATCCCTGAATTGGGAAGATCCCACATGCCATGGGGCAACTAAAGCCCACAGGGGCAGCTACGGAGCCCAGGTGCTGTGAGTGCTAAGGCCTGTGGGCCTGGAGCCGGTGCTCTGCAACGAGAGAAGTCACCCCGGTGAGAAGGCCGAGCAGCACAGCAGAAAGTAGTCCCCGCTGCCTGCAATCAGAGAAAGCCCCCGCACAGCATTGAGGACCCAGGGCAGTCAGAAGCAAGTCAACTGATTAATGAGAAAAAATAGCTCCCCCAGAAGATAAACTCCATGAGAGGGAACAGGTATGGAGTCTGTATACCTGACTCTTGTCAACCAGATGGCTGGCCAAAGTAGATGCTTAATAAATAGACCTGATTTTTAGTCTAAATCATTGATGATTTACAGACTAGACATTCCAGAGTGAATGGGGGGAAATGATCTTTCCTATGTCATGATGAAAATATATGGTTTGATATGGGCTTCATAGAGGACAGGCTGGCAATACGCCCTGAGAGCTTTGAGTGAGAGCTTCATCATCCCATCACCATCATCTTAAAGTCCATCTTCTAGCTGACATGGCTGCACTGTGCCCAGCATGTGACAGGCACGCTTCTGTTTAAGCCTCACTGCAGCCTTACTGGAGAAGACAATGGCACCCCACTCCAGTACTCTTGCCTGGAAAATCCCATGGACGGAGGAGCCTGGTGGGCTGCAGTCCATGGGGTCTCTAAGAGTCGACACGACTGAGTGACTTCACTTTCACTTTTCACTTTCATGCATTGGAGAAGGAAATGGCAACCCACTCCAGTGTTCTTGTCTGGAGAATCCCAGGGACAGGGGAGCCCGGTGGGCTGCCATCTATGGGGTTGCACAGAGTCGGACACGACTGAAGTGACTTAGCAGCAGCAGCAGCCTTACTGCTAGATCATCACACTTACTCCAGGCTCACGTACAGGGAAGCGTTTGTGGAGGCACATGCCAAATTACTCAACAAGCAAGTGGCAGAACTCAAATTCTAACAGCCATTTCTGATGGCTAGCCATGGTAAATGGTGTCTTAACAGACAATGTAATCTGTGTGTGTGTGTGTGTGTGCGTGCGCACGTGTGTGTGGATATTTTTTTAATCGTGTAGACTGTTTCTGCTAATTATACTGGAAGAAATAATTGTGTGCTTCAACATTTAGTCAACATGTTAAGTTTTATTTGTTTAACATTTTTGCCTTTTCCCTTCTTGTTGTGCTAAAACTGTATAACTTGAGCCTGTGGTACACGTTTCTCTGCAAAAGTGTCATTTCCCTACTCAACAGTTTGGAGAATATTTTAGATTTCTCTTTAATTGGAGAATAATTGCTTTACAATATTGTGTTGGTTTCTGCCACACATCAGCATGAATCAGCCCTGCGTAAACAAGTGTCCCCTCCCTGTTGAACCCCCCTCCCCTCCCACCTCAGCCCTCCTCTAGGGTGTCACCAAGCGTAGAGCTCCCTGAGCCACACAGCAAACCCCCCCGGCTGTCTGTTTCACCCGTGGTAATGCAGGCCTTGAAGCAACAGACAGCTTGACATTAAAGGCCAGGTGACGAATCTATTGAAATCACTGATGTTCCACATCCCAGACCGCAGCTGGCCGTTTCCGTCCTTGGATCACCGCGGCACCGCCATCTAGAATGAGCATCTTCCGTACCCGGTGACTCCTCTCATCTCTTCTCATGCCCATCGCTGCAGACCCTCCTCCCCTCTTTCAGTAAATAGGCCACTAGGTGAATTGACTTCCAGTGAACTAGCCCATACTTCCTACTCTGAGGCCACCAAGAAAAAACAGATTCTTCCTGCATTTTGTAGAACCACTGACTTCCTTTAACTCAATCACATTTTAGATTAGACTCTGCGATTGGTTAAGTAATTTACGGTATGGTAATACAATGTAATACCACAGAACAAATCAAAATTATATTGCACACAAAGTTATGAATCTGGCAAGACATTTTAAATATATTGAATGAATAAATATATTCAGGTTACAAAAAGGATAAAATATATTACACCATTTCAAAGAGAACATTTAAATTGCATTTATGTTTGTAACGATACACATCACAATTTTAATAGCATTATTTTCTGCACTGTGGTATTATAGTTTTTTAAACCTATAAAAATATATACATAAATACATACAATTGCACATATAGAGTAAACGCTGGAAGAAAATTCAGAATACTTTTCTATATTATCTAATTATTCTAAAATAAATATAGGCTATAATTCCACAGAGCAGGCATTTTTGGCCATTTTAATCACTGTTTGTATCCTAGTCTCTCCAGGGGTCACTGAAACATAGTAGGTTCTTAATATATATTTTTGAGTGAATAAAAGGTCATTCTTTTGTAAAAATAATTCAAAACAAGATATAGATTTTTTTAATTAAATGATGCTGAGAGAATCATCTGTAAAGTAAAAAAAATAATTGAATATATCTACATCATGCTTACATGTGTGTTAAGTCATTTCAGTCAGGTCCGACTCTTTTCAACCTTACGGACTCCAGCCCGCAGGGCTCCTCAGTCCGTGGGATCCTCCAGGCAAGAATATTGGAGTGGTTGTCATGCCCTCCTCCAGGGGGTCTTCCCGACCCAGGGGTCGAGCCCCAGTCTCTTCCGTCTCCTGCACTGGCAGGCGAGCAACACCGTGGCAGCTGGGAAGCCCACCTGCGTCATGTCATACACCCAGACTAAACTGCAACTAGACACAAGGGTCGGATATAAAATAAGTCTCCTGTCCTACCTCCGTTCCATTTCTGATACAACTAGAGAGATGCGTCCACGGCACACTGGTGATCACCCCCTCCTCTATCTAAAAGCTCTTAAGACTGTCTTTAGTGAGCTGATTTTAGAGTCTGAAACGGTATAAGCACGGAGCACAGCTTGGAGATCCTGCCCTCCGCTGCACTCCACCTGCCCTCTCTCTCTCCCAGCTGCATTTGGAACTGGGACTTTTCCCTCCATCTCAAAGAACACAGAATTCTTGGCTTCAGAGACTCCACGTGTGGGTCCCTTCCGGTAGAAATGCCTCTCAACAGAATCCCCCTAGCTAACCACTCACTTCCCATCCTTCAAATTGTGCTCCATCAATATTTACACCATTTTGAAGTATCTCCCCACAAAACACACACTTGTTTTAATTTTTTAAATTTATTTTTGGCCTCACCACGCGGTTTGTGGAATCTCACTTTTGAACCTGGCCCCAGGAGTGAAAGCACCGAGCCCTAACCACTGAACCGCCAGAGCGGTCCCCACATCCATTTAAAAAGGAAAAATGGTAACTCTGCCGACAGAAACTGGCCAACAGTCCCTGAACCAAGCAGGTGAGTCAGCCTCAGCTGTTGTGATTTAGCCACTAAGTCCGGTCCAACTCTTCTGTGACCCCAGGGACTGTAGCCCGCAGGCTCCTCTACCCACCATATTTCCTGGGCGAGAAGGCTGGAGTGGGTTGCCATTCCTTCTCCAGGGGATCTTCCCGACCCAGGGATGGAACCTGGGTCTCCCGCATTGGCAGCTGGAGTCTTCACTCCGAGCCACCTGGGAGGCCAGTCCCCGAGAGGAAGCGCTCAGGGACACCGCATGGCCGTTCCTGCCACCGCGCTGGCCGCGGCCGCCTCCTCTACGGCAGCCCTTCTGGGGGGCGTTGTGGCGCCTCACTGCGGCTTTAACTTGCCTTCCCCGTAAGAAGCCAAGGTTGAACATAGTTTCATATGTGTATTTGCCATCTTATATCTTCTTCATTGAAATGTCTCTTCATGTCTTTTGCTCATGTTTTAACTACCTAGTTTTTTTTTAACTGTTGTGTTTTGAGTGCTTTTATGTATTTTTAATACTAGTCCTTTATTGGATATATGGTGCATGTATTTCTCCCACTTGTCTTTTCATTTTCTTAATGGCTACAGCTCAACTCACAGGAAGGATAACACAAGACTTCACACTAAGGGCCTATATACCACCACCTATTACCAAATATCAAATATTTGACTGTCCAGAAGAAAATTAGAAATCAGGCCAAAAGGCAAGAAAAAGCACTATCTTGAGTATACTGAACAAGCATTTGCATCAGACTTAAATGTGGTACAGATGTTGGAATTATCAGATAGAGAATTTAAAGTAACTATAATAATATGCTAAGTGCTCTAATGAAAAACATATTCAATGTGCAAGAACAGATGGGTGAAGTAAACAAGATACATGGAAAATCTAAGAAAGAATACAAAGGAAATGCTAGAAATACAAAAAATTCTGTAACAGAAATGATGAATGCTTTTTAATGATCATAAGTAGACTGGGTACAGATGACGAAAGAATCCGTAAACTTAAAAACAGGCTGATGAAAAAACCTCCCAAATTAAAATGTAACCAGGAAAAAAAACAGAACAGAATGTCCAAGAACTCTGGGATAATTTCAAAATGTGTGTTCTGTGTATAACTGGATTATCACAAGAAAAAGAAAGTGAGAATGGAGAAGAAATATTTAGACTAATAATGGCAGAGAACATTACAGAGTTAATGACACCAAATCACAGACTGAAGAAGCTCAAGGAACACCAACAGGATCAATACTAAAAAATAAAAATCTACGTCTAGGCATATCACATTCAAGTTGTAGAAAACCAGACACAAATCCTTGAAACAAGCCAGAGGGAAAAATAAACACCTACGTTATGGAAGAATTAAAGAGACAAATTACAGCAGATTTATCAGAAGCCATACAAGTAAGAAGACAATACAGTGAAATGTTTAAGGTGTTGAAAGAAAAACTCCACCAATCTAGAATTCTAGGTCCAGTGAAATTGTTCTCCAAAAGTGAAGAAGTAATAATGATGTTCTTAGATAAGTACAAACTGGAGGGATTTTATCAGTAGCAGAACTGCCCCAAAACAGATGTTAAAAGAAGTTCTTCGGAAAAAAAATAAAATTACATGGATCAGAAACTCAAATCTACACAAAGAAATGGAGAACATTAGAAAAGAAATAAATGAAGGGAAACTATAATATTGTATTTTCTTATTCAGAATTTTAAAACAACATAGGGAATATTTTATCATAAGGTACAAGCCACTTCCATATTTGATTTGCATATATTTTATTCCAGTCTGTGGGTTGTTCTATTTTACTTTCTTGGTGTTTACCTTTTGATGGGCAAACATTTTGAGTTTTAATAAAATTTACAGGTATTTTAATAGAAAAATATATAATTGATAAAATAGCTATTTGGAAAAGACGAACTTGAATAAAAATGTACATTTGTCACATACTGGGCTTAGGGTCACAGGGATAAAAGGAGTAAATACAACATGCGGTTACAAGAGAAGCAGCCATATCAAAGTATCCATTCTATGTGGCTTTACTATTTATACCACAAATCCCCAAGTCTGACTTAATGTCATTGTCCTACAAGTTAACAGGAGGTTTGACCCAGTTAAAGTGTTAATCTTCTTAAGCTGATCACGAGGAATAGCGTTAATAATGACTATTTGCGACACCACTAAGCTGATGCCATGAAGACAGATGAAGTCCACTGAGACTTTCTTCTTAGTTTCTTCTTAAAACCTTAACTTCATCACATCAGGAACCTTTTAAGTATTCATTAGGACAACTTGTGAGAAGACTTTGTACCAAGTGAAAAAAAAAAAAAAAACCAGCATTTATCCCATCTAGATTTATTAATTAATTCATCCAAGGTTTTTAGTTGTTGCTGCCCTAAGTTATTTGAAAATTTATCTAAAACAGAAAAACCCCTATTACAAGTGAATACCTAACCACTAAAAAACCTTTCATTTCAAGCCCAATTTATAAAAGCTTCTAGAGAGACAATGTCATTTAATTTTTTAAGGAGTAACAAACCAATGTTTCAAATACTTCATTTATTTTCAAAAGAGAATACATATTTAAGAATTTGAACATTGAAAATAAAGGGAAGTGGGTGTTCAAAAAAAACACATTTTGAAAGTTAGCCTTTAAAATTGTTTTTCCTCAGAAGAATCATTTTAAATTGTTGAAGAAGGAGCAGCATTGCAGCACACCTTTTCACGGTACTTGGGGAATACAGCTGGAGGAGGCAATGGCTGCCCACTCCAGTACTCTTGCCTGGAAACTTCCATGGACAGAGGAGTCTGGTGGGCTACTGTCCAGGCCGTCGCAGAGTCAGACATGACTGAGCCACTGGGCGCACACACAGAGAATATAGAACTAAGCCATGTTAGCTAAAACTACGTAAAACTACACAAAAAGCCAGTAGTTACAGGAGAAATTGACGACCTAGAGCTGCTTTTATCCAGAATAAGCACTTTATGCCCTAAAAATGAAAATCATACTTGAATTTTAACTAAGGAACTATTAAAATGATTCCATCAATAATTTATACACTAAGATGTTGAATGAAATATTTTAACAATGAACATTTGGTGTTGCATGGTTAATAAGGAAAAAGCATATTTGGATACGTTGCGAAACGAAATCCTACATTGCCTTGTTTTTACCTCTTCAAATAGTTATTCATAAATCATTATACTCAGTTAAACTGATCACCAGTTTATAAAATCACAATTATCAGAGCAATTATTCTGGGATAACCTTTGGGTATTTGCTGACCTGGAGATTAAATATTTGTTCAGAAGACTCTTGAGAGTCCCTTGGACTGCAAGGAGAACGACCCAGTCCATCCTAAAGGAAATCAACCCTGAATATTCACTGGAAGGACTGATGCTGAAGCTGAAGCTCCACTGCTTCGGCCACCTGGTGTGAAGAGGCAGCTCACTGGAAAGACCCTGCTGCTGGGAGAGATGGAGGCAAAAGGAGAAGGGGCGGCAGAGGGAGACGGTTGGGTAGCAACACCAGCTCAAGAAACATGAATCTGAGCAAACTCTGGGAGACAGTGACGGACAGAGGAGCCTGGCGTGCTGCAGTCCATGGGGTTGCAAAGAGTCGGACACAACTTAGCAACTGAACAGCAGCAACAACAGAGAGGCAAGGTGGAATGTCCTAGGGCGTGGCTTTTAAACATCTGCATTTTGAGAGGAAGCCTTTTCTCTGCCCAACATTCTGAGTATTTGATGAGCAAAGTCCATGTTGAGCAGGAGTCTGGAGTCCCTTCCTCATCACTGAATCCAACAAACCGGGAAGCACTGTGTGCCCGGTGGCGTCGTCTTGCTAGTTCTCGGTGAGGACTGCTAAAGTATCGTGCCAAGCACCATGTGTATATTCACACAATCAGTTCAGTTCCCTTCAGTTGCTCAGTCGTGTCTGGCTGAGATCCCATGAACCGCAGCACGCCAGCCCTCCCTGTCCATCACCAACTCCCGCAGCTTGCTCAAACTCATGTCCATTGAGTCGGTGATGCCATCTAACCATCTCATCCTCTGTCTTCCCATTCTCCTCCTGCCCCCAATCCCTCCCAGCATCAGAGTCTTTTCCAATGAGTCAACTCTTCGCATGAGGTGACCAAAGTACTGTAGTTTCAGCTTTAGCATCAGTCCTTCAATGAACACCCAGGACTGATCTCCTTTAGGATGGACTGGTTGGATCTCCTTCCAGTGCAAGGGACTCTCAAGAGTCTTCTCCAACACCACAGTTCAAAAGCATCAATTCTTCTGTGCTCAGCTTTCTTTATAGTTCAACTCTCACATCCATACATGACCACTGGTAAAACCATAGCCTTGACTAGACAGACCTTTGTTGGCAAAGTAATGTCTCTGCTTTTTAATATGCTTTTTAATATTCATACAATAAGCCTGTGTGAATCAGAATTAGGTATTGTTCTTCAATATATTTCACAGAGGATTTTGAAGCACAGAAGAATCAGTAGCTTTCTGAAGGAGTTGTATCTAGTAAATGGTTATGTCTGTCTGCTTTTTGCCTTTGGAACCCAACTCTTAACAACCATGCCTTAATATCTTTTTATTTAAAAAATGAAGTGTTTTCCAAGTGAATACAAGTCTGCAATCCTTTATATGAAACCCAAGAGACAGAAGTTGATTCCACGTTGAGGACTTTTCTATTCTATAAAGATAACACAGTTGACCCAGCAATCAATCACCTTACTATTTCTGAGTGTATGAATGAGGGTTATCCTTCCCCCAGCTCTGCTTAGGTTACGGTTTACTACCATATTAATTGGGACCACAATTCTACCAAAGCCCAAAGACTGAAATTCAGAACATTTTGTACTTGAGAATTACAAGAAGGGATGTGTGGATCTGTCTTTCAAGTCACAGCTAGTGCTAACTTGGTTGCCTTGAGTTCATCTTGAAGCCCCAGACACATTATCTGGTATCTGCTGACTGTTGGGGTTGACTCTTCCTGCAAACCAGGAGCTCTCTCTAGAGAGGTTACTGGTATATGATCTCCAATCTGAGATCTGAAGTCTGCATAACATGAATCCAATGAAAAAAATCTCATTATCATTTGATCTTTTTAAGGTAAAATCTTCAAACTTATTTTTTTTTAACTGCTTAGAAGGAAAGAAAGTTACTTACATTTTTACATATAAAGAATTACTCTCATCTAAATCTAGAACTATATTCACAATTTTAAACAGTGGTAGTAAAGTACACTAAATTGTTAGCAAGGTGTTATTAACAGGGATTTCTCATTTTCCCCTTTAATATTTTTTTTCAGTTTTCTATACACTTTATCACCATGTACTCCATAAACATTGTGTAAACACCAATTCTATGTTACCTGTTGCTCAGTGAACTTTTGATTGAATGAACACTGTGTGCTTGGGATGCAATTCAAGGTCTCTGATCTCCTAAAGTCCACAGCCTAATGGAAAGCCAAGAATAAATTTCCTGTAGAAAACATACATAGAAAAAAGCAAATGGCATTTTTAAATGGATATATTATAATGTCACTGAACTAGTTACATTAGGAGGAAAGTGCAGACAAAATATGGATTAATTTAAATTTATATGTTCCTCAGAACTTAGATTTTTGTAATTTTGCGATGTTCAACTATCTCTCCTAATACTACTAAGGAAATGAGGTTAAAAAAAAAACTAAACATTTTAAGTGAAACTTGTAAAAACTAGTATTTTCTAGAAATAACAAACCATTGTGCCGTAAAGCTGCTTAAAATTTACTTTTTGTTATTTATTTATCTCATTTCATTACTAATTTCCTTTCCAAACCTCTTTTTTTAATTGTGCAGATATAGATTTACTGCAGAATGCCTGAGGCAATGCAGTTCTCAAAAGAACAAATTCCAAGTTAAGGTGGAATTCAGGTTTGCGATCTGCCTGCGCGCCTGCGCTCAGTCGTGCCCATGTCCGACTCTCTGTGACCCCATGGCCTGAAGCCCACCGGGCTCCCCTGTCCACGGGATTCTCCAGGCAAGAATACTGGAGCAGGTTGACCTGTCCTCCTCCGGGGGATGTCCCCGGTCCAGCGATCGAAGCCGCGTCTCCTGCGGCTCGTGTGTCAGCAAAAGGATTCTTTACCACTGAGCCGCCTGGGAAGCCTCAGTGGCGGATATCCACCGGATAAACCAGAGTGTCAGTCTGGTGACGCCTCGCAGCACGCGGAGCAGCAGTGGAGGGTGGCGCGCAGCGCGCATCACCTACAGCTCCGGCCACCGCAGCGGCGCTACAACGGCCTCCCCGACCGTCTCCTTGGAAACAGTCCCTTTGGCTGAACCTGAAATATAGCCTGTTTGTAGTTTCACAATATTGCACTGAAAAAATCAGTCAAAAATCCATCTTTGATTTCAAGCAAACAAAAAAAGCACTTAGAGCGATTGATCATCTTTCTCACGGAACTGGCCGCTCGTTCAGCCTTGGGGTAAATGGCGCAGTAGAAACGATGGTCGCAAACAACGAACTGGCTGGAAAGCGTGGACACCGTTTCTTTTTCCTGAGCAGTTATTGTACCCCAGAAATGATTCTAATATTACAGATGATTGTGGAATCTAATTTAATTTTATGAATGTATTTAACCTTATTATAGAGCACACATATTATAAACTTTTTTATAGTCATGGAAACTGAGATACAGAAAGCTTAAATAGATTTCCCAAGTTATATAGCTGATAAATTGTGGATCTGTGATTATATTCTAAAAAGAATGATCTAAGTTGATTATTTACTTAATTTCTAAATTAGTTGAGAAGAATAAAAGACAAAATTAAAACGAGTTTAGTGAAATCACTTGAGGACTGCCCACCTACCACTGCTAGAACTTTCCCTAGATCTTCTTTTCTTGTTTCCCAAGATGATCAGAACTTCAGATGGACTTAACACTGTTAAAAATTTCCAAAAGACCAAGATAGATAGCAGAATGCCAATTTACTAATTCAAAGAAAAATCCAATTGTCAAATGAATGGTGAATACTTGGTGTGGGAAGACAAGAAAACATTCCCTTTGTTGCCATGTAAAAATCCAACTTCAGGCAAAATCCAGTCATAATCAGAAGATATTTGATGAATGTGCCATGGAAAACTGCTCTGGAAAGTTTTACTGGATTTAGTGGGTCGTGTACACTGGAAAGTCCACTTGCTGAGTCTTTCAGCAGATTACATAGAAGTCATAACACTGTTCACGCAACAAACAAGCAAAGCAAGCTGAACCTCAGATGCATTAGCTCCAGCTAAGGTTTATTTATTAATTCAACAATCATTGCTCGAACTCTAACAATATGCCAGAACCTGGGGCCACAGTGGTGAATTGGACATACTGATCTGATAAAGATATAACCTGGTGTCTGACAAAGACAACAATGAATTCCTTCTACAATACAGATTTTTTACTTATTTAATAACCACTTATATAAAAGACAGTGTGCTAAATGCTTTGCAAATATTATATGGTTTTATCAAAACTATCCCACCAGGTAGCATTAAAGAAAAAAAAAAATTATTCACAATACTTGTTAAAGCAGTGAGACAGACTTTATCCAGAGAGCTTACTACAGTGGGATATTGAAGTAAAAAATCAGGCTTGGTTTTGACAAAAGAAAATGGGGATTTACAGCCAAGGATGAGAAGTGGTTGGGGGAGTGTTCTGTGCTCAGCTGTGTCCAATTCTTTGCTAGTGGATGCAAAGTTGCTAAGAGTTTAGAGCGATGCTTTCTGAGCAACTTAATCTGTGGGCTTCCCAGGTGGTGCTACTGGTAAGGAACCCGCCTACCACTGCAGGAGATGCGAGAGACATGGGTCAACCTCTGGGTTGAGAAGATCCCCTAAAGTAGGAAATGGAAACCCACTCCAGCATTCTTGCTTGTGAGGTCCCATGGAGAGAGGAGCCTGGCAGGCTATGGTCCGTGGGTCACAAAGAGTTGGACATGACTGAACACGCATGCGTGCACACACACACACACACACACCCTAATGGGTGAAGGCAGGCCAGGGTGATTAGATATTTAGATGTCACTTGAGGGATGAGGAATTCTGTCAGATATTAAGATCATACACCAAGGGTGGGAGATTCTGGCTAAACCGACTTAGCAGGAATCTTGCCAAAACTGGACTCCACGAGGATGAAAACTGAAGGTCTAGTTTGGACCAAGTCGAGCACAGGACTCAGAGGAGCTCCACTAAAGTTTGGTCCAGAAGATAATCTGTTTCAGTGAGGAAACCAAGGCAACGTGTGGTTAAGTGACTGTCAGTTACAAACACCATACAGCCAGTATACTGTCAGGCCAAACAATCACTATCTATGCTGCCCTAAGAGCAGAACTGGTGGCTCAGTGGTAAAAAATCTGCCTGCAATACAGGAGTTGCAGGTTCGATCCCTGGTTCAGGAAGATCCAGAAAGATCCCACATGCCTTGGAGCAACAGAGCCCATGCCCTAAAGCACAGGAGCCACGGGATACGCGTCCCCGTGGTGCAGCTGCTGAAGCCCACATGCTTAGAGCCCGCGCTCTGCACCAAGAGGAGCCACGGCAGTGAGAAGCCCGTGCACCGCCAGGAAGAGAAGCCCCAGCTCACGGCAACGAACGAAAGCCCGCACAGCAACAAAGGCCCAGCACAGCCATAATAAACAAAACCTTTAAAAAAGACTAAAACTGGATACTATCTTGGTTCTCTTTCACCCAACACACACACACAGACACTGTATCATTTTTATATAAATGATAGCTCAGTTGGTAAAGAATCCACCTGCAGTGCAGGGGTCCCTGGTTTGATTCCTGGGTCAGGAAGATCCCCTAGAGAAAAGGCTGCCCTCTCCAGGATTCTGGCCTGGAGAATTCCATGGACTGTATAGTCCATGGAGTCACAAAGAGTTGGACATGACTGAGCAGCTTTCACTTTCACAAAGCCCTTTAACTCAGATTTCCTCTCTGGGCAGTAGTTGGCATGGAACTGCCAGTATTTCTCACTGACGTGCTTTTCCTATGCTTCCTCTGCTTGCTGACGTGTTCTTTATTAAATAAAAGAAATCAGTGACCTAATCTGGAACAAGATGGTGCTTTTGTGACCCTGACCAACAGTATGTTAGTTTTATATGTTAAGCAAGCACTGTTAGTTGGGTACAAGTATCTTTTCACTGCATTTGTTCAATACCCATATGCTTGGGTTTCCCCGATGGCGCAAGTGAGAATGAATCTGCCCATGATGCAGGAGACATAAGAAATGCAGGTTTGATCCCTGGGTTGGGAAAGTCCCCTGGAGGAGGAAATGGCAACCCACTTCAGTATTCTTGCCTGGAAAATCTCATAGACAAAGGAGCCTGGTAGGGCTACAGTCCAAGGGGTCACAAAGAGTCAAAGGCAACCGAGCACACAAGCATAGCAATATACTCAGATAAGAGGTCCACCTCCCCAGACTCCCCAAAGCAACGGGTGGACCCGTGGCTGGGATCTCATCTATCTGGATGGAAAACTCTTGCAAGGAAAGCTATTATTTACCTGAAAGGTGATAAAGCCGGCTGGCACTCGACTAATGCCCTTTTCCCTTCTCCTTCCACCTGTTTAGAATGTACACATGATGGCAAGAGCTTCTGCAGCTATGCTGAGACCATGAGTGGAAGTCACAAGACTGTGGAAAGAAAACCAGAACTGCAGATGCAACGGAGATCCACAACGGAATCACAGAGCTACTTTTTTATGGATTTCTTCTTCATCCCACTTGCTATATGAGAAAAATAAATGCTCATTTAGTTAATCCCTCTAGTAGAGTTTGTATCTCATGCACTTGAAAACAATCATAAGTGATAAACAGACTTTCAAAGGGAAGTTATTGATGTTATTTTCTCATACTCAGTGAACATCTGACTGTAACTATTAAATATTTATAGTAAATACTATCATTGACAAAACTTAACTGAATAAAGTAGGAGGTACATATTTTAACCAATAACATCCAAAAAAGATTACTCAGAAATTGCTTTTCCAGTTGTTTCTACTACTCTTCCTTCCTCTTGTTATTTTCCTGCTCATTATATTTTATCAGATGGTCGTTAGAGAAGTAAAAGTTGCATTTTAAATTTTCTCGTTTATACTATTATAGGTCTCTTATTTGAAACAAAGGTGACCCCAGAAATAAAAATGGAGGTGGTAGAAATTGGTATTCTGAAATAGCTATGGAATAAATGCAGATTATGCAACTTAACTTTCAGATATAATATGATCTGAATTCAGAGAACTTGAAATGGTACTTAAATTCCAGTATGTTCTCAGTTTGCTGAAAACACACTCATTGCTTTCCAAGCATCTTTGGCTCAAAACCAGCCACTTCCAGAAATGCAATCTTCATGTGTAAGTGGTTTTGCAGGAATGATCAAGGAAAAAAGATTGAAAAATCTGATGGTCTAGATTATCTGGGGAAGAGGCAGCAGGAGAAACAGCTGCTGGCATATAATTTCACTTTTGAGAAACAGAAAACGTAGAGGGAAAAAATATAGATGCTGAGGACCCTGAAGCACCTCAGAAGGAGAAGAACAGTTTAGGCTGCTCCGCTGCCATAACAAGCGGCAGAGTTTTCGGTTTTGTTTGCAGACTGAGGTCTGCAGAAAATAAATGTCTGCAGCTGAGGGCAGCTAGAGATAAGCAACATCCAGAAGTGCGACTACACCCTAAGGCACTCTGGGAATCATCTTACTGACAGGAAGAGATAAAGTAGCAGAGGAGAAATTTTAGCAGCAGTGAAACAAAGGAGGGACTTAGAGAGCAGTTGACTGTGAGGAATAGAACTCCATCCCTCATCAGCAGCCACATCCACTCAGGGCTTGTTAAAGAACAGGATTCACTTAGCTTCTGCTGTAGTGTCTTTTTTAAAAGATTATTTTAATGTGGACCATTTTTTAAAAAGTCTTGATTGAATTTGTTAGAGCATTGCTTCTGTTTTATGCTTTGGTTTTTTAGCCATGAGGTACGCAGGATCTCAGCTCCCTGACCATGGATCGAACCCCCACCTCCTGCATTAGAAGGCAGAGTCTTAACCACTGGACCACCAGAGAAGTCCCTGCTATAGAGTCTTTAACATCTAGAATACTAATCAACCAGGGAAGCAGTTCAGTTCAGTTCAGTTCAGTCTCTCAGTCGTGTCCGACTCTTCGCGACCCCATGAATCGCAGCACGCCAGGCCTCCCTGTCCATCACCAACTCCCGAAGTTCACTCAGACTCACGTCCATCGAGTCAGTGATGCCATTCAGCCATCTCATCCTCTGTCATCCCATTCTCCTCTTGCCCCCAACCCCTCCCAGCATCAGAGTCTTTTCCAATGAGTCAACTCTTCACATGAGGTGGCCAAAGTACTGGAGTTTCAGCTTCAGCATCATTCCCTCCAAAGAAATCCCAGGGCTAATCTCCTTTAGAATGGACTGGTTGGATCTCCTTGCAGTCCAAGGGACTCTCAAGAGTCTTCTCCAACACCACAGTTCAAAAGCATCAATTTTTCTGTGCTCAGCCTTCTTCACAGTCCAACTCTCACATCCATACAAGACCACAGGAAAAACCATAGCCTTGACTAGATGGACCTTTGTTGGCAAAGTAATATCTCTGCTTTTGAATATGCTACCTAGGTTGGTCATAACTTTCCTTCCAAGGAGTAAGCGTCTTTTAATTTCATGGCTGCAGTCATCATCTGCAGTGATTTTGGAGCCCAAAAAGATAAAGTCTGACACTATTTCCACTGTTTCCCCATCTATTTCCCATGAAGTGGTGGGACCAGATGCCATGATCTTCGCTTTCTGAATGTTGAGCTTTAAGCCACTTTTTCACTCTCCACTTTCACTTTCATCAAGAGGCTTTTGAGTTCCTCTTCACTTTCTGCCCTAAGGGTGGTGTCATCTGCATATCTGAGGTTCTTGATATTTCTCCCTGCAATCTTGACTCCAGCTTGTGTTTCTTCCAGCCCAGCGTTTCTCATGATGTACTCTGCATATAAGTTAAATAATAATACACAGCCTTGATGTACTTCTTTTCCTATTTAGAACCAGTCTGTTGTTCCATGTCCAGTTCTAACTGTTACTTCCTGACCTGCATACAAATTTCTCAAGAGGCAGGTCAGGTGGTCTGGTATTCCCATCTCTTTCAGAATTTTCCACAGTTTATTGTGATCCACATAGTCAAAGGCTTTGGCATAGTCAAGAAAGCAGAAATAGATGTTTTTCTGGAACTCTTTTGCTTTTTCCATGATCCAGTGGATGTTGGCAATTTTTTCTCTGGTTCCTCTGCCTTTTCTAAAACCAGCTTGAACATCAGGAAGTTCACAGTTCACATATTGCTGAAGCCTGGCTTGGAGAATTTTGAGCATTACTTTACTAGCATGTGAGATGAGTGCAATTGTGCGGTAGTTTGAGCATTCTTTGGCATTGCCTTTCTTTGGGATTGGAATGAAAACTGACCTTTTCCAGTCCTGTGGCCACTGCTGAGTTTTCCAAATGTGCTGGCATATTGAGTGCAGCACTTTCACAGCATCATCTTTCAGGATTTGAAATAGCTCAACTGGAATTCCATCACCTGCACTAATTTTGTTCGTAGTGATGCTTTCTAAGGCCCACTTGACTTCACATTCCAGGATGTCTGGCTCTAGGTCAGTGATCACACCATCGTGATTATCTGGGTCATGAAGATCTTTTTGATACAGTTCTTCTGTGTATTCTTGCCACCTCTTCTTAATATCTTCTGCTTCTGTTAGGTCCATACCATTTCTGTCCTTTATCAAGCCCATCTTTGCATGAAATGTCCCCTTGGTATCTCTAATTTTCTTGAAGAGATAATTAGGGAAGCAGTTACATTTCCCCAAAGCTGAGTTGTATCCTCTTTCATTCTCTTCCATCGGCTTCATCCCCTTGCAGAGAGCACAGTGAGACCATCCTACTCAAGAAGGTTTGATGTTTATTCATTTTAAGAAAATGCTTTGACTGAGTGATAGAGAAAGGTTGATACCAGACAATTCAAGACAGTGAGTAAATTTGTCTTCTTTTTAATAAATTAACTATGTATCACTCTACCAATGATAACCCAAAAAATGATTTGCTGGAGTTTCTGATTGTTTCTAATTCATGTCCTAGATTATTTCCAGAGCCTTGGGGATTAACTTGGAACATCTGGTTTATTTGCTGTTCTAGAAAGCAAAATTTAAATGATCCTAAGGTGAGACTATCTTCCCTGGTGGCTCAAATGGTAAAGCGTTTGCCTGCAATGCAGGAGACCCGGGTTCGATCCCTGAGTTGGGAAGATCCTCTGGAGAAGGAAATGGCAACCTACTCCAGTATTCTTGCCTGGAAAATCCCATGGACGGAGGAGCCTGGTAGGCTACAGTCCATTGGGTCGAAAAGAGTCAGATACGACTGAATGACTGCTTTCACTTTTCAAGGTGAGACTGAGTGATTGCAAAATGGTGAGATTTCCAATGAATCAAGCAGTTATTCAGTTGCTTTTTTATTCAATCACACAAGAATTTATTGATTCCACAAATGTTTCTCTGGTGCCTCCAATACCCAAAAGCACTATCCCAGGTGCTGATCTGTGCAGACAAGTATACTAGACACAGATCCTGCCCTCAGAGTGTGCAAGATATATTAGATGGGGAAAATAAACATATGTTTACTAGGAATTGTAAAGTCAGTAATGACTTCACCAGTAGAAAATTATCTGGGGAAAACAGTAAGGAATATTTCAGTTATGAGATAAGGGAAGACTATGAACACAGTGGGTGAATTTGCCTTTTACGGCTCTTCAGAATCTGGCTACGATGACATAGAGACAAGAGAGAAGAAACAGTGAGCTCAGACATCGTAACTGGAAAGTGTATTGCTCCTGAAGAGAAGGGTAGGCGTACGTCTGGAAAGCAGCATTTACCAGAAGTCAGAAAGGGAAATCGTGTGGTGTGATCGTCTTTCTCATTATCCACTCATGCCCAGATTGGTGTTATGAAGTTTACATATCAACTCACTTCCACTGACTTAATCATTTTTGCTAAAATTGATTCATTTTTTCTTAACAACTCTTTACAGTTTACTTTTAAAAATTAAAAACAAGCCAAAAAAAAAAAAAGCACCGTTTGACACAAATAGAAAGTAGACATAAAATCTAACTGAAAATAGAGCAGTGTGGTTAAACGCTCCTCAGGCCTTGTGACTGCTGGAAGCCTCCGATTAATGTTTACAAATGGAGACTAATGAACGGGAAGGGGGATTGATACTTACTCAAACCAAACCACAAGTTTCCCTCCAACACAATGTAGGAGAAAGAACTTAAAGGAAAGAAAATGAGTCACTGAAGCTCATCTGATGTCATGTCTGAGCTCCACAAAAATGCAGCTCCCATTTACCAAGGATGTAAGAGGTACACAGAGAAAATCAGCCTACAGAGAGGAGCAGGCTTAGATTCAAATTACAGCTCTACAATAAAATAACTAACAGTTCAGTGTGTTAAACTCTCCGTAAAGATGTCTCTGAGAGACAGACAGAGACGTAAGTGGTGTGTGTGTGTGTGTTTGTGTGTGTGCGCACACGCACGGGCGCTCAGTCCTGCCCAACTCTTTGGAGACTCCATGGACTATATCCCTCCAGGATCCTCTGTCCATGGAATTTTCTAGGCAAGAATACAGGGGCGGGTTGCCATTTCTTTCTCCAGGGCATCTTCCCAACCCAGAGACTGAACCCGCATCTTTTGTGTCTCCTGCACTGCCAGGCAGGTTCTTTACCAACTGAGCAACCGTCTGCTGTATATAAATATATAAATACATGGTTGACCCTTAAACAGAGATTTGAACCACCAGGGTACACTTATACATGGATTTTTTCCAATAATAAATACCACAGTACCATACAGTCCCAGGGTATATTCCTGGATGTGGAACTTTCGAATACAGAGGAGCCACGTGTGTTGAGGGACCATGTAAACCATCTATTTATCTTAACAGAGAGATGGAGAGCAGAAAAAAACAAAAGAGATTAGCATATACTTAGCAATTGATACGATATTGCAATCATAAAAAAGAAGTTGGGTATAAGTTTAGAAAAAAATGATTGAACTTTAGGCCAGATATGGCTAAAAGCACATCTTTCTGAAAAGATAAAAGTACATCAGAACACGAATGTAGTATCAGAAACATAAGAAAAACAACAAAAATGATCTTCAGTTCAGTTCAGTTCAGTCGCTCAGTCGTATCCGACTCTTTGCGACCCCATGAATCGCAGCACGCCAGGCCTCCCTGTCCATCACCAACTCCCAGAGTTCACTCAGACTCATGTCCATCGAGTCAGTGATGCCATCCAGCCATCTCATCCTCTGTTGTCCCCTTCTTCTCCTGCCCCCAATCCCTCCCAGCACTTCTATCACCAGTCACATCCACAGCTGGGTATTGTTTTTGCTTTGGCTCCATCCCTTCATTCTTTCTGGAGTTATTTCTCCACTGATCTCCAGTAGCATATTGGGCACCTACTGACCTGGGGAGTTCTTTCAGTATCCTATCATTTTGCCTTTCCATACTGTTCATGGGGTTCTCAAGGCAAGAATACTGAAGTGGTTTGCCATTCCCTTCTCCAGTGGACCACATTCTGTCAGATCTCTCCCCCATGACCCGCCCATCTTGGGTTGCCTCACAGGCATGGCTTAGTTTCATTGAGTTAGACAAGGCTGTGGTCCTAGTGTGATTAGATTGACTAGTTTCCTGTGATTATAGTTTCAGTGTGTCTGCCCTCTGATGCCCTCTTGCAACACATACCATCTTACTTGGGTTTCTCTTACCTTGAGCATGGGGTATCTCTTGGTTAATGCTAAAGGAAGACAAAATGTCAACTGAATTCCACTCTTAAAAAGATTGAAATTTAAGTGCTAAGCAATATGCATGGCTCTCTCTATATATATGTATATGCTGTATATACATATATACGCATGCATGGCACATCATAAATACTCGGACAATAATCAACAAATGAAAGTTGCTAAAATGCATGCATTGCTTCAGTTGTGTCAGATTCTGTGCAAACCCACAGACTAGCCCACCAGGCTCCTCTGTCCATGGGGATTCTCCAGGCAAGAATACTGGAGTGGGCTGCCATGCCCTCCTCCAGGGGATCTTCCCAACCCAGGGATCAAAGCTGTGGGTCTTATATCTCCTGTATTGGCAGGTGGGTTCCTTATCACTAGTACCACCTGAGAAGCCAATATATATAAATTGCATGACCTATTTCAAAATCTTCATAGGTCATAAGATTTTTATCAAAAATCTGAAGCAATGTCCCACAATTTTTCAGGTGAAAAGAGAACAGTCCAAATAGCCAGCTGCCACCTACACACCTCATCAAGCAATAAGTTGGTCCTTGGGTGTTCCCCAAGATATTTTACTGATTTTTCTTTTTTTTTGGTAAAAAGTTTCCAGCAACAGAGCATAAATGTCTGCTGCTTACAGTCAAGACTCAATTATCCATATGCAAATAATTTTGCTGTGTTTGTTATCCCAGTCTGCCATTATCCTTCTGCCAAGCAGAGTTTTCTAGGCCAATTTCCCCCACTGTTGATTGGGATATACTTAGGAAATTCACAGTTGTTTCAGCACGAGCCTCAACAAACCATAATTAGGTGAGTTTGCTGAAACAAAACACAGTCAAACTGAATAATGCATTCCAAGACCAAGTATCAGTTAGAGTAGATGACATAAGCCTCTGGGCTGCTGTCCACTGGCATGGGTAAATGAAAACTGCATTTTATCTTCATTTTATGCTCAAGTCTACATGAAAATAGATGAATAAAGCACTTGATTCTCACATCAACCCTTCCCACCCTAAGTACTCATGTAGAAAAGAGAGTTAAGAAAGCATTTGTACATCCAGAGGGAAGTGTCTCTGTCTGTGATGTTAATAAACCTGATTTGCCATTCTTATCTTTCCTTGTCATC
The DNA here is from genome assembly GCF_029407905.1 of Bubalus kerabau. Lineage (NCBI taxonomy): Eukaryota > Metazoa > Chordata > Mammalia > Artiodactyla > Bovidae > Bubalus > Bubalus kerabau. The sequence goes on along the minus strand of NC_073636.1, from coordinate 82,904,110 downwards.
TAATTAAGGAAATCATACCATTCTTGACTTCTGTTCTCCATCACCTCTTTCCCAGTGGAAATAAAAGCAAGAGAGGATGCCTCCTAGTGTTGTAACAAGTTAATCAGTAATTGGCTTGTCCATCTCATGATTCTAATTGAAGACAAGTTGATGATACTCTTAATTAGAAGAGTGCATAGTACTCTAATTTTAGCTACTTTCCGTTTGTTGATTATTGTCTGAATATGTACCATGTGCCAGTCGCTTGCTAAGTATTGGTAAAATGAACTGTTACCTAATACTTAAAACAACACGGTAGGGTAGGAACTGTAGATATTGTCACTTTACAAATGAGGAAACAGACTTGAAAATGTTGTCTTTTGCCCAGAGTGCTAAGTGTCAGCAGCATGGCTTGATCTCTGGAATGCCTGATTCCATCATGCAAGTGATGTCTTAGTTACAAGCCAGAAGCATTCACTAAGCTCAGCAACAGTTAAACTGGAAGCTCTCATCCTCAAATGTGATCAAAGGCTTGGAGTCTTCACAAAGCGGAGGAACAGACGCTGGAAATCATCCGCTGGCTGGAAGACAATGAGGCAAAGGCCAGGAGGCTAAAGGCCACATACACCTCCATGCAGGTTTCTGTGGTGACTGCATCAAGGACACTGCTGAACTTTGTTGTCTTTTCTAATTTATTTTGTCCAAAAAGGTCATTTCAACCTCAACGTCTTCTTGATGGTGACAAGCCGATTTTTCCCGGAATTCGCAGCTGGCTTGCCTGACAGAAGCCTGAGAAGGGCGATGGCAGTGGGTCGAAGGCTCTGAGCAGACTGGAGCTGAGACTGCATTCGGCTCACTGCTCTTTGCTCTGTCACTGATAACTGTGGTTTGTTTAATATTGCAGTTCATCAGACAAAATTCCTTAAGTTAGGCTGAAGATTAAAACACTCCACAACACTCAACACCACTTCCCATCCACTGTCTGCTCTAATCAAGTTTCAATGAAATAAAAGGCATTGGGAAAGCAGGAAACTGTATTTTATGTAAGAAAGAATCTCATGTGTTAAATTCCTTTTAAAAGGGTGCTAACATATGTGCCAGGCACTGCATAACAATGAGCCAGAGAGAGTTTCTGCTCACATGACGATCACATTCCAAAGAGCACCCCTTGCTGTGTGTGCTCAGTCTTCTTTGCTCCTTCTGGTTACTGAAGACTCACTACCCTTAGAGGAGACACTGCTCTGCCTCTCTGAGTCCACGTGGTTTGGGTAGATCTCTTCCAACCAGAGCTGCCAAGGAGATAATGAAGGATAAAGAACATGACCCAGCCCAGCCAATCAGTATCGTCCATTCCACCAGTCATACTAATGGGTTCCGAGACATTTGACTCAAGTGAGGCAAATGAAGGCCTGGTTTTTAGGACTGTCCATGGAATTAAAACTCAACATTAAAAAAATTATGATCATGGCATCCAGTCCCGTCACTTCATGGCAAATAAAATGGGAAAATAGTGGAAGCAGTGTCAGATTTTATTTACTTGGGCTCCAAAATCACTGCAAACGATGACTGCAGCCATAAAATTTAAAGACCCTTGCTCTCTGAAAGGAAAGCTATGACAAACCTAGACAGCATATTGAAAAGCAGAGACATCACTTTGTCGACAAAGGTCTTTATAGTCAAAGATCTGGTTTTTCCAGTAGTCATATATGGATGTGAGAGCTGGACCACAAAGAAGGCTGAGCACAAAGGAATTGACACTTTTGAACTGTGGTGCTGCAGAAGACTCTTGAGAGTCTCTTGGACCACAAGGAGATCAAACCAGTAAATCCTAGAGGAAATCAACCCTGTATATTCACTGGAAGGACCAAGGCTGTAGTTGCAATACTTTGGCCACCTGACACGAAGAGCCAACTCATTGGAATAGACCCTGATGCTGGGAAAGACTGAGGGCAAAAGGAGAAGGGGGTGGCAGGGGATGAGATGGTTGGATGGCATCACCAACTCAGTGGACATGACTTTGATGAAACTCCAAGAAATAGGAAAAGACAGAAAAGCCTGGATTGCTGCAGTCCCTGGGTCACAAAGAGTCAGACATGACTTAATTACTGAACAACCACAGCAATGGGATTTTGGAAGAGTAGCTGCTTGACAGGATGGTAGGAAGTATTATCTGAAGCAACTGGCAGCCATCTTGCCCCTGTATGGAAAAAGACTCCAGGAAGAAGAAAGAAGAGGCCAACCCGTACACACACACAGTAAAGCAGGAAGATTTCTGTGATGTTATTCGAGTCCACAGAGTCAGCTCAAGGTCTGTCTACCCCTAGGTCTTTTACATTATAAGAGATAATGAATTTTCCTTTTGTTTTTCTTTTCTTCTTCTTGGTCTGGGTTAAGGAAGGATCCGGTTCAGTTGTAAGCAGGAGTTCTGAATAATCCTTCCCCAAGAATAATTTTACCTCTTTCTCTTTAAAAAATATTTCTAAAATGAAGAGTTTTACTTTCCTGCCTTAATAAATACAGGCATCATAAGCTTTCCTTGCCATGTTGAAGTCTTATGCAAATTATCAATTCTTAGTATTATAGATGGAGGAGGAGATTGACTAATTATTTTTGGCTCTGAAGCTATCCTGAAAGTAATGGATTTTGAACCAAATAGCTGGCATCCATTTATTTCTAGTCTAAAGAGTTGACTCGTTAGAAAAGACCATGATGCTGGGAAAGATTGAAGGCAGGAGGAGAAGGGGACGACAGAGCACAAGCTGGTTGGATGGCATCACTGACTCAATGAGCACGAGTTTGAGCAAAGCCCCAGGAGACAGTGAAGGGCAGGGAAGCCTGCATGCTTTGGTCCATGGGGTTGCAAAGAGCTGGACATGACTAAGCGACTAAAGAACAACAACAAATACTAGAAGGCAATTTTAGATGTTTCCATATTTTTGACCCATAGATTCCAATAACTCATTAGCATTAGTTTTTAATAGTAATGAGATATTGGTATATATGGATAAACCATGAATATTTATGTACACTGTAATTTCTTTTCAACTTTCTGCTAACTTATTAATGTTCCATTGTAAGATAAGATATAACAGTACCATTTTGTGAAATAAAATGTAAGCAAAATATAACTGAAGGTATCAGAAGGTATCCGAAAGTATATCTGAAAGTATCAGAATGTACTCTATATAGTATGGTGAATGTTATTTCTTGTACTAGTGTTTTGTATAAATACATAAAATATACATACACACATGTATAAATATATATGCACGTGTATATAATCCCTTATTAGTTTCTAATTCTGCATTATTAACTTCTTCCCTGCTGCTACTTAATCATTTCAGTCATGTCTGACTCTTTGTGACCCAATGGACTGTAGCCCACCAGGCTCCTCTTTCCATGGGATTCTGCAGGCAAGAGTACTGGAGTGGGTTGCCATGCCCTCCTCCAGGTGATTTTCCCAACCCATGGATCAAATCCAGGTCTCCTGCATTGCAGGCAGATTCTTTACCACTGAGCCACCAGGGAGGTCCACCAACTTTTTCCCCAGCTCACCACAATACTTTAAAAAATCATTGTTGGTATTTTATTTTGTATTTTTTGTCCCTTGCTACCTAAATGGTAGAATGAATTTGGGATTCACAGTTCATCAAATTCCCTGAAGAAAACACACGGATCTTAACTGTCTGAAGGTACATTGCAATATCAAAGCAAGATCAATAATTCAAAGCCCACATTCCCAAATCCATCCCAAGGCATATGTATACACATATCTCCTATGCATCCATTCCCTACTCCACCACTAAATATATCTTTTCCACAAGCCCTCAGGGAAAGGCTGCCCATAGAGAAACTAGTTCACAGCTTAACCAAAACTCATGAACATGTAGGTCAGGAAACAAGTACTTCGTTAGTGAGGTTTGGGGAGACTAAAAAGGAATTATAAATGAAAGAAGAACAAAACCGTGTGCTTGAAAATCCACCTGAAATCCGGTTCCTGTCTCCAACTAGTTATGTTTCTGTGGTCTCCAAAAGCCAGATTCTCCTCTAGAATCTGTCAGATCTTAGTTAATAAATTTTAACTGGACTTTTGTTTGTTGTTAAATCATGTCTGACTCTTTGCAACCTCATGGGCTGTAGCCCCACAGGCTCCTGTGTGCATGGGATTTCCCGGACAAGAACACTGGAGTGAGTTGCCATTTCCTTCTTCAGGGGATCTTTCCAACCCAGGGATCAAATCCACATCTCCTGCATGGGCAAGCAGAGTCTTTATACCTGAGCCGCCAGGGAAGCCCTACTGGACCTTTAGTAGAGACCAATATATGATGGAAATAGAAAAAAAAAAAATTATAAGTAAAGAAGGCTTTTTCTAAGACCAAACTATCTGAATTTAAATTCTAATCTGACACTCACCCCAAGTGAGATCTTAGGCAAAGTACTTAAGCTCAGGCGGTCTCAGAGGTCTCTTCTGTAAAGGGGGCAAAATGAGCGGCTCCAGATGAAGTGTGCAAGTTTAGCAGCTGCTATATAGAAAGAGCCAATGTGTACTTGCTACTGTTCTTATTACCATAATATTTGCTATTATCATTATTAACCTTTTCCTTCAATTCTAATGTGAAGTATTACATCATCACCTGAGTATCATCTAATGATATCACAAAATGGTAGCTTCATTAAAATAGCCAAAGGAAGAAGGCTTGGTCAGATTTTTGGACCTTTTAAACATGGCTAGCATCATTTCCACGTGTGCAGAGCACGATCATTCTCTCTTGGAAATCACACCCAGTGAAAACACTAAGAAAGCGATCTAAGGGCTTCCCTGGTGGTCCAGGGTAAAGACTCTGCCTGCCAGCGCAGGAAACACGGGTTCAGTCCCTGGTCCAGGGAGATCCCAAGGAGCAACCAAGCCCGCGCGCCACACCCACTGAGCCTGCGCTCTGGAGCCCGGGAGCTGAAACCGCCGGAGGCAGGCGCCGTAGAGCCGGTGCTCCGCACCAGGAGGCGCCGCCGAAACGCGAAGCCTGCGCGCCGAGCTAGAGAGGACTCCAGTTCGCCCGGCTGGAGAAAAGCCCGCGCAGCGGCCAGGACCGAGCATGGCCAATAAATAAATAAACACAGTTATTTTTTAAAAAGGGTTCTAAACTTTTCATCAATAACCTGCAGAATAGGTCTCAAAATCTATAACGAAACATTTAGAATAGTGCAGCCTTTCCCGATTAAAACATAGATCTCGTGATTTGTCATTGTAATTTGTCTTAAAATTTGAACGGCTAATGTTTCACTTTCAGAGGACTGGAAGATTTAAGCTCCAGTTCTGTTCAGTTCTACATCATACGTATTTTGAGCATTTACTATGTGTGAGCCAATATGCTAACTATTAGGGATACAAACCGGAGAAGTCAATGGCAACCCATTCCAGTATTCTTGCCTGGCAAATCCCATGGACGGAGCCTGGTGGGCTGCAGTCCATAGGTCGCTAGGAGTCGGACACGACTGAGCGACTTCACTTTCACTTTTCACTTTCATGCATTGGAGAAGGCAATGGCAACCCACTCCAGTGTTCTTGCCTGGAGAATCCCAGGGACGGGGGAGCCTGGTGGGCTGCCGTCTCTGGGGTCGCACAGAGTCCGACTCGACTGAAGCGACTTAGCAGCAGCAGCAGCAGCAGCAGGGATACAAACAGAAGAAGACACAGTGCCTATTTTCTTAAAGATTATCCTTAATGCTGTATTCTCTGCTAACTTCTGATATGATGTCTGATGGCATAGGCTCTGTCTACAGTTTCCTGTCTTTCAGAAAGTGTGACTTTAAGTAAACAGTAAACTTTAAGTAAACAGTGTGACTTTAAGTAAAATTAAGTATAATTTCAGCCATATAATAACAGTATGATAACACTGATTAATCCAAAAAGTGAACAGTTGCTTAGCTATATTTTCAGCAAAGCTTTAACAAGCACAAAACTAAACATGTTCTGTTATCAAAGCTTATCTTCTCAAAATCACTAAACCCAGATGAACAAAAACATTTTTAATGTATTCATTTGTTCTTATTAGACTCAAAGAAAAATAAGACGACATTTGAATTAAATTCTACTAAAAAGGGGGACATCTGTAGGTAATTTTGCCCATTATTTGATTTCACAGAAATAATGCAAAATTTATTTCTGCTATTAGTTACAAGTTTAAGTACTTATTTAAAAGCAAAACCTACATAATTATTTTTCAGTGAGTCATTTGAACTGACTGAGGGTTTCACTATCATGGGGCCAACCCACAATGTTACAGGAATAAAAATAACCGATGGCAAAACGCATATGATTAAATACATCATTTGATTCTAGCAAGGATCAGAAACCAGTTCTGCTTCAGTAATTCTGTTAGCAAATCGGAGAAGTTGAAATAGGGAGAAGTGTCATATGGTCTGCTTAGATTCAGACCACAGATCCTCGTATTTCAGACACTTCACTTTGCTCCCAAGACTTTGCCCTGAACCCAGGCTGAGTGTCCCTGAGAGGAGGGACATCTGTCCTGTGCAGATTCGACAGGGGTCATCTCCCCTTGTCAAGGACCCTGCTCGACAGATCAGAATGGTGGCCACCTCTTTAGATGTTAATATGCCCAACAAATTTAGCCTTCATTTTTATTTAAAACAATCCATTGTTTTTGCTGTTACTGTAGTTGGATCTTCTATACTCCTTAGCAAGGTTTGACCTTCCTTAGGTACAGCCAGGAGCAATGAGGAGAATTAAGGTAGAAGTGGCCACGGTGCCAGGGGCTCAAACCAGCTTAAAAAGCCACTGAGACACAGACAGGCACATGGCGCTCCAGGGTTTCCTCACCAGCTGCAACAGAGGAGGCGACACCTTCGGACAAGCCCTTGCATTTACAGTCTTCCCTTCTGATCTCTTCCTGTGCTCTCCACCCAAGCTCCTTTTGAACTTCTCCCAGCCCTCTTCCAAAGCACTGTCAGCCAGAATACCCACTGCTCTGTCGCTGTTTAGCCGCTCAGTCCTGTCCGACTCTTTGTGACCCCGTGGACTGTACTCCGCTGGGCTCCTCTGTCCATGGACTTTCCCAGGCAATACTGGAGTGGGTTGCCATTGCCTCCTCCAGGGGACCTTCCACACACAGGGACTGAACCCGCGTCTCTTACACCTCCTGTATTGGCAGGCGGGTTCTTTACCACTGAGCCACCAGGCAGGCCAGCATCGCTCCACCTGACCACAGTGCACACAACTCGCACATGGCCGTGCTCGCGAGGTGAAGGCAGAGAAGAGCCTGTAACCGAGGCCAGTCTGGAACAAGCTGCACAGTCTGAGCTTAACTGGACCTTTTGTTCCACTTGGTTGAGACTCTCTCTTGTCATCACAAGACTGCAGTTACTCTGCAGCCTCCTCTTTCTCATTTTTCTAGCTCTTCTCTTAGTGGTTGTCACATATCTTCTCCCCTAATGCCCTGACTTTTAATTCAATCAATTAATACATAAAAATCCCTAAAGTATATTTAATCTCATAATTACAAAAATCTCTTGGCAGATAACTCAGTTGAGAACCGCACAGGATGTGAACTGTCTTAAGAGCACTCTGTATTCCAACAATTACTTCTCACAGAACCCCCGTGGGCAGTTAGTAATATTTCTCTTGTTTCCGGAACAGGAAAGACAGGTCAAGGTCTCAGAGCTAGGAAGCTTTGGTGTTGAGATGTAAACACAAGCCTTTTCGTGCAAAATCCACACTTTTAATGATCATACTTACATTCCATGTGTTAAATTCCCCAATTCTCATTCAAAGGAAAATTATAAACAGCATTATTCATCAAACAATAGGGAATCACGAGGAAGGTGAACAGCATTATTCATCAAACAATAGGGAATCACACGGAAGGTGAACACCGCTAGTGTGTTACTGTTGTTGTTCAGCTGCTCAGTCACGTCTGACTCTTTGCAGCCCATGGACTGCAGCATGCCAGGCTGCCCTGTCCATCACCAGCTCCTGGAGTTTGCTCAGATTCATGTCCATTGAGTTGGTGATGCCATCCAAGCATCTCATCGTCTGCTGTCCCCTTCCTCTTTTGCCTTCAATTTTTTTTGTGAAAAAGTAAAAGCTACTCAGTCATGTCCAACTGTTTGTGACCACATGGACTGTATCCCAGCAGTCTCCTCTGTCTATGGGATTCTCCAAGCAAGAATACTGGAGTGGGTTGCCATTCCCTTCTCTAGGGATCTTCCCAACTCGGGATCGAACCTGGGTCTCCTGCACTGCAGGCAGATTCTTTGCTGTCTGAGTCACCAGGGATGCCCACAGGACTTCCCGGCTGGTCCAGGGGCTAAGACCCCATGCTCCCAATGCAGGAGGCACCGGTTCGATCCCTGATCAGGGAACTAGAGCCCCTGCTGCACTAAAGATTCCACATCACATGCCACAACAAAGACCAAGCATGGCCAAATAAAAATAGACATTGAAAAATAAGTTCAGACAAGACAATGCCTAGGTAGGTGGACTGGAGGCTGCCAGGGTCTCCTGCTCTGGCCACAACCCCTATTCCTGCTTCCTCCACGTGGAGGCTCTTCCCCACCTTCTCACAGGATCGTTTCCAACAAGACCCGCTGAGTGGGCAGAAGTCCATCTAGTCTCACTGCCCCGGGATCACCCAGGATCTCAGCCCATCAGAGCCCCTACCCTAGAGATTTTGCAGTTGGGTTTGAGACACTCCTGGGCTCTGAATTTGAAAAGGGATATACTGTTGCCGAAACCAGTACTCGAGAAACCAAGCAGCACCCTTGGAGGGCTGGAGGACTCAGGGTTATTACGCCGGCAGGCCCGGAGGAGTTAGCACTCCAAGCTCTGAGCCCTGATCAAAGGGATTACAGAGTTTTTATAGACGGGGATGTCTGACCCAGACAGGCGTGATGAGGCGGGTTTGCAGGGGCTGCTGCTGCTGCTAAGTCGCTTCAGTCGTGTCCAACTCTGTGCGACCCCATAGACGGCAGCCCACCAGGCTCCCCCGTCCCTGGGATTCTCCAGGCAAGAATACTGGAGTGGGTTGCCCTTTCCTTCTTCAATGCATGAAAGTGAAAAGGGAAAGTGAAGTTGCTCAGTCGTGTCCAACTCTTAGCGACCTCATGGACTGCAGCCCACCAGGCTCCTCCATCCATAGGATTTTCCAGGCAGGAGTACTGGAGTGGGGTGCCATTGCCTTCTCCTGGATGACTGCAAAGAACAGGACAAGGGTGAATGAGGTAAACTCCAGTTCCTAGTGTTGTAAGGCCCCACTTTCTGAGACTATATGTCCTACATGATCCAGACTTTGCAAAGAGCAAGCTGAGTTACAGAGGCAGAAGGAGAAGGTTAGGTAAAATTTTAACTTTTCCTGTTCAATACTGGTAGGGTGGGGGGCCTAGCTACAGAGACAGAAGAAAATAATTACATCTAAAGAGACTGGCAGAAATGAAATCCCACTTGACCCTTAAGAGAGAAGAAGAAGAACTTCAGTTCTGTATACCTTCAGAGTTCCCAGCCCCTCAAACCTGCGTCTCCTCCCTGTCCCCGAGTTCTTAATGCAGCCTGAGCTTCCCAGGACAGTTCCACACACTGTACTGAATTTAATCAAGTTGCACTACGTTTCTGTCACTTAGAACCTAAAATTACTGAAAACAAGAATCAAAATTATTATTACAAATATATCAACAAAGCTAGGCTTCCCAGGTGGCTCTGTGGTAAAGAATCCACTTGCCAATGCAAGAGACATGGGTTTGATCCCTGGGTTGGGAAGATCCTCTGGACTAGAAAGTGGCAACACACTCCAGTATTCTTGCCTAGAAAATCCCACGGACAGAGGAGCCTTGTGGGCGGCAGTTCACGGGATTGCAAAGAGTCAGACACGACTGAGCACACACACATCAAAACAACTAACATCTCAGTTGAGTCCACGTATCACACATAAAATGCTAACATTCCTGTACTGCCAATAACACATAAAAAACCAGATACCTCGTAATTTACTTTGGTACCTACTGTCACACACCCTAGTGATTCCTCTTTTATAAAACAGACAAAAACATTATATGAGATTAAAAATGAGTGATGGAGCTCCAACAGTCTTTCTCTTCTTTCTTTATACACTTTTCAAATATAACCATGTGTTATCAAAATACAAATCTAATATAGACACACTTAAAGTAAAAAGTTAAGTATTTTATGTGCAATGCAATTTTTGAAGAGCACACCATATTCACGCTGATGATTAGAAATGGCAGCTTAGTCTCCTGTGATCCTCATCATTCCGTTTATTTCTGCTTTTTCCTTTGTGTGCTATAGAGTATCAGGTAAATCCCTGGTGGTACACATAAGCAGATCCAAAGGCTAAGTGGTTTTCAACTTTCCCTGCAAACACTAGTTTTCAGTCAGCTCGTTCAAAAAGCTCCAATACGTTGGCCACCTAATATGAAGAGCTGACTCACTAGAAAAGACCCTGAGGCTGGGAAAGATTGAAGCCAAGAGGAGAAGGGAGCGGCAGAGGATGAGAGGGTTACATACAACCACCAACCCAGTGGACACGAATGTGAGCAAACTCTGGGAGCATGCTTTGAATGCTACAGTCCATGGGCTGCAGAGCTGGACACGACTTAGCAACTAACCAACAGCAACATCCAAAAAGTGAGAGGGAGGTAGTAGTTACCACTGACCTTTGGACAACAGGGTGTGAAGGGAGCTGACCTCCCCGCACAGCCAAAAGTCAGCATGTGACTCCAAAGCCAGCCCTCCTTCTCCGGGTTTCGTGTCTGAGGATTCAGCTGGCCACAGATCAGTGTGGCGCTGCATGGAGCACTGCATGGAGCACCGTTGCGTGCACTTAATGAAAAAACCCACCTCTAAATGAACTGGTGCACTTCAAACACTGCTGTTCAAAGGTCAACTGGATATTTGTTTCAAAGTAGAAAATTAAGATTATCTAAAGAATTCTTCATATTGTCACCCTGCTTATTTAACGTATATACAGAGTACATCATGCAAAATGCTAGCCTGGATGAAGCACAAGCTGGAATCAGGATTTCTGGGAGAAATATCAATAACCTCAGATATGCTGATGATACCACCCTTATGGCAGAAAGTAAAGAAGAACTAAAGAGCCTCTTGATGAAAGTGAAAGAAAAGAGTGAAAAAGTTGCCTTAAAACTCAACATTCAAAAAGCTAAGATCATGGAATCTAGTCCCATCACTTAATGGTAAGTAGTTGGGGAAACAATGGAAACAGTGACAGACTTTATTTTTTGGGCTCCAAAATCACCACAGATGATGACTGCAGCCATGAAATTAAAAGATGCTTGCTCCTTGGAGGAAAAAATATGATCAATTTAGACAGCATATTAAAAAGCAGAGACATTACTTTGTTGACAAAGGTCCATCTAGTCAAAGCTATGGTTTTTCCAGTAGTCACGTATGGATGTGAGAGTTGGGCCATAAAGAAAGCTGAGCGCCAAAGAACTGATGTTTTCAAACAGTGGTGCTGGAGAAGACTCTTGAGAGTCCCTTGGACTCCAAGGAGATCAAACCAGTCAATCTTAAAGGAAATCAACCCTGAATATTCATTGGAAGGACTGAGGCTGAAGCTGAAGCTTCAGTACTTTAGCTACCTGATGCAAAGGGCTGATTCACTGGAAAAGACCCTGATGCTGGGAAAGAGTGAAGGCGGGAGGAGAAGGGGGTGACACAGGATAAGATGGTTGAATGGCTTCATCAACTCACTGGGCATGAGTCTGAGCAAACCCCAGGAGATTGTGAAGGACAGGGGAGCCTGCCATGCTGCGGCCCATGGGGTTGCAGACTCAGACAAGACTAAGTGATTGAACAACTCTGGCTGCCAAGTCTGTGTTCTGAACTAAAAAGTTAATTTGGCAGTAGAAGCTGCTCTCCGATGGGGACAATTTTGTCTAAAACACACTAGAGTATATGCTTGCTTTCATCAGTGTTTTCACACTATTATATCTTATATAAGTTTTAAAAATGAAATATAGCAAGTTTTCACAGTGCTCTTTAAGCAACTCCAAAGGACTCTAGGGGGCCCCAGAAAAATATCACCACTCACAGCAGGAATCTATGATATCTGCGAAGTGTAAATTCAGAGACCCTCATGAATCCATATTTTCAAGAATAACAACATACAATACTCCCCCACGAGTCAAAATCAACTGGAGCATTGGAGTGAGCATCGGTTTTAACACTGGTTGGCCATTCTCCATAAAGAAAAAGCTGCTTTATGTGGGGTGATAAAGACTAGCAAACCCCGATTTACACACAGATGCTCACCAGGCAGCTGGTTTGCTCACTCCCTCTAATTCCAGGCCCACAGTCCTCAAACTTCAAATCCCAGCTTTCTGAAAGCAGCCAGCAGCTGCCCGCCAAGGCCTCTGGGGCAGCTCACCCAGCCACTAGACTCTCTCGAGTCTCAGGAGAAAGCGGCGGACTCAGATGCTGGAGGAGGTCTTGAGAGGACGTGGGCAGACCCTCGAGCTGGACTGGGGCAATCGGAGGCTTCCAGTCCTTCCCGTCCTAGAACTTAGCCTTCTGCCCCCTACGCCCACCAGGAGAAAGACACCGCACTCAGAGAACAAGGTGGTGTGGAGGTCATCAGAACAGGACATGTGACTGAGCCCTTTAAGGGCTCTCAATAAACATTCAAGATTCTGTTGGTGGGTGCGCAGAACGACTCTTCTTGCAGAGCCCAAGACAAGCGTCATAAGTCTGCCCCTTGCTTGTTAGAACTGCCCCCATGCCGCCTGGGGTGACTGCCTCTTTCTCGGTCTCTCCTCGCCCCCCGTGCAAAAAGCCCAGCTTCACATTTCACCCGGGACATTCCCGAGCTTGCACACCAGGAGGAGTCATGCTGGGGAAGGAAGGGAGGAGCCACTCTCTTGGCAGGGATGCAGAGTTCAGGAACGGGGCCTCCCAGGCGGCTCGGTGGTGAAGAACCCGCCTGCCAATGCAGGACACCCAGGCTCGATCCCCGGGTCGGGAAGATCCCCAGGAGGGGAAAATGGCACCCACTGCAGTATTCTCGCCTGGAGGATCCCATGGGCAAAGGAGCCTGGCGGGCTCCAGTCTGTGGGGTCGCAGAGCTGGAGATGACTGAGTGCAGAGTTCGTGAGCACCGGGGTGGTTGTCCTGCAGGGTCCCTAGATGCTCAGGCAGTCACAGAGCTCTCTCTCATCTTCCTCAGCCTCCCTGGGGAACCGGGTCATCTTCCGACACAATCGACTGCCCACGTTCTCTACTCTCCTCCAAGCTCATTTCCTGTGCCTTCTTGCCACGGGCCACAACTTTTACTCTACTATAATTTATTCTATTTCCCTGCCATGCCAAACCTTTTGAGAGAAAGAATCTTGGTCATCAACTCCCTAACACACAGTAAGCAGCCTTGTCGTGCAGAGGTCTGGACCCAGGCCCTCCCTAAGGTGACTGGCCTCTCCCCAGACTTGACCATGTCCAGATTTATGTGAATTTAGGAAGTTAATTAGCTTCTGAGTGCCTTGGTTTCCCGATATGCAAAAGAAGGGTAATCAGAGCAAGTTTTATTAATGGAATGATATGTGGGGAGGTGTTTAGAAGACTGACCACGTGGTGGACCTTGCTATTCTATGCCTGGGCCCACGGTTCCCTAGCTCATCTAAGTCCATTCTGTTGCCCCAGCTGAGTATTCATACAGCCCTTTTGCTCTTTTACTACCTGAGTTTTTAAAAAAATATTTAATTTATTTATTTCGCTGCACTGAGTCTTAGCTGCGGCATTCAGGATCAAACCTGGACCCCCTGCATTGGGGGCATGGAGTCTCAGCCACTAGACCACTAAGGAAGTCCCCTATGCTACCCGAGTTTTGACCATAAATTATTGGGCTGCCTACCTATGCCTACCTTACAGCTGTTCACTTCTGGATCAGATAACAACCTCTAATCCCAATTGTGATGGGTCATGGCCCAGAGCTGGCTGACTGTGACCAGGAACTTTGTCAGCTATTTGTAGATAAGGACCACAAGGGTGAGACCAACCCTCCACACATCACGGGCTCCTCTCTGAGATACCTGTGAGCAGTACAGACCGCTAATACCAGTCCTTAAAGAGCGAGCATTTTCCAGAGAGAGGAAACAAAACTGCATTTATCCCATAGGACACACAATTTAGGACCTTAACTTTTATTTTTTAATATCTTAAATTCTTTTGTTAACACCACTGTTGGTTGCCTTGGTTTCTCTTGACTGAGCTGGGAAACTCTAAGTTCCAGCTGGATTCTCCTCTCTTCCTAGTAGATGGGCTCCGGCTCTTCCTGAGGCAGAGCTGATGCCCAGATGACCTTTCTCCCAGCCCTGGGCTTCCTCAGGCAGAGTGTAGAAACAGTCAGAAGCAGAGGAGAAAATGTAATTTGACAGTTTCTCCATGCAGAATGCTAAGAGGGACTTCAAGATGCTTTTTAACTGTTAAGGGCCCCAGGATTCCAAATGGCCAGATATGTGCAAGGCAGTCTCCATTGACACTTAGCTTGCCATGGACCTATGGGTCAAAGGAAGGTTCCAGAGAAAGATCACCAGAGTCAGCATCTTCATACCAAGATTCAAGACACCAGGGCAAAGCGAACCATCTGGACCTCTTATTGAACTGGGAAAGTGGCAGAAGGCGGAACCTGCGGCTACATCTGTTGTCTAAAATTTATTGAGCTAGGTACACACATACAGAGCCTCGGAGTTGGGTTTTCTTCTGATGACTGACACATGCTGTAATGATATCCTACATTTACTAGAACACAATAGCAGTGTAAACATGGACCAGGAAAGAATTTCATGAACCAGACAAATTTCTGAGAGGAGGGAGAAGAGGCAAGTTGGAGAAGCAAGCATTCAGCAGTTAGAAGAGCCGCTGAAATAATTGAAACAGGATATTTTTATTTTTCTTGAAAGAAGGATTCAAATACTATGCATTATTTATTTTTTAATGGCATATTTTTTTATTGTGTCAGCTAAAAACATTTTCTTCATACTGCTGATAAAACAACAAGCACCCCAACTGAAGTGATCTTTCATTGAATCAAAGATCTCAGGCACAGAGAATTTTTATTATACTGTCAAGCTTTCAAATTCTCTCCCAAAGATTACACTTTGTGCAATATTTGCATGATCTAAGTTCAAATGAACAAAAACCAAATAGAAAGAGTGGGAAAAACTGACTTTCAATCGTTTGCTTTCATGACTTTGAGATTCAGCTCTTTTCTGTATTAATTGTACAAGCTCTGAAGAATTCAAGCTACTATTGTCTTTGCAGGGGGGATTAAAAAGAATGACAAAAATCTTTATATAAAAGGCAAGATGCTTAGAGAGGAGATGATGTCTGCACTGTCTGGGATACTTATTTAAGTTCCTGGAAAATAGTAGTGTCTTAAATACTTGGCTATTTTTTCTCTCTTTGTCTAAATTTCCTCTTCTTGTAAGGACACCAGGTACATTGGGTTAGGGTTTACTCTAATAACTTTATTTTAACTTAATCCCTATCTCAAATACAGTCCTATTTTGAGGCTACTGAGGGTTAGGGTTTCAGCATATGAATTTTGAAATTCAGCCCATATCTGAGAGTTTCAATATGAGCACTACCGAGGTATTGCTGACCTTTTTGGTTCTTCAATAAAAGAACTGATTTTTGTTTGAAGCCAGATTTCTCCCACTCTGGGTCTACCTGGATTGAGGAGAGGTCCAATACTGGGTTCAGCAAACCATGTTCTCCAGGCCTAGTAGGGGGTTCAGAAATTAAGGCAATCAGAATGGATCTCAGGAATTCTGCAGCAGCAGGGAGAATGGAGCTTCCCATCTCTGAATGGACTTTAATCCAAGAGCTTGTGCTGCAGCCAGTTTACCATCATGGGCAGAGACCTGGAGTGGAGCCATGGGAGGCATGGTATGCCACACGGGCCCTAACATGGCACTAGTCCCACTGAAGGAAGCAACAGGAGTGGGATTGACATGGAAACCTCAAATCTAGCTGCAAGCCGGAAAGCAGCACCACCCTCACCTCTTCAGCTATGTTCTTCTGAAGTAAGTTTGGGTTGGTTTCTTTCTCTTGAAGTTGACAATGCCCTAATCAATCTAAAAGGTGCTCTACTTCATGGAGATGTTGAGACTTCCTCAGCTGTTGCTGGACATATACTTTCTTAGAAACGAGGCAGGGAAATTGATAATATGTCACAAAACAAGCTCAGGCATTAGAAGTGCCATTAAAAGATCATTTTTAAAGTCCTCTTGACTTCTCTGAGGCCATGTGAAACTTAACAAGGAAAAACAATGAAAATTAACAAGGAAACACAAACTTCAAATGATACAATAGACCAGTTAGACCTAATTGATATCTATAGGACATTTCACCCTAAAACAGTGAATTTCACTTTTTTCTCAAGTGCACACAGAACCTTCTCCAGGATAGATCACATCCTGGGCCATAAATCTAGCCTTGGCAAATTCAAAAAAATTGAAATCATTCCAAGCATCTTTTCTGACCACAATGCAGTAAGATTACATCTCAATTACAGGATAGAAACTATTAAAAATTCCAACATATGGAGGCTGAACAACACGCTGCTGAATAACCAACAAATCACAGAAGAAATCAAAAAAGAAATCAAAATTTGCATAGAAACGAATGAAAATGAAAACACAACAACACAAAACCTGTGGAACACTGTAAAAGCAGTACTAAGGGGAAAGTTCATAGCAATATAGGCATACCTCAAGAAACAAGAAAAAAGTCAAATAAATAACCTAACTCTACACCTAAAGCAACTAGAAAAGGAAGAAATGAAGAACCCCAGGGTTAGTAGAAGGAAAGAAATCTTAAAAATTAAGGCAGAAATAAATGCAAAAGAAACAAAAGAGACTGTAGCCAAAATCAACAAAGCCAAAAGTTGGTTCTTTGAGAGGATAAATAAAATTGACAAACCATTAGCCAGACTCATCAAGAAACAAAGGGAGAAAAATCAAATCAACAAAATTAGAAATGAAAACGGAGCAATCACAACAGACAACACAGAAATACAAAGGATCATAAGAGACTACTATCAGCAATTATATGCCAATAAAATGGACAACTTGGAAGAAATGGACAAATTCTTAGAAAAGTACAACTTTACAAAACTGAACCAGGAAGAAATAGAAAATCTTAACAGACCCATCCCAAGCAAGGAAATTGAAACAGTAATCAGAAATCTTCCAGTAAACAAAAGCCCAGGTCCAGACAGCTTCACAGCTGAATTCTACCAAAAATTTAGAGAAGAGCTAACACCTATCCTACTCAAACTCTTCCAGAAAATTGAAGAGGAAGGTAAACTTCCAAACTCTTTCTATAAGGCCACCATCACCCTAATACCAAAACCTGACAAAGATGCCACAAAAAGAGAAAACTACAGGCCAATATCACTGATGAACATAGATGCAAAAATCCTTAACAAAATTCTAGCAATCAGAATCCAACAACACATTAAAATGATCATACATCATGACCAAGTGGGCTTTATCCCAGAGATGCAAGGATTCTTCAATATCTGCAAATCAATCAGTGTAATACACCACATTAACAAAATAAAAAATAAAAGCCATATAATTATCTCAATAGATGCAGAGAAAGCCTTTGACAAAATTCAACATTCATTTATGATAAAAACTCTCCAGAAAGCAGGAATAGAAGGAAAATACCTCAACATAATAAAAGCTATATATGACAAACCCACAGCAAACATTATCCTCAATGCTGAAAAATTGAAAGCATTTCCCCTAAAGTCAGGAACAAGACAAGGGTGCCCACTTTCACCATTACTATTCAACATAGTTTTGGAAGTTTTGGCCACAGCAATCAGAGCAGAAAAAGAAATAAAAGGAATCCAAATTGGAAAAGAAGAAGTAAAACTCTGTTTGCAGATGACATGATCCTCTACATAGAAAACCCTAAAGACTTCACCAGAAAATTACTAGAGCTAATCAATGAATATAGTAAAGTTGCAGGATATAAAATCAACACACAGAAATCCCTTGCATTCCTATACACTAATAATGAGAAAACAGAAAGAGAAATTAAGGAAACAATTCCATTCACCATTGCAACAAAAAGAATAAAATACTTGGGAATATATCTACCTAAGGAAACTAAAGACCTATATATAGAAAACTATAAAACACTGGTGAAAGAAATCAAAGAGGACACTAATAGATGGAGAAATATACCATGTTCATGAATCGGAAGAATCAATATAGTGAAAATGAGTATACTACCCAAAGCAATCTATAGATTCAATGCAATCCCTATCAAGCCACCAATGGTATTTTTCACAGAGCTAGAACAAATAATTTCACAATTTGTATGGAAATACAAAAAAAACTCAAATAGCCAAAGCAATCTTGAGAAAGAAGAATGGAGCTGGAGGACTCAACCTGCCTGACTTCAAGCTCTACTACAAAGCCACAGTCATCAAGACAATATGGTACTGGCACAAAGACAGAAATATAGATCAATGGAACAAAATAGAAAGCCCTGAGATAAATCCACGCACCTATGGACACCTTATCTTTGACAAAGGAGGCAAGAATATACAATGGGTTAAAAACAATCTCTTTAACAAGTGGTGCTGGGAAAACTGGTCAACCACTTGTAAAAGAATGAAACTAGACCACTTTCTAACACCATACACAAAAATAAACTCAAAATGGATTAAAGATCTGAACGTAAGACCAGAAACTATAAAACTCCTAGAGGAGAACATAGGCAAAACACTCTCTGACATAAATCATAGCAGGATCCTCTATGACCTGCCTCCCAGAATATTGGAAATAAAAGCAAAAATAAACAAATGGGACCTAATTAAAATTAAAAGCTTCTGCACAACAAAGGAAACTATAAGCAAGGTGAAAAGACAGCCTTCAGAATGGGAGAAAATAATAGCAAATGAAGCAACTGACAAAGAATTAATCCCAAAAATATACAAGCAACTCCTGCAGCTCAATTCCAGAAAAATAAACGACCCAATCAAAAAATGGGCCAAAGAACTAAACAGACATTTCTCCAAAGACATACAGATGGCTAACAAACACATGAAAAGATGCTCAACATCACTCATTATCAGAGAAATGCAAATCAAAACCACAATGAGGTACCATTTCACACCAGTAAGAATGGCTGATATCCAAAAGTCTACAAGCAATAAATGCTGGAGAGGGTGTGGGAAAAAAGGAACCCTCTTTTACACTGTTGGTGGGAATGCAAACTAGTACAGCCACTATGGAGAACAGTGTGGAGATTCCTTTAAAAACTGGAAATAGAACTGCCATATGACCCAGCAATCCCACTGCTGGGCATACACACCAAGGAAACCAGAATTGAGACACGTGCACCCCAATGTTCATCGCAGCACTCTTTATAATAGCCAGGACATGGAAGCAACCTAGATGTCCATCAGCAGACAAATGGATAAGAAAGCTGTGGTACATATACACAATGGAGTATTACTCAGCCATTGAAAAGAATACATTTGAATCAGTTCTAATGAGGTGGATGAAACTGGAGCCTATTATACACAGTGAAGCCAGAAAGAAAAACACCAATACAGTGTACTAACGCATATATATGGAATTTAGAAATATGGTAACGACAACCCTATGTGCGAGACAGAAAAAGAGACACAGATGTATAGAACAGTCTTTTGGACTCTGGGAGAGGGCGAGGGTGGGATGATTTGGGAGAATGGCATTGAAACATGTATAATATCACATGTGAAACGAATCGCCAGTCCAGGTTTGATGCAGGATACAGGATACTTGGGTCTGGTGCACGGGGACAACCCAGAGGGATGGTATGGGGAGGGAGGTGGGAGAGGGGTTCAGGATGGAGAGCACGTGTACACCCGTGGCAGAGTCACGTTGATGTATGGCAAAACCAATACAATATTGTAAAGTAATTAGTAATCGGGATTTACTTCTTGTAATTAAAATAAATAAATTAAAATAATTAAATAAATAAAATTAAAGATAAAATTAAAGATTAGTTTTATTAAAATAAATTTATATTTTAAAAAAAGTCCTCTTGACTTCTCTGAGGCCATGTGAGACCAAAACCCCCATCTTCCTAGTAGCAGCAAGCATCCCACTCACCCTATATTAAGAAAGCCATGCTTCATGATATTAAGACATGCTGAGAATCATCTTGATCCCCCAGCAAACGGTCAGTGTTTCTTCATTTTCCTTGAAGAGTTCTACAGCTTGTCATGTCATTCTCTCATCCAAGATAACATTCTGAGCAAGGGGCTTCAATTGATGCCACCATTCCAGAAACCTGAGAATCCCTTAAAAATGAATGAGCAGTGTTGTGCACACATTTCTATCCTGCTGCTTTGGAAAATTAGTGGAGATAAATGTCATTGGCTTCTCAGTGTGGCACTCATCTGATGGAACAAGCCACTCCTGCACAAGCCAAGCCCTAAGTATCCATTATGAGATGATGTTTATTTATGATGCACTTCAGTGCAGTCAGAATGCTACCCTGGCAATGCTCGAGTCTGTAGGAGGAGACCCCCAGAGTAGTTGGCGTCTATAGACTTAAAAAATGAAATGAAAATGAAACCCTAGGGTCTCTGCATAATGTATGTGTGGTAGAGAGAAAAAAACACGCTAGTTACACTGCAGACTTCCAGAGCATGATGTCATAAGTTAGATCCTATAACAGGAAGCAGAAGATGAATGTTTGCTCCCGACAGCTGGAAGGAATCAAAAAGAAAACACACTGTAAATCTTTCCACCACTCGCCTAAATTGTAAAGGATGACTTCTGGCATCAAGCAGACTTCTCCCAGCAAATAGCTGCTTCCCAAGGAAGGAATCCTAAACACTCAGTAAATATAATATATGGGTAGTCTGATTAGCAGAGGGAGCTTTGTGTGTGGTACAATTTATTCCCCCAAATTAAAACCTAACCAAGTTTTAGGGGAGTGTCCAGGGAGGTGTTGGGATCCCCACCAGGCAAAGTGGATGGGTAGATAATTTAGCAAAACAACCTGCTTCCATGGGTCTCCTAACTGGACACTTCTCCCCTTGAGGTACCGGTATGCACCTCCTTGGACCTAGAGCGTTGGTCCCGTTATCTGTAAATGATATTAATGACATTTTATCTGGCAAAGCCTTAAACAGATCAGCATCACGAATGGGGAGAGGCCTGCCCTCCACCCCGTTTCCCAGCACACACCCTGTACCACAGTACTGCAAGGGCGGGAGGAGGCTGGGGAGGAGAGGAGGGCCTCTCAGAGCCTGAGGCGTGGAAGGGGGCAGCCCTCTTTGAAACAAGGCCAAGAACTAAAAATCAACGCTACTACATGATTTCTAACTACTGCTAACTATCCCTTGTGTATTTTATGCAGAGATCTGCATACAGCTCGGCAGACAGGCACAGACGTGTCTGCCTCCGGGAGCACACCACAGCGATGCACACCTCACAGCTGCTTAGATGGATGCAAGCAAACGGAACCGGAAGCCGCAAAGCCTGGGGGAGGGAGAAGGGAACATAAAGGAGCGAGGTGGAGAGGAAACACACGGAGAGTGGAAACGCGGGGGAGAGGACACGGATGAAAACCGCACGACTCTCAGGAAGCTTATCAAGCCTTGTTCACGTCTCGAAATTAGAAACCCACGTCTATGAGCTGAAATCAGAGTGGCCACCACAGTGAATTGCAGAGAGATCGACTATTGGACAGAGGGTAGCTTGAATTCAGAGTGGAAAATTAACGTTCCAATTTGTCATCCTAAAATAAGAGAATTAGCCTCATCCCTTAGCTATATTGATTGACCTTCACGTCTTTTGAGAGAAGGAATTCTGCAATTCAGATTTTCGTAAAACATTGACTACAACTTTCTAGTTAATAGCCTTCAGATTTTAGAATGGCTGTTACAAAAGGAGACTCAGAAGGATGAATTTTTGCAAAAATCCCAAAGTTTATCCTATCAATTTCAGAAGTATTTTTTAAAAATAATAATAATAAAATTAAAATGTTGATATACCATAAGGATTTACTATGTATTTGATTTTTATAGTGTGAAATGCAAACAGATGTTGAAAAACAAAGAACCATGATAATATATTCAGAGCCCAAAATGTAGAGATCATTCACACACCCAGGTGGGGAGGAACTCTGAAAACTGTCTTATCCGGGCATGACAAATGCTCTTCATATTCCACATCAGATCCGTGTGATTCCAGGTTGTTATCTGTGTTACAAAAACTTCTGAGGCTAAAAGGAAACGTAGCTGTTTTCTATCCACATTGCTTCTGCTCTTCCCCACCGTTGGCCAGTTCTTCAACACCAGCTGGGTATCCCACAATTCAATTAAATTCTGACATTATCTACCTGGAGTTAGCCTCAGACCTCGCAATTTGGGGGTTTAACCCCAAAAGACTGCCCCCACTAAAGATGTTAACTGCATTCTATAGACTACCTGATGTGAAGAACTGACTCATTGGAAAAGACCCTGATGCTGGGAAAGATTGAAGCAGGAGGAGAAGGGGACGACAGAGGATGAGATGGGTGGATGGCATCACCGACTCGATGGACGTGAGTTTGAGCAAGCTCGGGGAGTGGTGGTGGACAGGGAGGCCTGGCGTGCTGCGGTCCACGGGGTCGCAGGAGTCAGACATGACTGAACTACTGGACAGCAACAGACCAGCTGTCAGGGAGGAGTTCCCACAGCCCCTCCTCTGGTTCCATGATCTGCTATAACAGCTTACAACACTTACGGAAACCCTTAGTTACGTTTGCCAGTTTATGCATCAAAGAAGATTTATAAAGGACACAGAGGAATAGTCACAAGAGGAGGTATGAGGGGCGAGGCCCAGAGAGGTCCCGAGCACAGGGATTTCTCCCCTTGGGGAGCTGGCCTGCGCCACCCTCCTGGCATGCAGGTGTGTTCACTGACCTGGAAGCCCTGTGTATCCTGCATTTTAGGAATTTTTACCGGGGCTTCATCCCCCCACCCAGAGGATAGCAGTGGGGCTGAAAGTCCCAAACTTCTAATCATATTCTGTCTTTCTGTGAACAGCCTCCTCCTAAGACTATCCAGGAGTCACCTCATTAATACAAAGGATGGTCCTATCACCCAGAAAATTCCATGAGTTTTAGCTTTGCATAAGAAGAGCCTCCTATCACCCCCCATCACTCAGGAAATCACAAGGAGGTTTAGGAGTCCAGTGCCAGGAGCTGGGGGCACAGAGGCTTAGGAGGAAAGAATGTGGGGAAGGTGACGCCTCCATCTTATTTCTGATTAAACATGAGTTTCTGTGAAACAGAAGCCTATATCTGCAGAGAGGTCAAATAAGTTGCATGATGCTACAAAACGAGTTACAGATTCTAAGTTTCTTGATATTCTAACAAGCATCTGCACATCATTTGTTGCCAAGTCATGTTGCCTCCTGCACTGATGGTCTGGTACATTTAATATACAGTTGGATTGAAAGTGAAATTAAGCAAACACTTAAGAAAGCAGATGGCTGTTATGGGCAACCAGTAAGTTATAAAAGCCTGATCCAACCAAACTGTCAAAACTACCATCTCACTGGACAGAATAGTTCCCAAGAATGTTTCCAAGTTATCATCTTGTTGAGAAAAATTCCCAAACCACAGTAAACCCACTGCTGCTTCCATTTTGTGTTTTCCTAAGTTGCAACCCAAGGCACTGGGAAGAAACAAGAGGCTCACTACACACTTTCTGCAGAAATGGTAAACCGCTGGATAACTGTGAGTTTGTGATTAACCGAAGCCTCATCTTTTTTTTTAATAAAACACACAGGCACACATATACATTGCAAAAAGGGAACAAAAACAATCATGCTACGCACTTTGCCATTGATACCTGTTAATAAGAGGTGTGTGTGTGTGTGTGTGTGTGGCTAAGTTGTGTCTGACCCCATGGACTGTAGCCCCCAGGCTCCTCTGTCCATGGGATTAACCAGGTAAGAACACTGGAGGGGGTTGCCATTCCCTTCTCCAGAGAATCTTCCAGGCCTAGGGATCGAACCTGCGTCTCCTGCGTTGGCAGGCGGATTGCTTGCCAGGGAAGCCCCGTGAGGGGTTTATTTCAGCCTAATGGAAATTTTACTTTTATGCCTGTCCCATGTTGATGTTTCTTTGGCTTGAATCAGTCATTTCAGGAACTGAGGTCGTTTTCAGTGTGATCTCACTGGAAGATTTCGCTCACTTTGGGTCATTTGAAAATGTGAGCAGCATGGCTTTAGTAATCAAATTGACACTCGGGTGAAAGGCAATTTGGAAGGCTGAGCTGGTGTTTAGGTGTTTAACCTTTAGGAATACAAGACCATAGTGTTCATCTTACAGACCCAACTCTGTGTGGACTAATCGATTAAAACACACTGGCCCTGGTGAAGATAATCCAACCCTTTCTCACTGTGCCATCACTTTGCCCATTTCTTCCTTTTACCCAGGAGTGCATCCCCTGCACGCCGAATCCATTCTCTGTCCTTGCCATTCACCTATTTTAATAATTTGATCCACCAATTTAAGCTTGATATTTGTTTTTGTTGGCTCACACTAAGGAGTAATCACCTCCCAGTGTGCCGCTTGTTTAATAACGTGTTCCAATAATGCCCGTGATTGAGCGCAAGCGTTCTGCTATGTGGTTCCCAGAAGGGACAACTCACCACCTTTCAGAAAATTGGGACCTATGCCTGCCTCCGAGTTTGATCTTTCCCTCAGCCAATACATCTGTGTGGATGGATAACTGGCTCCTCATCACCTCTCCAAGTTGGTCAGGACGCTAGTGTTCTTTCTTCAATAGCAGAGAAACAGTTCACTTTTAAAGTGACTAAGGGAGCTTTCCAGACCTCCCTGGTGGTCTGTGGCTAAGAATCCACCTTCCGGGGCAGGAAGGCAGATTGGATCCCCGGTCGGAGAACTAAGATCCCATGTGCTGGGGGGCACTTGAGACCGCCAGCCACAGCGAAAGATCCCACATGCTGCAAGTAAGACCCTATGCAGCCAAAAATAAACAAATAAATATTTTCAAAAAAAATAAAGTGCCTGAGTTCTTATTTCAGGGTCACCAAATATGGCCCAGAGGCCAACTGTGGCTAGACAAATATTTTTATAAGACTCAAAACCCAATCTTTAAAAAAATATTTATAAATGATTTTTAAAAAACAAAGGTAAAATAGTGTTGCATGACAACGTGAGAATTACGTGAAATTCAAATTTCCAGTGTCCGCAGATTAAGCTCCGCTGGAGCAGAGCCACGCGGGTGCGTCTGCGTTTCTACGCGGCGGCCTCGGGGCTGCAGCGGCACGGCTGAGGAGGCCTGAGGCAGAGACCGAGGCTGCCAAGGTCACGTGTTTATTTATTTCTAGGCCATTACAGCAAAGTCGGCAACCCTAGACCTATTTTAATGTTGTAGTCTGTCTGTAATTCCTCCCTTAAGGATACTTGCTTGACACGTTCAGATTGAAGGTCAGAATTCTTGATCTGAAAATTGAGAGGAAATGGGGATTGAATGGCTGTGCCATCATTTAGCTGCTTACCATGCCCCAAGCAGAAGTGCAGTTTCTTTCCGGTTTATCTTCATATCTGACACATCACTATAAAGCAGTTTTCCCTTTAGCTAATGTTTCCCCAGGCTTTAACGCATCATGACCCTTGGCCTTCCTAAACAAATGTCCACGGATCTGTAACAGTTTTTCCTTGGGTTTGGCCTGGTTCTCCTCTCCTACTTCCATTCCCCACTCACATGCATGAATGTATCAGAAATCTACCTCCCCAGACACACTGGCTTCTGCAGATGTTTCCCCCACATGAGCAGATAATCATATATTATTATGCTTAAAGAAATGATCAGCTTCTTTTAGTGCCAAAATGTTTTAGAATCTCTCCAAGTGATTTTACTATTTGTACTCATTTTAAATCTGATTTTGTAAAGGCAGGTGTGGAAACTGAACTTAGACAACACCAGCCCTGCACCCTGTAATTTGTCACCTGTCACAGACATTGCTAGAAGATGAATGTGCTATTCACCCCGCCCTCAGCCCCGAGGTGATCTCAGATCGCTGAGGAATCAGAGACTGAGACTATCAGAGTCTGAAGCCACTCCTGGGTTGCAGCCATAGTCTGCGAAGCAGAAATCCCTCATTCAAAACTGAAATCCAAAACTGGAACTGAGATCCTTTCCTTCTATGATGGGACTGATATTATTTACTGAAAGTTGCAAAGTTTCTGAATCACACATCTGGTTCCCTAAAGTGCTATATCCTCAAGAGGTAAAAAGAGAAAAAAATCCTCGGGATTTGCTGTGTCATTGGCAGAAACTTTAAAAATCAAAATGTAATCGGTTAGAATTTTAACCTTTATCTTTTAGTGTAAGAACAAGAGAAAATGCATTCTGATAAGAGACTTCTTCCAGATTGCACACATACTTTCTAGAAAAGAAGGAAGAAGACATTATGGGAGAAATTAATCCAGATTCTCAAGCCCTTCCTAAGAAAAGGAGCCATCTAGCCCCATCTGACTTGCGCAACACCTGGAAACACTGAATGATAAAGCTTCCATTTTCAATTCATAAAATGGATGGAATTCCAATTGAGCTATTTCGAATCCTAGAAATGATGCTGTGAAAGTGCTTCACTCAATATACCAGCAAATTTGGAAAACTCAGCACTGAAAAAGGTCTGGAACTAGAAAAGGTCAGTTTTCATTCCAGTCCCAAAGAAAGGCAATGCCAAAGAATGCTCAAACTACTGCACAATTGCACTCATCTCACATGTTAGCAAAGTGATGCTAAAAATTCTCCAAGCCAGGCTTCAACAGTACATGAACTGTGAACTTCCAGATGTTCAATCTGGATTCAGAAAAGATAGAGGAACCAGAGATCAAATTGCCAACATCCGCTGGATCATGGAAAAAGCAAGAGAGTTCCAGAAAAACATCTACTTCTGCTTTATTGACCATGCCAAAGCCTTTGACTGTGTGGACCACAATAAACTGTGGAAAATTCTGAAAGAGATGGGAATACCAGACCACCTGACCTGCCTCCTGAGATATCTGTACGCAGCTCAGGAAGCAACAGTTAGAACTGGACATGGAACAACAGACTGGTTCCAAATAGGAAAAGGAGTATGTCAAGGCTGTATATTGTCACCCTGCTTATTTAACTTATATGCAGAGTACATCATGAGAAACACTGGGCTGGAGGAAGCATAAGCTGGAATCAAGATTGCCGAGAAATATCAATCACCTCAGATATGCAGATGATACCACCCTTATGGCAGAAAGCAAAGAAGAGCTTAGAGCCTCTTGATGAAAGCGAAAGAGGAGAGTAAAAAGTTGGCTTAAAGCTCAACATTCAGAAAATGAAGATCATGGCATCTGGTCCCATCACTTCATGGCAAATAAATGGGGAAACAGTGGCTGACTTTATTTTGGGGGGCTCCAAAATCACTGCAGATGGTGATTGCACCCATGAAATTAAAAGACGCTTGCTCCATGGAAGAAAAATTATGACCAACCTAGACAGCATATTAAAAAGCAGAGATATTACTTTGCCAACAAAGGCTGTCTGGTCAAAGCTATGGTTTTTCCAGGAGTCATGTACAGATGTGAGAGTTGGACTATAAAGAAAGCTGAAAACCAAAGAATTGATGCTTTTGAACTGTGGTGTTGGAGAAGACTCTTGAGAGTCCCTTGGACTGCAAGGAGATCCAACCAGTCCATCCTAAAGGAAATCAGTCTTAAATATTCGTTGGAAGGACTGGTGTTGAAGCTGAAAAACTCCAGTACTTCGACCACCTGATGTGAAGAGCCGACTCATTAGAAAAGACCCTGATGCTGGGAAAGGTTGAGGGCAGGAGGAGAAGGGGACAACAGAGATGGGATGGTTGGATGGCATCAGCAACTCAATGGACATGAGTTTGAGTAAATTCTTTGAGTTGGTGATGGACAGGGAGGCCTGGCGTGCTGCAGTCCATGGGGTCACAAAGAGTCGGACACGACTGAGCGACTGAACTGAACTGACTGAAACGTCTGTACAAGTGGATACGTAACGCAGTCACTAAGAGGGGCATGTAGTGAAACGTTCTCTGTTAGGTGAACTTACAAAACTGCCAACGCTTGACAATCCGTGACGGCCACAAACTGTAACTTCATATGCTTAAGCCTAACATTTAGAGTGACTCAAGTTTAGAACAAAATCAAGCCCCAAATCTTATGAATGGAGCTCAGGTTGAGAAATACTTATGACAGCAATATTGAATAGATTTTTTAACCAAAGAATAATTTTAGAAGCCCTGCTTGCTGCCAAGGTTTTTTCAACAATCCCATGTTCATTCATTAGTATTAAGCAGACCTCTTGACAGGCTTCCAGGGTGTCGCTAGTGGTAAAGAAACCTCCTGCCAATGCAGGAGACGCAGGAGATGCAGGTTTGATCCCTGAGTCAGAAAGATCCCCTGGAGGAAGAAATAGTGACCCACTCCAGTATTCTTGGCTGGGAAATCCCCTGGACAGAGGAACCTGGTGAACTACAACCCACAGGGTCACAGAGCGTCGGACACGACTGAGCAACTTAACACGCGTGCACTGACCTCTTGACTGCCATTTCAATGCTGTTTTTCTTTGATATGCATTTTTGCCTGCGTCGGGTCTTAGCTGCGGCACATGCGCAGGGATCGTTGCCATGACAGCAAGCTGCTCTCTGGTTGAGGCACCTGGGCTCAGTAGTCGTGGCGTGTGGGCTTCGTTGCCCCTCAGCAGGCAGGACCTTCGTTCTCAGCCCAAGGATTGAACCCCACAACCCTGGCACTGCAAGGCAGGTTCTTAACCACAGGACCACCAGGGAAGTCCTATAACAGTTTTTAAAATTGGCAAAGACGCAAATTTATCTGGGGGCCTGTTTGGATTCCTGGACACCATGCATGCTGAACTTCTCAAATATATTTACTGGATGGAAGATGGAGAGAAAGAGTGAGGTGTGTGCGGAGGAGGAAGGGTCTTGCCGGGTGATTCACTGGTGAAGAATCCAGCTGCCAATGCAGGAAATGTGGGCTTGATCCCTGGGTCGGGAAATCTCCTGGAGAAGGGAATGGCTACTCACTCCAGTGTTCTCACCTGGGAAATCCCACTGACAGAGGAGGCTGGCGGGCTACAGTCCACGGGGTTGCTAAAGTCGGACACGACCCAGTGACTGAGCATGCGTGCACACACACAGGGGGAGAAAGAAAGAAAAGGGGAGAAGGGTTAAATGAATCAGGACATCAAAAGGAGTTGAAGTGAAAGAGGCGGGGTAACATAATGTAAGGCGTCTCCGTTAAAAGCTGCAGAAGATTTCTGAGAGAAATCAAAGATCTGAATGGTAGATACACTACCACTGGGGGTTGAATAACGTAACGTGTTACGACATCAGATCCCGTGTGTGTGTGTGCGTGTGTGTGTGTGTGTGTGTGTGTGGAACTGGAGAAGCTGCTCCTACCGCTTACATGGAAATTCAAAAACCTTAGACTATCCAAAAAAATGAAAGGAACTTAGCTTACCTGACTTCAAGGCTTACTATAGAGCTGGAGTATTCAAGACAGCACCATCTTGGTGAAAGGACAGACAGTAAGTCAGTTGGTCAAAGTGTCATCTCCTGGTGCATCCGGCTACCCGTCCATCTACCCGTCCATCTACCCGTCCATCTACCCGTCCATCTGTCCGTCCATCTACCCGTCCATCTATCCATCCATCTATCCGTCCATCTACCCATCACATCATTTATGCACTGAGTGGAGTATTGGACATACAAAGAGGAAACAGACGTGATCTAATTGTCAAAGAGTTCCGGTACCTTCAACATGAGCAGTATTAAACTATGTCTAGGAAACTGAACAGCTGTATAGGCCGGGAATGATGAAGGCATCTCTGGAAGAGCTTGCACAGGCAAGGTGGCAGACCGTGGAGATGGCCCGTGCTCGCAGAGCAGTGAGGAGTGTGAACGACCGTAAAAGGAGACAAGGTTAGTAAGTCGTGTCCAGTTCAGACACAAAAGGTTGCACAGATTCTCAAAGAAGCTTTATGTGACGGAGAACCCATGTTTTGTTTAGGTTTGCTTGTTTGGGGTTTGTAAGCCAGGTGATATAATAGTTATTTTCGTACAAAGATAACTTGGTTTGGAATGGGGATGTAAGTAAGTGTTAATCGCCTAGTTGTGCCTGACTCTTTGCGACCCCATGGACTGCAGCCCACCAGGCTCCTCTGTCCATGAGATTCTCCAGGCAAGGATACTGGAGTGGGTTGCCATTTCCTTCTCCAGGGGATCTTCCCAACCCAGGGATCAAACCTCGGTCTCCTGCATTGGCAGGCGGATTCTTTACTGACTGAGCTAAAAGGAAAGCCAGAATGGGGATGACACACCAGCTCTGGAATGGTTCCAAGCAGGAGACCAATCATTGTATTTAACGTGTAAAAGTATTCCCCAGACACCTGATAACCACTTAGAACTCGGGAAGAATTTTGATTTCCCTAAAATGTGTTAATGCACCTTGCCATAAGCAAATGGAGTATTGAATGCTTGGTTATATTTTAAATTATTCTGCCATTGTGCAGCCACCAGAAGGCATTTCTGAAGCCTATTCCCATTTGGGGGCTCATAACAAAGCATTAATATGTCGGCATGCGGTGGTAGCCACTCCTTCCCCAAGCTCCAGGAAAAGTCATGCGAACATCACGTGCTTTCTCTACTTTTGATGGTTAGAGACCAACCCCAGGGGGGTGAGATACAACACGAAGGCGTGAAACACCGTAGAAACTAAGCTCAAAGCAATGCCATTGACATTTCTGAGGCCCTTCTGCACCCAGGTCACTTTGTTGGTATGGAAGCTCACCTGAGTAAGGAGTGGACGTGTAAAACGTGGCTTGGCTCTGTGAGTCCTCACATAGACACCAGGACAAGGAGTCATAACCCAAGGACCACCCCAGTCCTGCTGGGCTCCACCATCCCGGGCTGCGACGTGGAAAACAGACACGCGCTATCCAGCACAGCCCTCTTCAATCCCCTCAGTTACCTGCGCTTGCGGAAAGGAGAGTCACCTTCCACATTATATTGCAATTTGTACCTATGTTCTATCCCAGCTAGACTGTGGGCAGCCCACCGTAAGAAGAGAAGATCCTCATGATAAAAAGAGCGCAGCTGCTGAGGACGGTTAAAGCCTGTCTTCGCCCCTGTGAAGGGCATCTGACGTGTCTGCTAGTGCCACCGCCCTTCTGCTGGCTGCATTGTCCCAACTTTCATGTTACCAACCTCCTCTCTGCTATCTGCCCCTATAGAAGCGTCAGGTGCATTCTTCCCTGCAGTTTCCCAACTCCAGTCCCACGAATGGTCATGCAACTCAGATATGATCAATATTTCTGTTACCATGGTTTGGTTACACAACAAATCCCCCCAAAGTTTAGTGAGTTAAGAAGACAGCAGCATTCCTGTTTGTCTACAAAGATGCAGTGTGGGGAGAGCTCAACATGGACAGGTCTTCTCTGACCCATGCAGTATCAGCGGAGGCAGCTTAGGCAGGGGCTGGAACCATACGTCCGGGAGTTGATGCCTGCTGTCAGTTGAGATCTTAACTTTGTTGCCCACAATACCTACATGGGAGAGGCCCACATAGCCTCTCCACGTGGCCTGGGCTTCCTAGCAGTACAGTGGGGGGTTTCAAAGGTGGGCGCCCTCAGACAGAGACCCCGGCAAAAACACTCTCGCTCTTTGTGACTTAGCCTCAGAAGTCCTGGAGCATCCCTTCCATGACATTTTCTTCATTAAGGCAGCCACCAAAACCTGCCTGATTTCTGGGAGAAGAGGAATAAACTCGACCTTTCAACTGAGAGTGGCAAGGTTTTCAAAGAACACAGAGAGTGAGTGAAGTTGCTCAGTGGTGTCCGACTTTTTTGTGATCCCATGGACTGTAGCCTATCAGGCTCCTCCGTCCACGGGATTTTCCAGGCAAGAGTGCTGGAGTGGATTGCCATTTCCTTCCCCAGGGGATCTTCCCGACCCAGGAATCGAACCCAGGTCTCCCACATTGCAGGCAGACACTTTACCGTCTGAGCCACCAAAGAATGGAGCAGATGGTTATTCTTGGAAAATCCTGTCTTCCACATCAGCATATTGCATCTCTCTGAAGTTGGTTCAGGCACTGGAATTGCAGTCCAACTAGACAGAATCCTAAGACTTTTCACGGGACCATTGTAATAAAGTAGTGTTTATTCTAGACATGAAGAGAGGTTGGAAAGATATTGGAACTTCTGATAAAATGTGTGTGCCAAATCAAGCTAATCCAGAAGAACTAAGAAATAGAGATATACAGTATACATATATGGTCTCTGCACCTATTTCTGAGTTTTTCAGTTTCACAAACAAATTCCTTTTATTGTCTCAATACAGATTGAAGATATATCCCTCCCATTTGCTTCTAAAGCTTCTTGATTAATAAAACCGTTTACCAGGTGAGTGACTTCAAATGAGACATTTGCATTTTTACTACTTTCCAGCAAATGGGGTGTGCAAGTCTATACCACACAGAGTTCTTTTGATGATATGAGGGGGAAACAAACATCACTTGTGTGAATTAGTCATAGACAACGACCGTCACTTGCAGATGCATCTACCAGAACCATTTTACTTCTGCTCAATTCAAGGAGCCTGGTCTGAAATACACATAAATCCTAAATACATTGTGTTTAAGATGGGAGCCCTTCCACCCAACCATAAAACCTCAATTAATCCAGATATTACAAAAGGGAACCTTGAGGTAAGGTGCACTGTGTTTGGGAAACTAGGTGTGTGTCTTCCACTGCTGGGCCGTCAGCTCCACGAGGACCTCGCACCACCCTGTGCATTCCCACGCCACACCTGATGCCGTGTGTCCATTCCCACGCCACAGCTGATGCCGTGTGTCCATTCCCACACCGCACCTGAGGCCGTGTGTGCATTCCCACGCCGCACCTGATGCCGTGTGTGCATTCCCACGCCTCACCTGATGCTGTGTGTGCATTCCCACGCCGCACATGATGCCGTGTGCATTCCCACGCCGCACATGATGCCGTGCCGGCTGCACTGCAGACTCTGCCACGTCAGGAGAAAGGGCTAGTGACGGCGAACTCTCAGTGCGCTCCTCTCTAAAAATTTATCTTGGGAATAAAATACCTAGCAAGAATCAAGGTGGAGCTGGTTATTGACTGAACAGTAAACTTCCAGTGGCCTTGGAACTCTGCGTGTGTTCATCACTGCGCCCGCTGTCTTGTCTATCTATGGTCCTGTTAGAATTTCTGTCGTTCACTTATTGAATACTTATTGAGTATCTGTCGTGAGCCAGGCTCTGAAAAGGGCTCTGCCAGGGTAAACTCTTAAAATTAACCAGGTTTACTGAAGTTTCACAAACTCATGTTCCTGCTGAGTGCACCAAACCCATTATCTGGGTGTGTTATGACCTCACCTGCAATCCAGGTCATCCACCGGAGCTTGGAGCAAGCACAAAAGTGCTCCAGAGGCCACAGTCACACCCTGGCCTCCTGGGGGCCGTTTCCACCTCAGAAGCATGTCTGTTTTCTCTTTCTATTTTTACAAGACTCTGAACAAACTTGACCATAGCTCCTATTTGGAAAAGAGTGTTTTTTTTTTAAAGTCCCCTTTAAAAGACAAAAAGAAAGAAAAAAAAATGTGCAGCTCTGCTTAATCGAGACAGCTCCTGGGGCTGGCACTTCTACACCATGCTTCTTCGACACCTCTGGCTTCATTAAAGAGGCAAGTAACCAAAAACTTGAGTGAAACCTCCAACTGGAAACATAAATCAGAGGCTATTACAGTCACTCAGGAGCCCTGAGTGAAGTCTGGGGCCTCCCCAGTGGTGTACCCGTGCTGATCCTCACTTCCTATGTCCACTCTCAGGAATCCCCTGCACCACTTCTGCATCACTGCTGTAACAGATGACCCCAGACTTAAAAGCACATGTCATCCCGCAGTTTTGTAGGTCAGCAGTCTCAGCAGCTTCATCTGGGCTCTCTGTTCAGGGTCTTGCCAGGTTGAAGAGAAGGTTCCATCATCTGGGATCCCATACGGAGGCTCTGGGGGAGAACCCACCTCCAGACTCATTCTGATTGCCAGCAAAACTTGGTTCCATGTGGCTGCATAACTGAGGTCCCCACTTCCTTGCTGGCATTTGAGCAGGACTCATTCTTAGCTTCTATAGGATTCCACATTCTTAGGCTCACAGCTCCTCCGTCTCCAAGATCAGAAGGAGCACATCCAGTCTTTCTCTGACTTGAACCCCTCTGAATTCACCTTCTGCCCACAGGCAGGAGAAAACTCTGCTGTAGACTCAGGTGATTACATCAGGATAATCCAAGATGAGATGCCTACTTTAAGGTTGCTTGATTAGCAACCTTAATTACATCCACGGAGTTCCTTTAATCATGTAATGAAATGCATTCACAGTGACACCAGGGGCTGGATCACAGGGACCAAAATTCTGCTGATCACGTGCCCAAAACAGACATGAGTGCAGGTCTTCACGAGTCCTGCTCATTCCCAGCTCAGGAGTTGACAATAAACTTCAAAAGGTACATAAAACTGGAGGGAAATGCATCACTTCTCCTTCCCCTTTAGAATGATTATTTTCCACACATAAGGGATCTGATTCCTGGTAGGAAAGAAACACAGGAAGATTGTTCTAGGGTGAGAAAGCCTAAAGGGGCGTGTGAGCAGTAATCCTCACTCTATGAGCAAGGCAGGTGGGGCTGCAGAGACTGAAATCATGTACCTGAACCAAGGGAAAAGGTTACTGCTGCTGCTAAGTCGCTTCAGTTGTGTCCGACTCTGTGTGACCCCAGAGACGGCAGCCCACCAGGCTACCTCATCCCTGGGATTCTCCAGGCAAGAACACTGGAGTGGGTTGCCATTTCCTTCTCCAATGCATGAAAGTGAAAAGTGAAAGTGAAGTCGCTCAGTCGTGTCCAACTCTTAGTGACCCCATGGACTGCAGCCTTCCAGGCTCCTCCGTCCATGGGATTTTCCAGGCAAGAGTACCAGAGTGGGGTGCCATTGCCTTCTCCAGCAGACACATATAGACACGCATATATGAAACACTATATATTTTACATTTTATTTTATTAATATTTTATTTTGGGTACCATGCAGCTAACAGGATCTTCGTTCCTCAACCAGAGATTGAACCTGGGCCCTCGGTAGTTAAAAGTGCTAAGTCCTAACCACTGGACCACCAGGGAACTTGCTACATTTTACATTAAACTGGGTTTGAAAAGAAAAGGAGAAACAAGTGTTCACTGCAAACTGATTTCTGTCCCACGTGGAGTCTCTTCTAAAGGGGGCCTTGCTCTGTCAATGACGCTGGTAAGAGCCAACATTTTCCGCGAGTCCTGGGCACGGCAGAAGCGCCTCGTTCAGTCCGCCAACCTCACAGCATGCGCGCTGTGCGGTCGTCACGCTCAGCGTTCTTCAAGGTAAGAAAATGAAGCACAGGCGCAGTTAGGATATTTGCCCAGAGTCATACTGCCGATAAAGCGTGAAGCCGGGTGAAGTCCCGGCGGCCTCCTCCAGGACTCAGGCTCTCAGAGTCTCCAGGTTCAGCATCAGGCATCCGGAAGACGTAAAGGCGGTAGTAACAACAGGCTGCAGAAATAATGAGGTCAGTCAGGGCCTCTTGAGCCTGAAACAGCAGAAAATGGGAGCAAAGATCTCACAAAAGGCCGTGGAGGCACTTCTGCATTTTAAGACATGCGAAAAGTGGGCCAGTGATAGCGCCTCAAGCACAGTCTGCATCTGCCCAAACCGGAAGTTCCAGTGATCCCAGGCAGCTGCAGCTAGTCTCCTCAGATACGTGACTAATTTAAATCAACTCTTAAAAAGTAAGTTTAGGGGCTTCCCGGGTGGCTCAGTGGTGAAGAATCTGCCTGCTGATGCAGGAGATGCAGGTTCAATCCTTGGTTAGGAAGATCCCCTAGAGGAGGAAATGGCAACCCACTCCAGTAATCTTGCTGGGAGAATCTCATGGACAGAGGGGCCTGGTGGGCCACAGCCCATGGGGTGCAAAACAGCTGGACACAACTGAGCGGCTGACATGTGCTGCCGGGCAGTCCAGCGGTCAGGACTCTGCTCTTCCACTGCAGGGGGCACAGGCTCTATCCCTGGTCTGGAAAATTTTGCATGCCACGAGGTGCGGCCAGAAAATAAATGAAGCTTTTTTTTTTTTTAATAAAAAAGTAAGTTTAGTTGAAAAGTTTTGAAACTGGAAACCGAAATTTGCTGATAGGCAATATGACTGAGGCCGATTCATTTTAGAATCATCCTGCACAAGTCCTAGAAATTTTCACAAAATTTCAGACCACAGACTCTTATGTCCAGAGATTTCCAGAGATATGCACAGAAATAGGGCTGTTCCTTTCTCCGCACTCTAATTGCTGTAGCCCTGGTGTGACAGGCTGAATTATGAGCCCTAAGTGTTCACACCCCAATTCCCAGAACCTACGAATCTGTTAACTTATGTGCCAAAAGCGACTCCCTGTGGCTGAGAATCCTTCTGAGACGGAATGATCCTAAGACACTGGATCATCCAGGTAGGTCCAACAGATTCAGAGGCAGATATGCCGCAGAGCCCAGGTTAGAGATAGAAAGCTTTGAAGACCATGGCTGCTGGGGCTTTACTTCCTGACCCATGGGGTAAACCCGGGTCTCCTGCATAGCAGCAGATTCTTTGCCATCGGAGCCCCAGAGACGCCCTTAAAGGTGGAATAAGGGGGTTCATATGAGGCAAGGAGGGCCAGTGGGCTCGGCACTCTAGAAAAAGCAACCACCAATTCTCCAGAGCCTCCAGAAAGCACGGTCCTGCTCATACATTGATTTTAGGACATCTCATTTCCAAAACTGAAGGTGATAAATCTGCTGTGTTTTAAATCACTAAATTTGTGGGGGTTTGTTTTCACAGCTACAGGAAACTGATATATCTGGTCATACAGTTTAGCTGTGCTGAGCCTCTCCAATCCTCAATCTTTTTTCTTCCCTCTGTTAACATGAGGGAGTCATTCTTCTCGCACAGGAAGTCATGAAGATGAAATATTACAAGGTAGCCATGAGACAAAAGTTAACTCCCTTACCTGACTGGCATAGTCAGCACTCAGTTAGGAAAAAAAGGACTCCTACCTCTCTAGGCAACATTTCTTTCTTCTCTATAGCTGGGTTTTCTAACGCAAGTCCAAGGGATGAGAGGGGAGAGAAGAGAGACTCCTGAATTTTGTCTTATGTACTGGAGTTTCTTTGATGAATTCCTTGCTGTTGTTCAGCTACTTCATGTCTGACTCTTTGCAACTCCATGGACTGCAGCACCCCAGGCTTCCCTGTCCTTCACTGTCTCCTGGAGTTAGCTCAAATTCACGTCCACTGAGTCGGTGATGCCATCCAACCATCTCATCCTCTGCTGCCCTCTTCTCCTTTTGCCTTCAGTCTTTCCCAGGGGTGTCACTGTGAATCAGTTGGAGACAGCTTGTTGCGAATGTTATTACACAGAAAGGCAACCTAGCCGCACGTGAAGACTGCCACCTGAGAATTAACTTTCTGGGCAAATCACACCACGTAACTTAGCAGATGGCTACCAGGGAAGCTTCCTTGGAAACACAACTGCCAAGTTCAGAAGCTGAAGCTGGAAAAAGAAACCACTTTGCCAGCAGTTCTCCTGTTGTAGCTGGCTGAAACATCTCCCCAGACCCTCTAGTCCAAAAAAGTCTTTCCTGAATCTTGAGGATTCATTTAGATTTCATCACTTTTTGCCCCTGCCTTCAATAATGATCCCCTCATAGCTGAAGTGTAAGTGACAAGCTCAGCATTAGTCCTGCTCTTTGCCATCAGGTGACAGCTGACAAACGCCAGCCCAAGCTTTCTTACCACAAAGTGTATTCTCTCCTGATGGCTCAGTTGTGCCTTAACGCACACCAGGCTGAAATTACAAATAGAAATGTAGCCCAGGCTCTGCAAAATGACACTGTATTCTTTGGCTCTTCTCTCTGATAACTGTTTTTGTTATCCTATTAGCCAGATGCAAACAGATTCTGAAGTCATCTACACAACACTTATAGTCTTGCCTCTTCTTTTATGAAAATAGTCTTTACTTTCTTTCTTTGTGTGAGAAAGAAGATACATATGAATGATTTCAGACCCCTCAGCAACAAAAATGCAGAAGAAGCCACATTTAAACTTTAATCAAGGATGGTTACCTGAAAGTTGTAAATAAAAATGAACATATGACATCATGAATAAAGAACTGAGGTTGCAAATAATCTTCAGCAAGTTGCATTCTCTGTAACTTGGGCCAGACCAAAGCTACGACTCAGTCCTCCTCCTCTGCTGGTATTTCTGAATTTCGCTTTGGTTTTGGCTGTCTGGTTCATAGTTGTAGTGATCACAAAAGCCTTGCAATTTAAAAGCAATGAAATTCTCAGTTGATAGGGCTTGGAAAGCTATAACCGGCAAAGCTGATTGTGTTACAAAGAAGTTTGCTCTCAAAAAAAAAGGCAGCAGGAAACCCAGATGCTGCAGCTGCCCACCGACCAACCGAATCCCCACCAAACTCCACATCTGCAAAGATAGTTAAACTGTAATTAAATGCTCCGTCCCACTTTAAGCAATGGATCACACAGCTTAAGCACTTTTCCACTGGGATTGGACAGTCACGTGTCCTGGGGAGAAAACAACCTCAGATTGGTTTTGCTTCACTGTGTAAACAAGTGAATGGAATCATCCATTTTCAAAGCAGATGGCAGGACTTACAGGCTTGCTCCACCCCAACCTGGTCTAAATGAAAAGTGCATTGCATATGGCTGTGCAAGAAGGCAATGGCACCCCACTCCAGTCCTCTTGCCTGGAAAATCCCATGGATGTAGGAGCCTGGTGGGCTGCAGTCCATGGGGTCGCAAAGGGTCAGACACGACTGAGCGACTTCACTTTCACTTTTCACTTTCATGCATTGGAGAAGGAAATGGCAACCCACTCCAGTGTTCTTGCCTGGAGAATCCCAGGGACGGGGGAGCCTGGTGGGCTGCCGTCTATGGGGTCGCACAGAGTTGGACACGACTGAAGCGACTTAGCAGCAGCAGCAGGAGTGCAAGATCACTTCCAAAAATAAAGGATAGAACACGGCAGACGAAAATGCCGCCAGCCAAGGAAGGGGTGAGGTGGTTGGCTCTGAGAACAGGACCTCAAGTTCTCAAGGAATTGATGGTGAAAGAAAGAGTATTTTAAAAGTGGAGACTTAGGAGGGGCAAAATAGAGTTTTGGAATTGAGAGAATGCCTTTGCTGTGGAATTGAAGGGCTATGTGAAAGGATTTGGGTCATAATTACGAAAGGGAACAAAAACACAGGAGACGTCATTCCAAGCATTCTGCGTGCTCGATGAATGCTGCAACAACTTTACCAAGCAGCCTCCGCCTTTAGCTTCTGCCTCTTCAAAGAGGCCTCCTCTGACCCTCCTCTCGGAAGGGTCCCATCACCCTGACCCACTGAGTACTCACTCACGCCGTGTTACAGGAGGGGGGGGGGTGCCGTTTTTTGCTCGGCCAGTGACACCCAAGTCTCTTGAAGTCACAGACGCATGTTATTCCCCGAGTGTTTGTCAACGCCTCTATCGGATTATCATCCTGTGGCTCCAAGCTGCATGACATAGATGGCAGAGCTGTATGGTGACATTCCAACGCTGAAGGTGACATAGACGGCAGAGCTCAGGGAGGGCCAAGGGTCCAAATGTGAGTTCATCTGAATCAAGGCCTGAATCTCCAATGTTTTAAATTACAAGCCAGGCAAAGGCCTTCTGTCCTTAAACATGGCCTGCAACCTCCCTGTGCTTTTAATAAATACAGTTGTAAATCCATCAAGAAATAAGACTTCAAAAGACCAGAGATCTAGTTCTACCTTCAACTGTGATCTTCTCAGTGTCTCTCTCTTCAGACACACACAGAGACAGAAGAGACACGTGTATTCCTTCTCTTTGCCATCTTTACCTCCTGCCCATATAAAACCCAAATCAGTGAATTATATATCATCAGAAGACTAGTACAGGCTACCCCCACTACATTAAGCTTGCTTCTTCTCAAATTCAGTCTAGGGCCTTTATTCCAGATGATTAATAAGCAAGAGGGTTCCACAAACTCACTGAATAATCCCTTCTGGGACTCAGAGGGATTATCATGATCAAGGGGAGAATTGGGTTAGAAAAAATGGAAGTACAGAAACAATGCTTAGTGTGTTTAGAAAGTCAAGGTCCTCTGGTGGAAAGAAGGGCTTCTCAATATCACTGAATACAAAGGTGTGTTAAAGCCTGCCTTCAAAACACCACACGAGTCTTTCTTAATGTGTGCGTGTGTGTGTGTGCGTGTGTGCATGTGTGTGTGTGTACGTGCATGTGTGAGTGTGTGCGTGTGTGTGCATGTATGTGTGTGTGTGGAGTGCATGCTCAGTCACTCAGTCTGTGTCCGACTCTTTGCAACCCCATGGACTGTAGCCCACCAGGCTCCTCTGTCCATGGGTTTCCCAGGCAAGGATAGAGAGTGGGTTGCCATTTCCTTCCCCAGGGGATCTTCCTGACCCAGGGATTGAACCCACGTCTCCTGCATCTTCTGCATTGCAGGTGGATTTACCGCTGAGCCACCAGGGAAGCCCCCTTCCTCAGTGCAATTGGCATGTAAGGGGATATAAGCACGTAGATAGTGGAGAAGAGGGCATCAGAGGATGAGATGGCTGGATGGCATCACCAATGCAATGGACATGAACTTGGGCAAACTCCAGGAGATGGTGAGGGACAGGGAGGCCTGCCGTGCTGCAGTCCATGGGGGTTGCACAGAGTCAGACACAACTGAGCGACTGAACAACAGAAACAACCTATCAGTGCAGAGACCCCATCATTAGATACTTTAGGCCTGAGAAAATCAACTAAGACACAGTGTTGGTCAGGGAGCTGCCGACGTGTCTGTAAGACACGGAAGACACTGCTACTGCCGCCAGCGAAGGACCAGTAATCACAGAAACTGTTCAGTAAATTCAGAGCTGTTTGCCAGGCACCAGGCTGAATAATTTACATGTAATGTCCAGTCATAAGTCGTATGTAAGATGGCTGTTAAGTCTGTCCCCTTTTACGGAGATGAAAACTGAGGTTTAGAGAGATTGAGAACGTCCTCCAAGGTCACAAAGTCAATCAGTTGCTGAGTTCAAATGAAACCAAGTCTATCTCTTGACCTTCTCAGCACGAACCACTCACTTGCAGCTCTTAGTGCAGCAAACACATTATTCTGTATAAAATAAATAAAACTCAACAATTAGTAATAAAACCCCTAAATCTCTCTAAACAAACCAATGAATAGATTGTGTGAGGTGAGAACAGTGGCTGTAGAGAAACTGAAACGGGTAATATGATAAAGCGTGCCCTGGACCGGGGGGTGCCAGAACGGTTTTAGTCAAGTCCGACTCTTTGCGACCCCGTGGACTGCAGCCCGCCGGGCTTCTCTGTCCCTGGGACTCTCCAGGCGAGAACACCAGAGGGGGCTGCCACGTCCCCCTCCAGGGGATCTTCCTGACCCGGGGACTGAACTCTCATCTCTCGCATCTTCTGCTCTGGCAGGTAGGTGCTGGGAAGCCCAGACTGGGTGGGCTCACCCGCCTTTTCACCAAATTCTCTCATCATTCCACCCCAGGATGCTTGCATGGCATCTTCTGACGCTCAGCTTCCAAGAGGCTGCCTTTCAGTTTTGTGTTTTTGAGTTGATTTATTGTCAGCCTTGAGAACACAACCTAGCTGCCAGAGTTATAAACACACACCCTAGAAATGAAGACAGAACCCCTTCTAGTCAAATGTTGCATTTAGTGGCAGATACATGGAATTCCTTGATTCTGAGTGGCACTCATCTGAAGTTATTTGTTTTATGCCACTATTTGTGATAAACCTGTTTTATTTGTATAATTTTTACAAGTTATTATAAAAAAATAGAAGAACATGAATGATAAGAAACACCAACTTTGGGAGTTTTTAACAAGACCTCTTCCTTCCCGACAAAGCTTTCCAGGACTGTCACGGCCCTCCCGTTCTTTTTTGATTTTTATTTATTCATTTTTGGGGGGCTGTGCTGGGCCTGTGTTGCTGCACAGGCTCTCCTCTAGTTGTGGAGCGGGGGCTCCTCTCTAGTGCTATGCTCAGGCTTCTCATTGTGGGGCTTCTCTTGCTGTGGAGCACAGCACTTCATCCTGAAATTGGTGAGGTTTGGTGTCCTCTTCTGGAGAATGCTACCTTTGTCTGTGATGGTCTTCAAGGTCCATTCTGGTTCTAGATTTCTATATCAAACCACATCGCAGCCCTGTACTTGAATTATAGCCCTACCTTTCAGGGACGAGCCAGGGAGAGGCCAGTTTCAGGATGAAGGGCTGTAACAAATGAAAAGGTTCAGTGTGTGGCCTTTGGATTCAGAGCCCCCAGTTCACATCCAGGTTGATCGCCTGCGGCCTTCATGGCGTGGAGACAAATGCAGTCCTCCCTGGTGTCTGCAGGAGAACTGGTTCCTGGAAGGTTCACGGGTACCAAGATCTGCAGATGCTCTGGTCCTTCGGGTATAAATGCTGTAGTTCAGAGGATTCCCCCTCCCTGCCATACCTGTGGGCTCCATGTCCATGGATCCAACCAACTGTGGTCTGACTCTGGCTTGGCTGATCCACAAATGCAGAATCTGCAGGTGTGGAGGCAGGACTCTACCAGGTACAGTCTGGGCTTTAGCTCCCTCGTCTGTATAGAGGAGAGTCATTGATTCAATTAAAATCTACGTGAAGGGCAGGAAAAGAGACACAGACATAAAGAGCAGACTTCTGGACACCGTGGGAGGAGGAGAGGGTGGGATGATTCGAGAGACCAGCCTTGAAACAGATGCACTGTCTTGTGTAGAACAGACGGCCAGCGGGAGTGTGAGGTCTGGGGAAGGGAACCCAGAGCCGGTGCCCTGACAGGGGGACGGGGCGGGGCGGGGCTCGGGAGGGGAGGGGTGGGGGCGGGGCGGGGCTCGGGAGGGAGGGGCCACGTGTCTCCCTGATTCACGCTGTCGATTCACGCTGATGTCCGGCAGAGGCCATCACAGTATTGTAAAGTAATTATCCTCCAATTAAAATAATTTTTTAAAAAATCAGATATTCTTAAACACTCTGCCAGTGTAGGAGGCACAGTGAAGAATAAGCAGATGAGCCCGTGTGTGAAGCTTCGCGGGGCTTACAGTCCGGTGACCGCAGTGCACTCACCTCCTGGCGTCACTGTGAAAAGCAAATGAAGACTAATAACAGAGGGCTTAGAGCAGCTCATGGCATGCAATAGCCAATATCACGTAATGATTATAGTCACGCAAGTGTTACAGCAACAGTGAGAGTGCTAGATCTGATAGACCGAGTGCCTGATGAGCTATGGAATGACATTCGTGACATTGTACAGGAGACAGGGATCAAGACCATCCCCATGGAAAAGAAATGCAAAAAAGCAAAATGGCTGTCCGGGGAGGCCTTACAAATAGCTGTGAAAAGAAGAGAAGTGAAAAGCAAAGGAGAAAAAGAAAGATATAAGCATCTAAATGCAGAGTTCCAAAGAATAGCAAGAAGAGATAAGAAAGCCTTCTTCAGCGATCAATGCAAAGAAATAGAGGAAAACAACAGAATGGGAAAGACTAGAGATCTCTTCAAGAAAATCAGAGATACCAAAGGAACATTTCATGCAAAGATGGGCTTGATAAAGGACAGAAATGGTATGGACCTAACAGAAGCAGAAGATATTAAGAAGAGATGGCAAGAATACACAGAACTGTACAAAAAAGATCTTCACGACCCACATAATCACAATGGTGTGATCACTGACCTACAGCCAGACATCCTGGAATGTGAAGTCAAGTGGGCCTTAGAAACCATCACTACGAACAAAGCTAGTGGAGGTGATGGAATTCCAGTTGAGCTCTTTCAAATCCTGAAAGATGATGCTGTGAAAGTGCTGCACTCAATATGCCAGCACATTTGGAAAACTCAGCGGTGGCCACAGGACTGGAAAAGGTCAGTTTTCATTCCAATCCCAAAGAAAGGCAATGCCAAAGAATGCTCAAACTACTGCACAATTGCACTCATCTCACACGCTAGTAAAGTAATGCTCAAAATTCTCCAAGCCAGGCTTCAGCAATATGTGAACTGTGAACTTCCTGATGTTCAAGCTGGTTTTAGAAAAGGCAGAGGAACCAGAGATCAAATTGCCAACATCCGCTGGATCATGGAAAAAGCAAGAGAGTTCCAGAAAAGCATCTATTTCTGCTTTATTGACTATGGCAAAGCCTTTGACTGTGTGGATCACAATAAACTGTGGAAAATTCTGAAAGAGATGGGAATACCAGAACACCTGATCTGCCTCTTGAGAAATTTGTATGCAGGTTAGGAAGCAACAGTTAGAACTGCACATGGAACAACAGACTGGTTCCAAATAGGAAAAGGAGTACGTCAAGGCTGTATATTGTCACCCTGTTTATTTAACTTCTATGCAGAGTACATCATGAGAAACGCTGGACTGGAAGAAACACAAGCTGGAATCAAGATTGCCGGGAGAAACATCAATCACCTCAGATATGCAGATGACACCACCCTTGTGAC
The DNA here is from genome assembly GCF_029407905.1 of Bubalus kerabau. Taxonomy (NCBI): domain Eukaryota; kingdom Metazoa; phylum Chordata; class Mammalia; order Artiodactyla; family Bovidae; genus Bubalus; species Bubalus kerabau. Next base: position 82,859,415 of record NC_073636.1, on the reverse strand, counting down.
AGAAAGTGAAGAGGAACTCAAAAGCCTCTTGATGAAAGTGAAAGTGGAGAGTGAAAAAGTTGGCTTAAAGCTCAGCATTCAGAAAACGAAGATCATGGCATCCGGTCCCATCACTTCATGGGAAATAGATGAGGAAACAGTGCAAACAGCATCAGACTTTATTTTTCTGGGCTTCAAAATCACTGCAGATGGTGACTGCAGCCATGAAATTAAAAGACGCTTACTCCTTGGAAGGAAAGTTATGACCAACCTAGGTAGCATATTCAAAAGCAGAGATATTACTTTGCCAACAAAGGTTCGTCTAGTCAAGGCTATGGTTTTTCCTGTGGTCATGTATGGATGTGAGAGTTGGACTGTGAAGAAGGCTGAATGCCAAAGAATTGATGCTTTTGAACTGTGGTGTTGGAGAAGACTCTTGAGAGTCCCTTGGACTGCAAGGAGATCCAACCAGTCCATTCTGAAGGAGATCAGCCCTGGGATTTCTTTGGAAGGAATGATGCTAAAGCTGAAACTCCAGTACTTTGGCCACCTCATGCAAAGAGTTGACTCATTGGAAAAGACTCTGATGCTGGGAGGGATTGGGGGCAGGAGGAGAAGGGGACGACAGAGGATGAGATGGCTGGATGGCATCACTGACTCGATGGATGTGAGTCCCAGTGAACTTAGGGAGTTGGTGATGGACGGGGAGGCCTGGCGTGCTGCGATTCATGGGGTCGCAAAGAGTCGGGCACGACGAGCGACTGATCTGATCTGATCTGAAGAGTGCTGTAAGAATACTCAGTGTTGTTATTGTTAAGGCTATTATTTAATACTAATTTACATAACCAGCACATGGGGTGAGTGTGACGATCAAACGGCTAATTTATGTAAAATTTATGTAAAAACATCTAGAAATCGTTCAGTGCGTTTCTTCTATTGCAATGATCGCTAGGTTAAGTGGTTTTGCCAGAGGCACAGAGTAAGTTATGGGCAGAGCTGAGCTGAGAATTTCCGCAACACGTCTAAGCCATTTTGCACGCCCACCAGGCTGTAATACAATTAGATGATTTCGTGTCTGTCTCCCCAGTTCAGCCTTGAACTGTCCATTCTGTCTGACTCAGATCTTTCCTGCTGGGCCCCACGTGGGATCACTCATCAGAACCTCAGCATCATGAGGTTACACATTCCGTATCTGTAGGGACCTTATATCGTTATTCATTTATCCAACATCGGATTCATCCAATGAATATTTGGCAGGGCCCTCGCAGGCGCATCCCCCCCGTAGGCCTCTCCCCAGAGCGCGGCCTGCAGCAGGCGTCCTGCACTAGAAACGTTTATGAATTGCACACAGGTCAGGTTCCAGTCCCCCGTGAGACCAGATTCTGGCGGAGGGCAAGCTGCTAACACAGGTCGCAATACGGAAGCGGTTCCAAAGCAGCCTGTCAGGCCAAGGATCAGGCGCAACTGCGCGTGCGTGCTCAGTCGTTCAGCCGCGCCTGACTTGCCACCGCCAGGCTCCTCTGTCCATGGGATTTCCCAGGCAAGAATACTGCAGTGGGTTGCCATTTCCTCTGCCAGGGGACCTTCCTGACACGGGACTGAACGCACATCTCTGCACTGGCAGGGGGGTCTTCACACCAGCTCCCCTGAGAGGCCTGTGGCACGGTCCTGAACTGTACTGCATTGCGCCTTATTGCTCAGCTCAGCTCAGCCGCTCAGTTGTGCCCACTCTTCGTGAACCCCATGTCCTGCGACCCCGTGGACCTCAGTGCCTCATTGTGCTGGGCTGTAATATAATAGTCTCTGCTTATTGCCCAGAAGGCAGTGGCACCCACTCCAGTACTCTTGCCTGGAAAATTCCACGGACGGAGGAGCCTGGTGGGCTGCAGTCCATGGGGTCGCTGGGAGTCGGACACGACTGAGCGACTTCACTTTCACTTTTCACTTTCCTGCATTGGAGAAGGAAATGGCAACCCACTCCAGTGTTCTTGCCTGGAGAATCCCAGGGACGGGGGAGCCTGGTGGGCTGCAGTCCATGGGGTCGCTGGGAGTCGGACACGACTGAGCGACTTCACTTTCACTTTTCACTTTCCTGCATTCGAGAAGGAAATGGCAACCCACTCCAGTGTTCTTGCCTGGAGAATCCCAGGGACAGGGGAGCCTGGTGGGCTGCAGTCTATGGGGTCGCACAGAGTCGGACACAACTGCAGCGACTTAGCAGCAGCAGCAGCAGTGCCCAGAACAGGCAAATCCAGAGACAGAAACTGCATCAGCGGCTCCTTGGGGGTTTCTGGGCTTGGAGGTGGAAATGAATAAGGTTGAACTAAAGATGGCACAGGGGATTTTTGAGGGGATGAAAGAAATATAGAGTGATAGCTGCACAATTCTAAAAATGTACTAAAGTGAGTGGATTTATAATATGAAAACTGTACCTCCACAAAGCTATTCTAAAGCAAAATAGTCCAGTGCAGGGACAGACCTTCAATAGCTGATTCCTCGGTTAGTTATTTGGGTCTGGCTCTGAGAAGTTCTAATGAGGGAAAGGCAAGGTTCCTAATTCCCTACCCCACCTTGCAATCTGGGTGGTGGGGGCTCCCAGAAAGATCTTTGAGGAAAGGTCCCGATGGGGTGGGGTCTGGGGGCTATGGAAAAGTAGAATTCAGCCTGTGAGAGGCTCAGGGCTGAGCAAGATGGTAACCGTGTGGATACTTGGAGGATGTGAGAGAGGTGGCGTCTGTGTGGCTAGAACCCCGGCTCTGCAGAGCAGAGGTGCTCATGGGGAGGGCGAGCACACGGAGCCTGTTCAGATCTCAGTCCTGAGCACCAGGGACTGCAGCGGGGGCAACGGCACTGGAGCCGCAGTGGGACGAGAGTCGCCTAAAACTAACAAAGAAGCTGTCCGCAAAGCCAGCCTCTAGATGGCCTTGGGCTCGTCCCCTAGTGAGCCACAGAGACGGCTTTATGTGTGGGGCCTCCACAGAGCCTTTACATGACCCGTGTCCTGTACAGGGTTGGTTCAGATTGCACCAGGGAGAAACCAGGAAACTGTCCCGTGGTGCGAGCCCGGTTTATAAAACATCTGAATTGAGGTGAGAGTGATTGGAGAACCCTTGGGTTCATCCCCTAAGAGATTTCATAGAATGGTTCCTAAAAATCTTCCCACACACACACCTGAAAAAGCTTTCAGATGAATGCAGCTTCACCAGGAACGCATGGTCCATTCTTAGTAAATGTCCATTAAGAGGCTAATGTTGGGCGCAAGCTAGGTTTGCAGCCAAGCCTTAGAACTTGAGCCAGAGAGGCCCAAGCAGACTCCTGGTTTAGACAAAACATGCTCCATGGACTCTCACCCAGAGCCAGAGCCAGAGCCAGATCACCTTAGTGTGGGGGAGAAGCTGAGCATCTGTTTTCAAGAAGAGCTATTTTTTAAGAAATTTCCATTTTAAAAAGAATACATTTGAATCAGTTCTAATGAGGTGGATGAAACTGGAGCCTATTATACAGAGTGAAGTAAGCCAGAAATTAAAACACCAATACAGTATACTAACGCATATATATGGAATTTAGAAAGATGGTAACAATAACCCTGTGTACGAGACAGCAAAAGAGACACTGATGTATAGAACAGTCTTATGGACTCTGTGAGAGAGGGAGAGGGTGGGAAGATTTGGGAGAATGGCATTGAAACATGTAAAATATCATGTATGAAACGAGTTGCCAGTCCAGGTTCGATGCACGATACTGGATGCTTGGGGCTGGTGCACTGGGACGACCCAGAGGGATGGAATGGGGAGGGAGGAGGGAGGAGGGTTCAGGATGGGGAACACATGTATACCTGTGGTGGATTCATTTTGATATTTGGCAAAACTAATACAATTATGTAAAGTTTAAAAATAAAATAAAATTAAAAAAAAAAAAATTACATACCCAGGCACACACACCTTCTATCTAAAACAGCCTGCGTTCTCATTGCAAATCACTTCTTTTAGTCCCCTGCATTCTTCTAAAAATGCACGCAGGACTTCACTATCAGCAGAGGGTCCTCTCGAGTCAGGCCGCGTCCGTGGGGAGCCGGTGCCCGTGTGACGATGATGCCCTGCTGTGTAAGTGCTTCTCTCCAGCCGAGCGTGGATCAAGGGCATCTCATAGGCCAGGCCCCTTGCGGTGCTCTCTGTTCGCCACCCTCTGCCCACCACCTCAGACACCCCAGCTTCTAGCGGCTGCTTGAGAAAGGGGAGGGCTCGGGTCTCCACGCGTGGCTGAGACGTCCCAGCGGGCAGAGACTGTGCCGCAGCCCCAGAGGGGCTTCCGGCTCCCCTCCCACAGTGAGCGCCCTGCTCTTAGTGATAAAGTGAGTCGAGGAACAGGGACCTGTGTGCAGCAGAGATTAGTGGAAAGGGGTTCACAAACACGGACTCTAACATTTTCAAACTGTATGTATAATGCACGCCTCTGACTTTGTGCATGCATATGTGCATACACATGTGACCGCACTCAGCCACATATTTACACACACGCACACACACACCATGCTTCCCTTTAGGAAAATGAACCAGCCTTTTAAAATGGGGAAGTCACAATATTGGGTTGGCCAAAAAGTCTGTTCAGTTTTAAGTAAAAATAAAAGACTTGTTTTTCATATTCAGCAAGAACTTTATTGAACAATGTAGTCACTAACCAAATGAATTTTTTGGCCAACCCAATAGATAATGCCTCTGCTCAAAACCCTCTGAAACCTCACATTTCACCCAAGATGAAGTTCAAAAGCTAGGACCTGCAAAGCTCCATATAATCTGTATGATTTCAGCCCCAGCCCCCAAATCTCACCAGCCTTCTTGTCTCTCATTTTCTTTTTACGTCATCACAGCCACTCTGGATTCTGGATTCAACACCTCCCTCCCACCCCCACCTCAGGGCCCTTGCACAGGCCGTTCCCTCTGCCTGGCGGCAGGTTCTTCCCCAATCACTCACTGCACGACTCAGTTTCTCAGCCCTCCGCCCATGTCATCTCCAACACAGAGGTTTCCCCGCCTACCTCCCCCACTCCTCTGGTTTCCCTTCCAGCAGCTTTGTCACCTAACACACCATTTACATAGCACTTATTGACCAAGCCCATCCCATCTCATGGATCCTCTGTGACCGGGGACCTCGCCGTATTCATCTCAGAGCCTCTGGGCCTAGAACAGCCCACCCCATCTCATGAATCCTCTGTGACCGGGGACCTTGCCATATTCATCTCAGAGCCTCTGGGCCCAGAACAGCATCAGGAGGCTCTTGAGTGTTTGTTACCCGAAGGAGGTTGCTCTGATCCCACTGGACCCAACGGCTGGCAGTCACAGGCTCTGAGCTGGAAGAGACAGGTAGGCGGCAACTCACCCAGCTTCCCTGCACACACAACTCACCCAGCACACTGTATCCAGGCGAACTCCTGCCTGAGAAACACCACGGTCAGGAGTGGGAGGCTCAGAAGAGAGCCAGCCTCTGGCAGAGGGCCCTCTCAGCCCACAGGGGCGGTTCTAGGTGCCAGGCCTTAGCAGGCGGGGCCGGGCAGTCCTCAGAGGGACAGCGCAGGCATCAGGCCCGTGAGGAGAAGCACGGGGCTGGGTGGCTGCATGCTCTTCGTCGTGGGGGACTCGCCCCTGGTTTTGCATCTGGGGTCTCTGTGGGCACACCAGCTGGAACTTCAGAAGCTAGTGGCATGGTGGTAACTCACCTCAGTCATGTCTGAATCTTTGTGACCCCATGCACTGAAGCCTACCCGGCTCCTCTGTCCCTGGGATTCTCCAGGAAGAACACTGGAGTGGGTTGCCAAGCCCTCCTCCAGGGGGTCTTCCTGACCCAGGGGCTGAGCCCCTGTCTCCTGCATCTCCGGCACCGGCGGGCAGGTTCCTTACCACTAGTACCACCGGGAAGCTAGACCCCCTGGTAAAAACCCGCCTGCAGACCAGATGAGGCCTTCCAGACCAAGTGCATTGCAAAGGGACACAGCCCGTGGGCACAGCTGACGCTCCCGGGGCAGAACGTGGCTAAGAGGGGGACGTCTCGGCCCCCGGGGCCCCGACGGAACCGCCCCTCCCTCCCGCCCCATCTCAGAAAGAGCGGCAGGCCACACACGCTGCTTTAGTTGGGCCTGAGGCGAGGAGCAGGTCTCCTGGTCTGATCTCTTGCTCTTTGCCCACTTTTCTACCCTACCCCACCTGAGCCAGAGTCTAGTTCACCTCAAAGAGGTGATTTTATGCAGCAAAAGAGCGGGCTCTACCCCACTTTTCATGGGCGGAGATCCAGCAGTTTTGCGGACAACAGGTGCACAGCATCACCTCTTCACAAACTGGAGAAGAGGAGATGGAGGCCAGGAGGGGCAAAGGGAAGAGACCAGCAGTGACAAGAAAGGAGGGTTATTTCCCTCAGAGGAGCAGAGTGGTTTCTGAACACACCAGTTGGGAAGGAGGGTTGGGAAAGGAGGCGGAAAGGGAACTGGGGGAGGTGGAAATCTCAGGAACCCTAGGGCCTGGCGCAGAAGAGGGACCACATGAGCCCGAGGAGCATGAATAGACAGATCTTATTCACATGTCGCCGGACTGCCAGGGAAAAATGATGAACTTGCCCAGCACCTCGTGGGTTCTGGCCGCGACAAGCACTTCCAGGCACCTCCTGCTTCACTGGGTGGCTCCTGTGAGTCCAACTCCCCTCCTGCAGGGAAGGTGGGGCGTGCATTCCTCCCAGGGAGTTGTTCTGATTCAACACCATCATGGGAGGTGGGGAAGGGCAGAGGAAATCCGCATGGGGAGCCACCCACGGGTCAAAGAGAGACAGGAATAAACACCACCCGGCCAGGGTTCCCCTCCACTCCCCTCCCACTTCCTCTGTTCCATCCTTCACAGCCTTGGCCCTCCGCCCCTGGCTGACCAGAAGTGGCCCTTCAACTCGGCGGGTTGCTCTGGCCTGAGCTTCTCCAGAGAGATGGGCTGAAAAAAGACCATTAGGTATTGCATATTCTGTTTCTTAAAACAAGCCTTTGAGCAGCAGGTCTTCTGTCTAAACCTGCACCCTTGGAGAGCAGGGGTGGGAGACGCACCTCACTGCTTTCTCGCCTCGCCCTCCAGGAAGTCCTCTGGGCCTCTACATGCAGGTTTCTGCTCTCTGCTCTCTCTCTTGTGGCTGCGCTTGCTGAGGAGACGCTGGGAATCAATCAGACGTTTCCCCTGCATACAGTCTGCATAGCAGTCGCTGCAGAAATAAATATGATGGGCATGACGTGGCGGGATCTATGCAGAGTGCCATAAGATAAATAAAACAGGAAAACTGTGTGAGCTGTTTCTACTTGATTAGCTATAAACCCAGGCTCAGGCAGTGATCAGAGAACCCGGTGGACATCATTCAACAGAAAGTGGCTCCTTCCTTGGCTGGACTTTCCTTTTTTTTCCAAATGAGAATGTCCCCACCTGGTGGCAGATCTCCAAGTCACCACCGGCAATTTTCGACCCAACTCGGATATACAATTAAACTCAAGCCAGAGCACAGAGGTCAACGGCTGGCAGAAAGGAGGAGCTGTGGATAATAGAAGGAGCACAGATTTTAAATTACTTGCTGGCCTTGTAGAGTCCCGCGTATACAGTTTGTTCCCAGGAGATCAAATCTCTTACAAATTCTTCTCTGTTCTGCAGCGCTCATCTTCCCGGAATGTGGTTTTCCATGTCTTCCGTCTCTTCTTGCTACTAGATACTCTGATTGTATCCTTTATTTAGTGCCTAATATGCTACTCCCTGGAGGAGGACATGGCCACCCACTCCAGTACTCTTGCCTGGAGAATCTCCATGGACAGAGGAGCCAGGTGGGCTGCAGTCCATGGGGTCACAAAGCGCCAGAGATGACTGAGTGACTAACTGCCCAGCACAGCACGTTACCCATCTTCTCCAAGGGTCCACAGAGACTTCTCCAACCACCTTGAATTTCCCCCTCCTCCTCCAGCCTCCTGATGCATACATCTTTGTGCCACAAAATATGCAACCTGATACAAATAATATGCTCAATGTTCCTAGGCTGTTAGAACCTTCTCTTCCTCTGAGGTCTGTACCTCTGAACCTCCTAAATATCTATGCCACGGTCTCCACCTGGAAGTCACAGGGACAACCCAGCCTGGAGACAGGCTGAGTTTTAACATTCACACAGTAAAAACAAAACAAAAGCCATTGTTTCAATATCGGGAGATGCCACATAAAAATTTGAATTTCTAGAATTTCTTTAAAAAAAGTATCTGCTAGGCACTATAAGCATGAAATAGGCATGTTTCTGTTTTTCCCTCAGTCCCCACCACACTTTGTCATACCATTAATACCAGGTCTGAATTTCAGTTGCCATTTATCTTTACGCTTGCTGTGAGCTTTTCTTATAGTTGAGAGATATTTTTATGTCCGTGTCTCTATTAAAAGTAGCCCAATATACAAAACACAAAGGCAGGAAACATATTTCTCTGGGATCTTGTCCATGTAATGCACAAACATATGATCCACTTTATTGCTGTTATTTGTCTGATCGTTTATGAGATTCGGATTTGTTAATCCTTGGTTTGCCATAAGAAGCCCTGGTCCTCACTCCGAAAGGCTCTCCCTGCCCAGCCCTGCCCACGCTCTCTCCCCCACTGCCTGTAGATCAGAGATGGGTAAATCCTTTTCTCTAAAGGGTGTGAAAGCAAGATGCCGCTCTGTGAGCCACAAGGTCTCTGTCACAACTGCTAAACTCTGCTGTTACGGCACAAAAGCATCCACAGATGAAATGGAAACAAACAGGCATGGTGGTGTGCCAATAAAACTTTATTTATGCAAGGAGACAGCAGGCTACCAATCCCCGCAATGGGACATCTGTCCATCGTTTCATCCTCCTCTCAACATCACTTCTTCCATCCTTGGTCAGGCTCACCTGTGATACATTCTCAGTGAAATAACTCTGTTTCAAATCTTTCCTTCCCCGCTAGGCTGAAAGCTCCAAACTCAAAGAGCAGGGACTTGTGCAGCTACAAAGATGGAGCTAAAGGAGGGGCCATGAAGGACCTCAGGCGAGCGCCAGACAAAGCGCAGAGAGACGGAGGCTGCCCGCTTCTCTCCAGGGACAGGTCTGTGCAGGAGCGCCTCACGGCTGACACGGGAACCCACTGCACTGGGGACCCAGGCGCCTTCTAGCTTATCCCCTCCCTTAAGAAAGCTCCCAAGCCCAGGGTCCAGGTGGCGCGCCAACCCCCACCACTGTGTGTGCACAAAGGAGCTTAAATTCTAGAGCGTGTTTCTCATTGTAGGTGAAGATCAATGAAAGTAACTAGAAGAAGTCATGGGAGACTCTGCCGCTTTTGTTTTATTCACTCATTTGTATATTAAGTAAACTGGTTCTCCATAAGGATTAGTAATTGTCAAAACTCTAAGCCTGCTGCTGCTCCAGGCTTATGCCTGGAATATTCAAGATTCCACACAACACACAAGCAAAACACCTCATATTTATTTATCTGCTGTCTTTCCAAGTACTAGTGGAGTGTTGACTTAATTAAAATGAACAAAATCCCACAGTTATAAATTAATTCCTTTGACTTAAACTATGCCCCTTATTTGACGAGTACAGCCTCCTCGTGATCTGTCTCAAACCGGGACTTCCAGCCAAACGTTTACATTCCCTCAGTGCCTCATGGAGTCAGGAGGGCTGCTGGGCCTCAGAGGACAATGCTGGGTGAAACGGGGGTATTTCAGAGATGACCAGCCAGCACTTCTTAGTACTTCAGCAGAAGAACCCAGGGCCTTTGTACAGCCTAGGTGAAGAAGGAACCCGGAGAGTACAGATTTGCCAATCAGTCCACCAGGACGTGGGCCAAAGAGGAATTTAATTTAATTGAAAAGAAATTTAGAGATGTAACACATAGCCTTCTTGACTTACGAACAGAGATTCATGTATAATAAATAGTCTGGCCAGGGAAGGAGGTACATGGAAACGCCCTGTGTACCAGACTCAGCACCAGACTCACCCTGAGTCACAGCCCAGACCAGGGACGCTCACCCCTCCCTTGGGGAAGCGCACCTTTCCACCTGAGAGCAGCAGGGGTGATGCTGGCCTGATCGGAAGCCAAGCACGTCTGAGCAACCGTCACCTGGGAGACCAGAGTGCCCTCCGCAGATTCCACGTCACTTTCCTTCTGCCTAAGAGCTCCTCGTCACCAAACAGGTACCCTTTGAAAACAGGGCCGTTTCACTCCCCTCCTTAAGCCCTCTGCTGGCTCCCACCAAACCTGAGGGAAAGTCACATTCTTATGGGGACCTTCAAGGCCTGTGGCCCTGACCCCCGGCCACCTCCCATCAACAGCCACCCTGGTCCTCCTGTCTCAGAGCTTTGCTGTTCCTTCTGCCTGGAAATCTTGTCCCCTCAACACTGCTCATGGCTCCTTCCCTTTATTCAGGTCTCAGAAGGTCTTTCTTGCCCAGTCTGTTTAGAACAGCCTTTGCTCCCCATCCCTGCCACATTCTGTCCACCTACTATACCTCTTCATAGCAATAATCATACCAGACTTGTTGATCATTATTTGAATACTGTCTGCCATCTTGGTTAGAACTCAGCTTTAGAGAACAGGGGCTTGATTTCATCTACCCTTGTTTCCCGAGAAAACGGCCTGACACAGTGGCCCCAATAAAAGCTAATCAATGAAGGGACCTCCCTGGCGGTCCATTGGTTAAGAATCTGCTTCCACGGCAGGAGACGTGGGTTCAATCCCCGGGCGGGGAACTAAGATCCCACAGGCCTCGGGATAACTAAGCCTGCGCACCGCAGCTACTGAGCCCGAGCGGCAAAGACGCAGCGCAGCCAAAAGCAAAAGCAAAACAAACACAACGGCACAAAAAGTGTTCAGAGTGAAGTCGCCCCCATCCAGCCGCCCTCCAGTGCTTTACGCTCCCTCAGTGAGACATTTGAGTAGGTCGTGAGTTTACCATCAACAGAGACATCCGAGTGGTGCCTGAGCTACCCTTGCAGAGCTGTGCTGGAGACCCCGTTATGAGGCATGAGAGCACGGAGAGGAAGCTGACGTCCTGAGGTCCGCGCACACCTGCCTGAGCAACCTCGGGGGCCCGAGAGCCTGCCGATGACCTGAGACTTGCGTGTGCACAGCGGGGTTGTTCCCAGGAGACCGTGCCAGCAGCGTTTGCCGACTGCTCCTCAGATGTTGCTGGAAACGCAAAGGACTCGAGTCCCTGCCCTTAGGAAGGTTCAATTCTAATCGAAACAAGAGGTAGCAGAGAGTCCAAGAAGGTGATGGAGGCCCCTGAGGACCCTCACGGGGCCCGGCAAGGGTCCAGGAACCGGTGACTAAGGCCCCTAAGGACCCTCATGGGGCCCAGCAAGGGTCCGGGAACCGGTGACTAAGGCCCCTAAGGACCCTCACGGGGCCTGGCAAGGGTCCGGGAATGGTGGGTGGGGTCAAGGACGTGACTGGTGCCTTGAATCAAGGAAGAAACAAAGAACGATTTAGACTAGGTCGAGTGAAGTTGGATGTAAAGTGTTAAGGACCAGTGTTCTAGAAGATTCCTTCCAAGAAGGGCAGAAGAGCATGCCAGGCTTAGGGAATGCCCAGAACCGCCCAGTTCAGCAGCTGACACCCAAACTCTTCCGAGAAGACTCTCCTCACTCTGAGAGTGAGCAATGATTCCCCAGGAAGCCAGAGCCTGACAAGGGTCACGACACCAGATAGGGCTTTAGGGCGGCGGTGCCCGCAGAAACGCATCACTGGTGATCGGCGTATGGAAGATCAGTGTGTCCTGTGGAAGGTAACAGGACACGAAAAAAATAAATAAACAAAAAACAAGGACACAGAATATCACAGGCAGACCTGAGCGCTGAGCGCCGGAGCGGTCGTGAAACTGCACCGTTCAGAGCCTCCCAGAAACAAAGCTGAGACCGTTCTTCGCCGGTCCATGGGCATGCAGGGTATATTCGTATGGCGTCTTCAGAGCCCCAGTCTTGGGGAGCTTATCATTTGCTTAGTGAACTCCCCCACCCACAGGAAAGGCTCTGCACAAGAGGATTCCCCCTTCCACCAGCTACAAGCGGAGAGGACCCCATTGGGAAGGGCAGATGCACGTGGACCCTCAAGAGCCCTGGACGCTCATCGTCTTCTGTGAAGTGTCCTGTCTGCAGAGCCGGCTGAGATAGTGCCTGCAGCCTGGCGAGTATGCACTCAGTCGTGTCTGACGCTTTGCGACCCCATGGACTGTAGCCCGCCAGGCTCCTCTGTCCATGGGATTCTCCAGGCAAGAAGACTGGAGTGGGTTGCCATGCCTCCTCCAGGGGATCTTCCCAACCCAGGGATTGAACCCAGGTCTTCTGAATTGCAGTGGATTCTTTACAACTGAGCCACCTGGGAAGCCCACATGTTTAACATTATCAGGCTCATCTTATCCTGTAATCAGAACCAACTACATGATTGGTGGTGTTGGCGAAAAGCCAAGTTGTGGGTCTTGTTCAAGAATTACTGAGAGCTTCAGGGTGGCCACAGCAGGGCATTCAACAAAGCAGAGTGCTTCCGAGTGTGGCCCCGAGTGACTGCACGGGGCCCAGGTCCACAGAGCCAGCCCTGACCGAAACAGCGGGTGAGTCGCATTAAAGTTCATTTTTATTAAATGACCACAGTTCCCGCTACTACTGTTTATATGCATCTTGACTTGGGGCCAGACTTGAGGGGATGTCTGCCTCCCTGTTTTACAAATAAGGAAACCAGGTTTCAAGGGATTAAGAGCAGTTGAGCGAGTTGACAGACGGAACGTAGATGGGGGATCTGGGTCTTTATGACTCTGAGGCTGTAACTAGCAGGGGTCATCAGTCTTGGATTTTCAAACAGGTAGATGCGTAAGATTCCCACTGACCACACTGACAAAAGCCAGCAGAGAGAGCAAGCCAGGAGGGCAGCATTAGGTGTTCCTCTTCAGGTGGGGTAGAGGCTCTACGCCCCTGTCCGTGACTCACCAGGGAGCCCAGGGTGCGGCTTCTCATCGTACGCGCTCACCCGGGGCTTCTCCCAGGCCCAACAGTATTCTGCCAGTGCTCACGCTACCCTGACCAGTGTCTTCCTAACATAGCTGGTGGGCCATGCTTATCCGCTTTCCAGGGGAACTGAGGGAGGTGTTAGCCCAAGGCTAAAAGTGTCCCTTTCAGAAGACGGAAGGGTTTGGGGGCCTCTTGCCCACAAATCCACAGAGGATGAGACAGTTGGATGGCATTACCGACTCGATGGACATGAGTTTGAATAAACTCCGGGAGTTGGCAATGGACAGGGAGGCCTGGCATGCTGCAGTCCATGGGGTCTCAAAGAGTTGGACACGACTGAGTGACTGAACTGAACTGAACTGCCCACAGATGTTCTTTACCTCGACAGAGGAAGTCCTTCACAGACACGGGACTCCCCAGGTCTGCAGGAGAGCATGGCCTGTGAGAGACCTCGCAGGCATCTTCAGCTCCACTCTAGCACCTCCAAGCCGGGATGCCACAACCAATCTCTTTAGCCAAAAAGGTTGTCTTATTTTGCTTGATGGTAATATTTATTCACAGCAAGGGGATGGTCAAATGGGCAAGAGCAATTAGTGTAGTGTGCTCAGCCCGAGTGACCAACAGGCACCTTGACTCACGGGAGGGGTCGCACTCCCGGGACTCACACCTGAAGGTGAACATTCATGAATGCTCATCACGACTCATTGACAATAAGCCTTCTGAGAGAGTAGCATTGAAACATATACCCTCCCATGTGTGGAACAGACTGCTAGTGGGAAGCTGCTGTCCAGCTCGGGGAGCTCGGCCCCTCTGTGGTGGCCGGGGGAGGGGGTGGAGGCTCAGGCGGGGGCACGTGTATACTTAGAGCTGAGCCACACTGTCGTAACCATCACAACACCGCACAGTAATTGTCCTCCAACTAAAAAGAAAATAAACTGTCTAGAAACAACTTAAATGCTCGAGTGAAGAGCAGGAATTGATTCATGGGAAATTAATATATCAGAATACAATGGAACCAGCAAAAACCATGTTTCAAGTTTCTTTCACGATCCAGAAATTCTTAGATTATCATTTTGAGTGAAAAAATTAACTGTTTAAGGTATAGCTGTGATTTTTGAAACAAACATTGATTCTACATCTAGGCACGGAACACACCAAAATGTAAACTGGTCATCCGCGAGGTAAGACTACCGCTGATTGTACTGAGGGTTTCTGTTTCACTCTTACACAATTTCTGTGTTTTCAACAATGCACTCGTCTGGCTCTTTAGATCAGAAAACAAAGAAGAACAGAACAAAACTAGAGTGTATAATTCCAGGAAGCTGAGCTGTGGGATCTTCAGCTGAAAGAGAGTTAAGAGCAAACTAATAATGAGCTGGGCTGGTGTTCACAGGGGTTTTCATTTCAGAAGAGGCTGCTGAATTCAATAATGTTGCTGCCTAAGTGAGCAGCTGCGTCCTCATGGACTGGGAGTTCCCTGAACCCAGGGGTCTGCTTAGCCTGCAGACCCAGCCCATCAGACTCCGTGGTGGACAAATGAAGCCAAACTCAACTGCCTCACAGAAGCCACCACACTTGAAGTTTCCAGCAGGCATCCTGCTTGGTAAAAATCAAAGTCAGAGGAAACGCCCCAGAAAAAACAAAGAACCTGTATTTTATAGACGCTATGGATTTTTTCCAGATTTTAAAAGCGTTTCTTTATTCACTGTATAAATCAGACGATATAAAATGACATTCACCAAAAATACATTTAAATTTACTCCACATCCCTCAACCCAGATGTTAATACTCAATATTTAGGCTGTCGATACACTTCCACTCAATGTGGGTTGGATGTGTGTCCACATATACTCACGCCACACACACGCATGCCTTCGCTGTTCACACATGTTTATCTATGTAAACACACGCACGCACATAGATCCACAGTTTCCCCTCCCTGTGTTGTCTGTGTGCATGGCTCTTTGTCTTTCCCACTCAGGGACGCATCCTTCATGTAACGCGTATTCGATCAGCACCCTCCACGCATCAAACCTTTCCTGGGTATTTGGTGGGTATGGGATAGAGCAGGGGACACAGTGAGCAAAGAGGGGGAAAGGCAGTAAATGAAACTATAAGGAAGGAATTAATTTTTATGATGTTTTGTTTTTTCAAAAAGCTAGGTACCATAGGGGAAAAGTCAGCATAGAGTGCTGGGGGTCAGAGCACTGACCAGGGAATGGGTGGTAGTCATTTTTAATTAGAGTGCTCAGGTTAAGACACTGAGAAGGGTTCTTTTGAACAAAGACCTTGCCCAAAGTCAGGAAAATCAAGCATGGCAGCTGATTGTGAAAGAGCAATGAACGGGGCCCATGCAGAGGCCCTCCAGAGCGTGGGGACGGGCTCAGGAGAGACAGACGCCCGAGAGCAAAGAGAGGGTGAGGAAGGGCAGCCGGGGGGTCGGGGGCACCGCCCTCCTTACCCAGTGATTGAGAGTGTGTCATCCAATGCAGGGCCGCTGGTTCCATCCCTGGTTGGGGGCTGAGATTCCACTTGCTCAGGAGCATCTACACCCACAACTAGGGCCGCAGACAGAGATCTACATGATGCAGTGAGGACCCTGGTGTCACAGCTAAGACCCACTGCAGCCAAATGAGAAAATACAGATGCTTAAAATACTAAAAATCAGCATAGGAAAAGCAGAGACATGACTTTGCCAACAAAGGTCCATCTAGTCAAGGCTATGGTTTTTCCAGTGGTCACGTATGGATGTGAGAGTTGGACTATAAAGAAGGCTGAGCACCGAAGAATTGATGTTTTTAAACTGTGGTGTTGGAGAAGACTCTTTATAGAGAGCCTTGGACTGCAAGGAGATCCAACCAGTCAAACCTAAAAGAGATCAGTCCTGAATATTCATCGGAAGAGCTGATGCAGAAGCTGAAGCTGTGATACTTTGGCCACTTGATGTAAAGAACTCACTCATTGGAAAAGACCATAATGCTGAGAAAAACTGGGGGCAGGAGGAGAAGGGGACGGCAGAGGATGAGACGGTTGGATGGCATCACTGGCTCAATGGACGTGAGTTTGAGCAAACTCTGGGAGATGATGAAGGACAGGGAGGCCTGGCATGCTGCAGTCCATGGGATCACAAAGAGTCGGACATGACTGAGCGACTGAACAACAATTTAAAAAAATAACTCAGGGCAGGGTATGTCAGTGTAGTAGACTGTGCAGGACTTTTTGAAGGCCATCCTGAGGACTTAGGCCTTTCCTCCGAGCTTGGCAGCAAAGACCACGTGAGTGGTGTTCACAGCTGCCGCGGACAGAGATGTGAAGACAGCCTATGCCCCGAGGCGGCGCCTGTGCGTCCTTAGGGGCAGCGTCAGACGGCCCCCGTCAGCCCGCCGGGTAACAGACGTGGCTGACCGCAAGCTGCCCGTTGTGTCTCAGGTCTGTGCTGGGAACAGTGGGTTTTCCCACACCTGATTCAAACACACCAGTAAAACTTGACTGAGCTGGTCACATGCCATGACAGAAGAGGTGCACGCCTGCCCGCCCGCCCGCCCGAGACGAGGGCGAGAAGGCTCCTCTGGCTCCAGCACGAGTGCTGGAGGTGAGCCGATTGACACAAAGGTTTTTACTGTACTCTGGCCTAGAAAATCCCAGGGATGGAGGAGCCTGGTAGGCTGCAGTCCATGGGGTCACTACGAGTCGGACATGACTGAGCGACTTCACTTACACTTTTCACACGTTGGAGACGGAAATGGCAACCCACTCCAGTGTTCTTGCCTGGAGAATCCCAGGGACGGGGGAGCCTGGTGGGCTGCCATCTCTGGGGTCGCAGAGTCGGACACGAATGAAGCGACTTAGCAGCAGCAGCAGCAGCAGCAACACACCCTTCAGCTTTCAGGGGCTGGAAATAGACATCTTCCACCAAAAATTACCAACTGCTCTGCGATTCTGGACAAAAGAGACGCCGTCTGGACCGCCCCCCTAAGTCTCTTCCACATGGTTCCTCATCCGGGTGGTCCTTGGCACCCTGACGCCCCCCCCCCCACCCCATGGCTGCTCAGCAAACTCTCCTGCCTCCAGTGAGACGGCGCCCCCACTTCCGGTCCCCGGACAGCCCTGCTCCGAAGCCTTCCCCCACTCCTGCGCTTCTTTGCGTGCTCCCCGATGCTCCACGGCTGGCCCCTCAGTTCCGCTCAAAATCACCTCCTCTGTGACCTCTCGACTGCCCTGCTTACAATCACAACACCCACCCAGAGCCCCTCACTCCCTCCCACGTCGATTTCTCAGCAGCAACCTCGAGCTGGCATGCACACAAACATCCCGTCCTCTCTACTCCTCCCAGCTAGGCCGAGCCCTGGGAGGGCAGAGAATTGTGTCTGTTTTATTCATCACCAGGTCCAGTGTCCCCAGCACGTAGAACACTTGTCATTATTAACCCGTGTTGACAGCGGAGTGAGTGAGCCTGTGGGGGGCTGTGAGGAACCCCCATCAGAGCATCCTCTCTGGCAGGAGTCACAGGAGAGGCCTTTCCCAGCTCCTTGCGATGAGGGCGGCAGGGCTTCTAGGCGAGGAGAGGAGACAGGCCTGCTCCCCGTGTGCCGCGCCCCGAGGGGACCACCAGGAGCACTGACCGTGCCCCTCCATCCTCACGGGCCTTCCACACGGGCTTAAGCTGCTGAGAAAAATCACTTCCGTGCATTATTAGTTCAGCACAGTTCTTGGCATCTAATATAATGCTGGACACGAACCGAGGTTGTTAGTCGCATTTGAGAAATGAATAAATACATGCATGAGTGTGCGTACGTGTGTTACTCCAGGCTTTTTTGACTCAGAGAATAGGATCACTAGAATTATCATTCCCTACTCCCCGGAGAAGTTCAGCTTTGAGCAAAAACACATTGACAAGAGAGAAAGTGGAAGACCAACTGGGAGCCTATCTGGGGGATTTGGGTGTTCTTGGCATCCCTGGGTTATTTGTAAACATAGTTTAATAACGAGCTGGGTGTGTTTGAAGCTTCCACTATCATCTCTCTTAAAGCGAATGCCCTGTGCACTGCTGGGCACATTTCAGGCGTCGTCTGATCACAGCCCAAATATGAAAAGGAATATCCCGTCACCAGGACAGTCCCGTGAGGGTGCATTCCAGGCCGCCGCCCCTCTATGCAGCAGGAGAGCGGAGACCTGGCCATGATGGAGTTAACCTGCTCCACACCAACAAGGCTTCAGCGTGGCTGTTCCTGCCCAGGGCGGGTACACTGGCACATAGGGTCTCTCCGGTGGCTCTTTGGGACTCCTCAGCCAGGCAGGGAGCAAACAGTTGGAGCGTGGGCACAAAATGGAGTGCCATCTTGAGGCTCTATCTCCTAGAGAAAAGAAGCTCTGCTGTTTCTTATTCATAATCTGAATAAGTTCCTCCTCTTCTCTCTAGGCAGCTTTGCATTAAGATGTTTTCTTATCTCAGCAGGATCTATCCTGTGTTTGTCAAAAATTCACTTGGTGTGTTTTTCTGCATGCAATCAGAAAAAAAAAAGTCCTCCTTTGCATCAGATATTTGCATACAAATTATATCTGGCACTTTTATAACAGACTATAGAGCCTTCAGTGTGCTCTGAAGTATGTGGCATGGTATACTATAATGGGGAAATACACATTTTTCTAATAACACATTGCTTTTTTTCACAGATGGATCTGTAAGAGAGTTATAAGAAGGCAAAAGAAAAAAAAAAGATTTCTACAACAACAACAAAAAATAAGCCAGGTCTGAAATTCTGACAGCGTCTTCCAATGAAAGATGGTTCAGTGGGTCTTTGAATTATCCTACCCGGCATGCTCACTGATGGTTGTGCTTAGAGAACGAGTCGTACAGACACTTACACGGAACAAAATCATGAGCAAAGAGACACTGGGACATCGCAGTGATGATTGTGGAAAGAAGCCCTGGGCCTTAATCAGATTCCAGTGAAAAGAACTGCTCTTTTGCAAAAGGTAGATGGGTCAGGCTTCCCTGGTAGTCCAGGGGTTAAGAGTTCGCCTGCCAATGCAGGAGACACAGATCCAACCCCTGGTCCAGGAGGATCCCACATGCCACAGGGCAACGGAGCCCGTGGGGCACAGCTCCTGCAGCCCGCCCTCCCGAGAGCCGGCGCTGTGAGGAGAGAAGCTGCCCCAATGAGACACCCGTGTACCCCAGCTGGAGAGCAGCCTCCATCCGCTGCAACCAGAGAAAGCCGTGCCCAGCAGTGAAGACCCAGCACAGCCAAAAATAAATGAATGTATCTTAAAAAGGTAGGAGGACCCCACCTTGAGAATCCCAAGTTTCACGCAGCAAGAGAGACAGTAACAGTGGGCCGCGCCAAGGCCTGGAGCTCACGGCCAAGGGCAAGGAGCTTAAACCCGAACCGAGTGCCAGACACGGGGCTTCCTGTGCGTTAATTCCTCTAATTCTCAAAAGATAATTGCCACACAGACTGCCAGCTACACTGTGAGTCTTCAAATCACTGTTGAATAAATACATGGATCCATCACTTTTATAAAATGGATGCCAGGAGAAATCTTAACATTTGCCTAAAGCACTCACCAACTCAATGGACATGAGTTTGAGTGAACTCCAGGAGCTGGTGATGGACAGGGAGGCCTGGCGTGCTGCGATGCATGGGGTCACAAAGAGATACGACTGAGCGACTGAACTGAACTGAAAGCACTCTAGGGGTCACACCCAGTTCTGCTGGACCCAGAAGCCATCCCTTGCTTTGTCTGTTGAATGGGGGCATGTTCCTGTGTCCACAGAGGGAAGATCTAGTAACGGAAAATGAGTGGGAAGCAATGAGACCATTCCTCCTCGAATTAAGGGGATATTCCAGACAACACGATGACTTTCATGGGCCAATAAACACTTCTGCCTTCATGGACTTCTTCCTCCATAAAATGCTACTGAAAACTGTATTACATGACTGGGTTTGTATAAACCCATATAATCCAGGTTGGATTTTTCTCCTGGTTTTATAAGAAAGTAAAAGATCTTTATGGGCCTCTGAAAGAATCATGGAGCCCAGGCACCACACCTCCTGGGTCTAGTGAAGGCCACGGCCCTGACAGTCTCAGGTGAAAACTCCAGCAACTAGAAACATTGCGTCCACAGAAATGTCATAGTGAGTCTACATCCCTGCAAGGTTCTGATGCTGATGGCATTTGCCAAACACCATTGAAATAAATACCTAACAGCTCAGTTAGGATTCTGTTTGCCTGCACATGCTAGAGACCTGTCCACAGTGGCTTTCCTCCAGTAGGAAGTTTTCATACGAAGTAAGACAAGGGCAGTCCTTGTACAAGGGCTGGTCCAGTTACTCATGCAGGGTCATAAAGGACCCTGCTCCTTCTAGCTTAAAGGACCCTGCTTCCTTCTGTGAAGGACCGTGCTCCTTCGCAGCACGCCAGCTCTCTGACATTCTTATCTTTGTTCCTCATGGAAGCAATACGACTTCTCCAGCTCCAGCCATCCCATCCACATTCCAGGTAGGATGGAGAGGCACATGCCAAGGATGAGGGATAAAAGGCTTCACCTTAGAAACTTTGTTTTATGGGGAAAGAAAACCTTCTGCAGACTGGAACTGGGTCTCGTGACTTTCCAGAGAATCTAGAAAAGTGTTTTCAAGCAGAATCACTGCTTTTCCCAAAGAAAATCAGAGTTGTTAGTTAAGAAAAAAGGGTTAGTGGTGGGTGGGGAGTGGGGGGGATGGAGTTGAATGAGCAATCTGCAGCGTCTGCTTCAACAGCTATAATTCCTTCAAAACTAAATGGCCAAACCTTTGAAAACAGTACCCAGTTCAGGAGAGTTTCGGCTCAACAGAAAACTGGGCGAATTCTTTGGTTTTCACTAGAATATGATAATCCAGGCCACTCTGCCCCCTGTTAGCAAAACAGACATAATATCACACTGCCAATTAGCTAACATGTCTGCAGTAACCACCTCCCCGCACTGTATTTATTTTTTAAATCCCTTATTTCCTTGTACAAGACACTGGAGTCATCTTTCGAGGCCAAAAATATAGGCGTGTCACTGACAGCTACCTCTACCTGGCTGAATATTATCTGCTTGCGTATTTTTAGCTCAAGGGCCGTCCTCTCAGCAAAAAACACTGCTGTTTGCACCAGAGGAGGCGAAAACGCCTTACGGCCGGTGCTCTCCGGTCCAGGGAGCCGAAAAGCAGCTTACTGCTGCTTCTCCTACTGGACAGTGAGGTGACTGGGACCTCTGCACTGAGCGCAAATCTCGGTCATTAATGCACACAGTCAGCATCTGTCAGCACACAGTCAGAACCAAGCTGTGAACGTGACCTAACAAAATACTCAGCTGTCCTCCTGGGGCAGGATCAGGGTGGCCAACTGCCCAGGTTGGCTGGACTCTGGGCTTCCCTGGACGCTGGGCCCCGTGCTCACACTGGCAGAGTTGGGCCGGCCAGGGGGAGCTGGCCATGGGGAGTACAATGCCCATGCAGCCCTGGCTTAGAACCAATGGAAAGCGTATCATTAACAAAAACTAACATTTGTTTGAATGACAATGCTGTCCCAGCCCCCTCTTAACAGTTTATACGTAAGATTTAGTCTTCTCAAGAACTCTAAGAGGAAGGGACTATTGTTAGTCCTATTTTACAGGGAGGGAAAACAGGTGCAAACTTTTAAAATCACTAAATGAAGCCAGTGGTAAAGAACCCGCCTGCCAATGCAGGAGACATAAGAGATGTGGGTTCGATCCCTGGGTCGGGAAGGTCCCCTGGAGAAGGAAATGGCAACACACTCTGGTATTTTTGCCTGGAAAATCCCATGGACAGAGGAGCCTGGCAGGCTACAGTCTATAGCGTCACAAAGAGTCAGACACGACTGTGCGTGCGCACACGAACACACGCCAACAAATGTGCTATTGTATATTATATACGTAAGATATGCAGTAAGAAGCAACAGAGCCGAGGATGTCCTTGGTGATCCAGTGGCTAAGACCCTGTGCTCCCAATGCAGGGCGCTCGGGTTTGATCTCTGGTCAGGAAACCAGACCCCACTGCTGCGACTGAACTGAGAGATCCACGTGCTGCAACAGAGACTGAAGACCCCGCTGCTGCGACTGAACTGAGAGACCCACGTGCCGCAACAGAGAACAAAGATCCCACTGCTGCAACTAAGACCCGGTGCGGCCAAATAAACACATATTTTGAAAGAGAAGAAGCAGCGGAGGTGGACTCAGACCTGGGCAGCCTGACTCTAAAACCCGAGCCCCTGCCTCACTTGAGCCCCTCAGGAGAGGCGGGCCACGTGAGCGGAGGCCCGTTGCTCGCATCCCTGCTGGGCGCGAGCACTTCCATCTTGCAGCTGCGGGAGAGGAGGAGGTGGGTGGGCAGAGACTCTCATCCTTGCTTTCCGCTGCTGGTTTCAGCTGGAGGCAGTTTTGCCCCCAGGGGACACTTGGCAGTGACTCTGAAAGCGCCTCCCAGATGAATCATGTTTACCATTTTGAAAGTTTTCATAGCTGTGACTTACACTTGGTCTTAACCGAATGGATAGAAGAGTTTTCGCTGCGTTTCTGTAGAAGAGGATGTGGAGTCAACTCTGCCTTCCAGCTGTTTGGAAACTAGTGATGCAGAAACCGCAACAGGCAGCCAAGCTGGTTTGGACACGTTGCAATAAAAACAAAAATGTGTGTCTCATGTTAGGAAGATAAGCACACACACAAAGGAACAAAAACACAACAACAACCACCACAAAACCCCTGCATCCTATCAGCCCACCCTTGGCTGTTACACGTGCTAAATGGAAGGGTCCACGATGTCTGCAAAGGAAAGAAACTTCTTTGATGTCTGTTGCTGTTCAGTCACTAAGTCATGTCTGACTGTCTGCAGCCCCACAGACTACCGTGCACCAGCCTACTCTGAACTCCACTCTCTCCTGGAGTTTGCCCAAGTTCATGTCCATCGAGTTGGTGATGCCATCCAACCATCTCATCCTCTGTCATCCCCTTCTCCTCCTGCCTTCAATCTTTCCCAGCATCAGAGTCTTTTCCAATGAGTCAGCTCTTCACATCAGATGGCCAAAGTATTGCGATTTCAACATCAGTTCTTCCAGTGAATATTCAGGGTTGATTTCCCTTAGGATTGATGTAATATTTACCAGAGCTTCGCTTATGGATAAAACTCTCTTTTCACCCTTAAGAACTTGGATTGCCATCACGAAGACGGCACTCGGGAGATCCTGGTCTGGTCCTCTCTGACCCCTTCCTGTCCACTGACATTTCTCCCAGGTGGCGAGAGGACCAGAATTGGACACTGGGCTTTTGTGCCTTCAGAGCCATCTTCCTGCCTCCAGAGTTCTTCCTAGTGTTCTCCACTCTTTTCTTCCCCGTCTCCAAGTAAATTGCAGGATCATCAGAAACCCCACTGAAGCCTCTCTGGGACACCACTGTGATCTTTATCTTCAAAGCCAACCAGCCAGGCCTCTGGCTTGAAATCCGCATGACAGCTGAAGGAGAGTAAATCTGGGGGCTGGCTTCCTTTGATACCAAATGTTTCTCTTTGCTCTGAAGGTACAACTTTAAAAGAAATTCAGTGATGAGGAAAATGATTCTATAGCTTCTAGCTGTGTGCAGCCCCTGTGACTGGCTCGGGGAATTTGCTTAAAATAGGAGCTGCGGGGCCTGTCTGCAACGGAGGCCGATTGTTAAATGACGACTGGAAGGTTTAAGAGGCGAGCAGCGGTCCTGGGTGGAAGCTGCAAGTGGAAGCAGGGAAGAGGCAGGAAGAGTCACCGGGAACCTCGCGTGCAGTCCCGCTCAGCTTGCCTGCCCTTGCGCAGCGTCTCCGGCACAGGACCGGCGCAGACCTGGGAGACCCGGTGCGGTTAGAATGGGGCCTCAGTGTTCTGAGGAATGGGGTCTTCCTGCCGCAGCAGTAAACAAAGGAGGCCACGGTCAGCAGCGGCTGCCGTCACTGCGGCCGGTGACCGGTGAGCCCTGAGGGCGTGGAAACCCAGGACGCTGGGCGCTGAGGTGCGCACTGATCGGATGACTTCAGGGAGGCCAGGCTCTCGCATCTCCCGCACACTGCTGTTGTTTCTAGTTGCTAAGTTGTGAATGACTCTTTAGGGACCCCAAGGACTGTAGCCTGCCAGGCTCCTCTGTCCGTGGGACTCCGTCAAGAACACTGGAGTGGGTGGCCGTTTCCTTCTCCGGGGAGCTTCCTGGCCCAGGGGTTGAATCTGTGTCTCCTGCGTTGGCAGGCAGATTCTTTACCACTGAGCCACCGGGGAAGCCCTTTCTGTACCTAGAAAAGCCCTAAATTCCTTGAGGTATTTGGTTTTCTGGAATTAACAACAATCTTTTGACATTTGGACAAGCTGCCCTTTGTTGCAAAACTTCCGTGTAACCCGGCTCCCGCCACGTCTCCTCAGAGCAGTGCTCTCACGGTTACTTGAGATGTTGCCTACCCAGCTTCAGTTCAGTTCAGATGCTCAGTCGTGTCCTCTCTGCGACCCCGTGGACTGCAGCACGCCAGGCCTCCCTGTCCATCACCAACCCCCAGAGCTTACTCAAATTCATGTCCATCGAGTTAGTGATGCCATCCAACCATCTCATCCTCTGTCGTCCCTTTCTCCTCCTGCCCTCAATCTTTCCCAGCATCAGGGTCTTTTCAAATGACTCAGCTCTTCACATCAGGTGACCAAAGTATTGGAGTTTCAGCTTCAGCATCAGTCCTTCCAATGAATATTCAGGAAGCCTACCCAGCTTAAAGTCCTAAAAATCCCTGCCAAATAAAACATAGCTCTCAAAGTTGACAGTTCAAAAAGCAAGAAAGAAGTGCCATTCAAGGAACTAAAATGTGCAGTGTCTCCTTTCTGCTTTATTCTCTCCTTTGTCACTGTGTCCCTTATCTGCTACGATTGTCTTCAGAAAAATTAAGATTTTAAAATAGCACCAATTCAGGGGTCATCTTCGGATGGTGTCGTGTCTGTCCTAAATGTTAATATAAGAACATTTAATTCCTGTGCTGAATCCCCAAAATTATACATCTTGTATTCTGCACCTCACATGTGCTTTTTGTTCTTGTCAGAACAGGAAAAGAGTTGCACGAAGCTAACACACTTGCTTTTCTTTCACCTCCTGATACACAGACATTCTGCAGCACAGTCCAGCTTGGCCTCCTGCTGAGTGAGGACAGACTGAAAGAACCACGGGTTGCCCTCGTTTCCTTCCCTTCTCTGTCACACAGTAAGGACCGTGTGTGAGAAAGGACCTGATGGGCCCCTCGGCTGGCCATGTTTCCTGGACCTCCGCTGCCTGACTTCTGCAGGGGAAGCAAATTCTGGGGCAGAGGGAAATGAATACTATGAATACTAACCCCACATGGAGGAACAGCCTGCGAACACACTGCAGGCGCTTCTTCTGCTCACACATGCTCCACTCTCCCACTGGACTTCACTTACAAGCACAAGTCCAAAGATAAACATATGAAGGATTTCATTGGACCAAACCAATGCACCATTAAACCGTGCACCAGCAGAGCATTAAGCTAAACAGCTCCTCAAATCTGGGAATGCGACGGGACACCTACAGTCACCCTCCTCTCCTGGTTCACACTGATTGTTCACATAGTACATGCGTGCTAAGTCATATCAGTCGTGTCCAACTCTGCCGGGAGCCCGCATATTGCATATTGAGTGCATATTGCATATTGCATATTGAGTGCAGCACTTTCCACAGCATCATCTTTCAGGATCTGGAATAGCTCAACTGGAATTCTATCACTGCGGGGAGCCAGTGTGAAGAACTCCGCCCATGACAAAGGTCATGAGGAAGGAGGCTCGGTATACGCAAAGGCAGGATCAAGCCTCAGGAGTCTCCCTGGAAATTCTCGAGCATCTACCCCCAAAACCAGAGTCTGCCTACTTTCTGCTTTGTGCTTTCACCTACACCTCTGACTTTACGGGAGGCTGTCCCCCATTACCTCTCTCTGAAAAAAGAGTTAGCTTACAGCTCTAGTTAATAATTCCTAGGTGTGACAGTGTTTCAACCTACAAACTCCTTTGGAAATCCTCTAGCCTGCCTGTATAGGTTTTTCCGGCCACATGTGATTGCTCAGAGCCTCCCAACTGTGAGAGGCAGGAGATGTTCTAAACTGTCTAAACACAGATTCCTTTGAGCAGTTAAAAGATTGATTAGAAATTGTATTGGTGAAGGGATTTTCACTTGTTGGGCCAATGTTTGCTGCTAAGTCTCCATATCCCTTAGCTGCTGTGTCCCTGGCAGTGTATTGATTAAAATAATTGGTGTAAATAGTAGCTTTAATGTTTGTAACCTGGGACCCTTGAGTTAATTCTTTTTCTTGTTATAGCCCACCACACCTTTGCTCTGTAGGAATGCAACTTTATCTAATGCTTTTGAGGGTGGCACTTGACTAATTACCTTTAGAGGAAAATAAGTTTTCTGAAGAAAGGGTCTTAAAATGTTAACAGGCCTCCAGGCCAGAAGATGATGCAAATCACCTAAACTTTTGCATATGATAAGTTTGCAGGAAGAAAGCCTGGCTTACTGCATGACTCTACCCCTTCCCCTATTATCCTCTATGCATAACTTAAGGTATAAAAACTACTTTGAAAAATAAAGTGCGGGCCTTGTTCACCGAAACTTGGTCTCCCCATGTCGTTCTTTCTCTCACCTTCTGGCCGAATTATTCAGCCTCTTTTCTCCACTGAATTTCCTCACTGAGCTATCCTTATTTCAGCCTCTTTTCTTCACTGAATTTTCCTACTGAGCTATCCTTATTCTATTACTCTTTATATCCTTAATTAACGTTTAATTAAGCAGTTGTTTCCTGATCCTCGACGACGCCGTTCCCGCTTAGAATTCCCTGGATCCACCGGGGCTGGACCCCGGCACAACTCTTTGTGACCCTGTGGACCACAGCCCACCAGGCTCCTCTGTCCAGGGATTCCCAGGCAAGAACACTGGTGTAGATCGCTGTGCCCCCTCTAGCCTGGAAAGCCATTCACACAGTACTTAAAAAAAAAAAGATCACTTAGTACTTTTGCTTTTTATTGCCAAAAACCCAGTTTCACAATCATGACGTCATGGAAATGAACTTAATGTGATCGAATGTTGAAACTGAACAGCTTCTGGCCAGTAGTTCTCAAGGGTCCAATAGACGGTACTCGAGTCGTCACCCACGCAGAGATGACGTAAGGGTTGCACTTGCCACACACGGGGGTCCCAGAAAGTCGGGGCTCCCTGGCGCTCTCTGTA
Source organism: Bubalus kerabau (assembly GCF_029407905.1). Classification (NCBI taxonomy): domain Eukaryota; kingdom Metazoa; phylum Chordata; class Mammalia; order Artiodactyla; family Bovidae; genus Bubalus; species Bubalus kerabau. The sequence goes on along the minus strand of NC_073636.1, from coordinate 82,832,159 downwards.
CTGCTCGTCCAAGGGAGAACCTGTGCTGCCCAATACTGCGATTTAATGATGTATTTGTTGCCATCTCACTTTCCATTTCTTTATGAACATTTATTGAGCACCCGCTAAGCTGGATATTTTATGTGGTGTTGGGGGGGCAAAGCTTAGCCAATTAAATACAGTTCCTGCCCTCAGGGAGCTTGAGAAGCACAGAGAAGGCAGACGATCCAGTCGGCACACAACGCTGCCATTGTACACAGTAATTAGGGCTGTGCAGGGACCCTGCGGAGAACTTTAAAAGCTTATAACCGGCGGCTTCGTCTGGTCTGGGGGTCTCGGGAAGGAACTCAGAGCCTGGTGTTTTAATTAACATCTGCAGGAAGCGTTGGTTTTGCAAGAGTGGAGGAAGATAAGGTTTTCCGAGGCCAAAGGAATGACAGAAACAGTGCCCCCTGCAGTGAGAGGGGCAGGCCCGGCTCAGGGGTGGGCTCCGCATTCCTTCCACAGAGAACGCTGGCTTCACAGGGGATGCCAGGGGCGAGAGAGGCCTGCAGGAGCAGGGGCAGCTGGTTCCTGAAGGCAGGGCTCATATGGGGCAGGACTCTGCAAACCTTCTCTGGGGAGGGCTCAGGCCCCTCACCACCACCCCTCAACTCCGCGGGTGTTGCACTAAAGCAGCGGCAGGTACCAAACGGGCATGGCGGTGTGCCAGTTAAACTTTACTGACGCTTTGGCCAGAGTTTAGGACCCTTGCTACACAAGCCTTCCATGTGGGCCTCATTCGGTGGGTCAAGGGAGGGTGGCTACCTACTGAAAAACAAGCTAGTCCTTGGTCTCCTAGGGTTTCCAATGTAAAGAAAGGAAATAAGCACAGCTTGTCAACACAACAGAGACACCACGAAGAGGGCAGTCACGGTCCAGGTCAGAACTCAGCGCAAAAACAGCAATCCTTACCCACCTCTGACATCTTTAAACCCACCCCAGCAACCTCTGCTTCTCAGCAGAGGAGGGGAACTCATTACCAAAGGCCAAAGATAATAACACAGCACAACTATTATAATCAGAGGAAAGAACTCGGGCCGGGAGGCAACGGCGGCCCGCCTGGCGGCTCAGCGCTGGGTCCTTAACAACCTACAGGCTCGGCCTCCTCCTGCAGCCGCGTTTCGCAGCCTGTCTCTTTCCTGCAGCTCCCGGCTGGCTTTTTCCTATTAAACAACAGTGTGAGCAGTCCATGCCCTTCAGGCCTCTCCCAGAGACAAAGAAGGTCAAACTGAGGCGCCTCCTTAGTTGCTATGGCAACAAAGAAAGTATACCCGAAACCCTGGATGTGCCGCCAGGACCGCCCCGCCCGAGCTTCAGTCTCGGCACAGCTCACGCCTGCGCGTAACCTGCACCGGGAATCGCAACGGTACCTGCGGCCGGCCCCCAGCTCCTCCTGCCGACTCCCCGGTGGTGTCTTGTGTAAGCACGCTTGCCGACAACTCCAGGTGCCTAGTCTCCCCTGATGGGAACTCTCCCCACGTCTGTCTCCTTAGGGTTTCTTAAAATGGGATGTGTGTCTCCCGCACTGGAATTTCCCAGAGATACTGACTGAAAATACAGATTCATCAGCTCCACTTCAGACCTACAAAACCAGCGTCTTTTGCCAACAGTTGGTAACTACAAGCTCAGAGAGTAGAAGGTGGGTGGAGCTATCTTCAGCACAAGTGTAGGCAAATGACCATCACCTGGTCTTGCCTTAAGTAAGTGAAGTGAAATAAGTGCAGTCGCTCAGACGTGTCCGACTCTTTGCGACCCCATGGACTGTAGCCCACCAGGCTCCTCCATCCATGGGATTCTCCAGGCAAGAGCACTGGAGCGGGTTGCCATTTCCTTCTCCAGGGGATCTTCCCGACCCAGGGATCGAACCCAGGTCTCCTGCATTCCAGGTAAACGCTTTAACCTCTGAGCCACCAGGGAAGCCTGGTCTTGCCTTGGCTGATTCAAATCCCCATGGTTGAGCCAAAACCTCGCTTTGAAGTCAGCCAGTATTGACTTTCATCAGAAGATGGGCAGTCTTGCCGCCAACATTTAACCAAAAGAACTTAAAATGTCAATAGGAATGAAAAGTACTGTGTTTGTGTGGAAACTGCAAAATGATTTCCTTTGTTCAGGACTAAAAGGAAAAGTTTGTGTTAAAAGTTGGTACAGTATCGTCCTCTGAAAGGTCAAGATCGTCCACCCTCTCCCCTAAAAACCGTACAATGCCCCTTTATATGAACGGATGTTCTCCTTAGTTTTTCTGTTTCCTGAGCAATTGGCTTAAATAATTTGGCTTCCGGGTCAGGCACTGTGAAGGCAGGTACGCTGCTTGTTTTATTCACACCGTATTTTCAGCAACTCCCACTCAGCCTGGGATATCCAGAGATGAGACAGAATAAACACTTGGTAAATGAATAAATGAAGCACAGAAACCAAAGCTGTCTTGCCTGGAAAGCATTTTAATAACTACTGCCTTTTAATCGTTCTGCCTTTTAAGTTAGGTAAAAGGTCTTTTTGTGTATGCTGCGTGCTTAGTCCAACTCTTTGCGACCCCATGAACTGTAACCTACCAGGCTCCTCTGTCCATGGAATTCTTCAGGCAAGACTACTAGAGTGGGAAACCCTTTCCTCCTCCAGGGCATCTTTCTGACCCAAAGATAGAAGAATCTCCTGCATTGCAGGTAGATTCTTTACCATCAGAGCCACCAGGGAAGCCCCAAAGGTCTTTTTTAGCCCTGGATAAAATAAGCATGCAAAAGGGAAGACAAAATTTACCCCCCACCCCCATCATACATCTGCCAAAAAAAAGAAAAGTCACTTTTCTCATCATACAATTAAAACAGAAACAACTCTAAGTAAAACTATGGAGTTTAATCTTTAGATTTCAGTTTATTTGCAATATTGGTGGAAGCGCTTAAGAATTCAGTTTGGATTACGTACAAATCCAGCACAGCTCTGAAATGTTACCCCTTCTCACACTCGGGTGTTCACCAAGCAGGTTAAGGATTAGAAAAAGAAATTTCAAAATAACTTCGAATCACTATTTCTCTTATTTAAGGCCAGAGATTAATGTGTTTAAATCTCTCATGTTGTCTACCAAAACCCCTGAAACTGACAAAAGACAGTCCTGGGGGTGCTTTCAGTGGGGGTGACTCCAGCCAGTCACTTGTTCTGTAAATAGATTTACTGGCACGTGGCCATGCCTCTCCGTTGAGGATCACGGTCTACGGCTTTTTCTGCAATACAGTAGGAACAGAGATGCCGTATGACCCAGAAAGCTAGAATATCTATATTCTGGCCCTTTAAAGAGAATATATGCTGCCCTCCAAAGCAACATGGGTAAGGGATACACAATTTACACAGTCTCGTGAGTCAGACTGCCCGGGTTCAAATGTGTCTATCATTTAGTAGCTGTTGACATAATCAAACAGGAAGGCCGTTAGACTGGGGTGGTCCTGGGTGGCCTACTGGAGCAAAGCAAAAACGTAAGCCAGAGTCAATGCGCTAGAATTCAAGAAAATGAAACTTAGGAACAAGCCATCACAAACAGCCAACTAGTCTCTCCCAGATAAGGCAACCGCTTCAGCCATAGGCAGTCAAGTGATTTCCTTGCTTTGCCTCCAAGTATTCTCTATAAAAACTGCACCCCCACCCCACCCCACCAGCTTGTCTGTGGAGCTCTTCTAACTATCTTTGGTTTGACGTTGCCCAATCCCAAGAGACGGATACTCAAATAAACTTTTTTTTTTTAAGCCATGCCATGGGCATGTGGGATCTTAGTTCCCTGATGAGGGTTCGAACCTACACCCCATGCAGTGGGAGCCAGGAGTCTTAACTATTGGATCACCGGCTAAGTCCCTCAAATAAACTCTTTTAATCTGCCTCGGTTTATCTTTTAACAGAGCTAAGAAATCTTAGGCATATTTTTAGATTATTTAAACTCCTTAAGGATCAGTTTCTCATCTGTTAAACAGGAACAATAATTATACTTACCTCATGGAGCTGTTGAGGATTGAATTAAGTAAGATAACATAAGTAAAGGTCTAAGAATAGCAGAGACAATAAGTAGAAGCTGTTAGGAGACTCTAATAGAACTCTAACTCCTTTTTGTCAATATGTTTCTTTTTTGAAAAGTCCTAAAAGAGTCTCTGGCTTATAGTTAACTACATTCAGCAACATTTCTTCACACACTGATTAGCTGTAGACTTGCTTCAGCAATCCTGACTTCATTAAAATTATAATTATTTCCTTAATTCCATTTCCTTTATCTACTTCTTTAACTTAATCCCCCATGCTGGCTGCCAAGGCCCTGGGAATCAGGGAGAACCTCTTATGAGACAGTTTTCAACAAGGAAAAAAAAAAAAATACATAAGAGCCAGATAGAGTCAGGAAAAATGAACAGTGAGTGAACTATCAAACGTGTGTGGCAAACCAAATTTTTAAAAGATGAACAGAAATATGCCTGGGAGAACAGGATGAACCAGAAGGATGGGAAGAGGACATGGAACACAAGTGCGTCCCAGCAAAGCCATCAGCGCGAAATCGTTTCTGTGTCCCTAAGCCACTAATTAATTCTCAGCTGAACTTAACCCTCCTCCTCCAGGTTTCTCCACCCCTGAGAAAAACACATCCCAACCAGCAGCATCCTTGGAAACCCCAACCACCTCAGATCAAGGCAGGATTTCAGCAAGACCTTTGGGGTTTCGTTGGTCAATCTCCATTTTAGGAAATTATGCACTTTTTGGAAGGAGCATTCTTGGGACTTAGCAAAAACACTTTTTTTTCTCCTTAGTGAAAATAATCATTTTGGAAGGATCGAGCCCCATGCCTGGCATTGAGAACATATGCAAATCAATGTTAATTTGCTTCCCGTTGCAGAAAGAATTCCATCCCAAGGATCAGGGTTTATTCCTCTATCCATGGGTTCAACGTATATTTCTCAAGCATGAGCTATGTTCTAGGGTCTGGGAAATAGGATTGCCAAATTTAGTAAGGAAAAATAGAGACCACCCAGTCAAGTTTTAATCTAAGACAGACAACGGACATTTGTAAGTATAATCACATCCCATGCAATACATGTATGCTAAAAAATTATTCACTGTGTATCTGAAATTCAAATTTAACTGGATCCCATATTTTACCTGGCAACGCTACTGAGAATCGAGTTGAGACCAAGACAGACCTCATCCCTTATATAGCTTTATAGCAATTCTAACCTCAGAAGCTCACAAGACTCAACTCCCATCTGGCATTTTCCCAGTGGGAGAGTCTAGGGAACAGACTGACCGTCTCTTTAGAAGCCATCACTTCTGGAGGCCCATTTAGCAGATGCCACACTGTACTGGAATTATGTCCTCATTTCCTCGTCATGCCCCTCTGCATCACAAGAGGCCTGGGACAAGCAGATGCTCAGCACAGACAGCTGAATGAATGAGTGAAGAAACACATACACGGTTGGATTCTATCAAATGCAATGCTCAGGGTTCACACTGAAGGTATTCACACACCTTCAGAAACACTGGAGATACAGAGAAAACCATGTAGCCAGAAACCCAAGACCATATGGGTGAAGAATGATCTTTTATTTTAAAACGTTTTTGGAAGGTACATGGAAGAAAATAAAAGCTTTCTTAAAAGGGAGGGAGAGGGGAGATGGTGTAAGAAATTGTAACCCTGGTAAATAATATAAAGGGTGCTAGGAAAGGTGACTTCTTAATGTAATAGGTCATACTGAGTCAAAGCACTGATTTAACTAAGTGGGAATATAATAAAATATGATGGCCCGTAGTTAAGCAGAACCATAATATTAATAACTGAGGAATATGGTTTAAACAAATAACAAGTAATTAAGAGCCATTTTATTGTCAGTACTGTCATACAATTGAAACACTCAGAAGGAAAATAAATCACAAGAATCCGCAAAAGGGTAAATTCAGGGAGGTGCAGGGCACACGGTATCTACAATAGAAAACCACAGCCGTAAAAGAGGGAACACAGAGTCGATATCTATAGAGCAGGTTTCAAGTATGCTAATTTTTTTTTTTTTTTTTAAGAAAGAAAAGGGGAAAAAAGAAAAAGAGTATTGCAGAGTGTCCCAAGGACCACACAGGTAGGCAGGACGCGGAGCTGCTTGCCGGCACGGCTCCCCAGGCACCCTCTGCCCGTCCGGGTGGGTCTGTGGCTGACACAGCTCACGCCAGGCCCGTCAGTGCTCAGATGGGTAGGTGGGAAAAGTCTCTGTTCGATGAAGCTTCAGAGGGCTGGTGACACCTTTTCCAAAAGAGAGTTTAAAATCAGCAGTTGCAAACATACCAGGTTAGCTCATCGCAAGTTTCTGTATAACAGACATAAATAACGTAGGATACAGAATGCTTTTCCCCCAGAGGCTACTCCCAAGGATACGCAAAGGAGAGTGAGACCGCACTGAAAGACGGGGTGCTTAACACATCACTTGCGTGTGGCCTTTGCACTGCTGCTGCCGCTGCTGAGTCGCTCCAGTCGTGTCCGACTCTCTGCGACCCCAGAGACGGCAGCCCACCAGGCTCCCCCGTCCCTGGGATTCTCCAGGCAAGGACACTGGAGTGGGTTGCCATTTCCTTCTCCAGTGCAGGAAAGTGAAAAGTGAAAGTGAAGTCACTCAGTCATGTCCGACTCTTTACGTCCCCATGGATTGCAGCCCACCAGGCTCCTCTGCCCATGGGATTTTCCAGGCGAGAACACTGGAGTGGGGTGCCATCGCCTTCTCCGGGCCTTTGCACTGGCTATGTGCAAGCCAGGCTTCCCAGGTGGCTCAGTGGTAAAGAACCCTCCTGCCAATGCAGGGGACACGGGTCCCATCCCTGGGTCGGGAAGATCCCCTGGAGAAGGAAATGGTAGCCCTGTCCAGTAATCTTGCCTGGGAAATCCCAGGGACAGAGGAGCCTGGCGAGTTACATTCTAAGGGGTTGCAAAGAGGTGGTAACAACTTAGCGACCAAACAACAACAATGCGATCAAACCAGGTGCAACGAGGGGCAACGGCCTCCTCGGCGGTATTTCATCAACCAACTCCTACACGCAACAGATTTAGGGAAAACGAGATACAATCAAAAGACTGGGGAATCTTTTGGTGAGAACACCCTTTGGAAACCAGGTCAGAAATAAGACAATATTGTATTTATTCCTAGGCAATCCTGCGGTAAAGGAGGACCCCTTAAAAGCCATACAGCCTTTATTATTTCAGGTTTAAGTTCCAAACCAAGGCCAATGAAGACGTCAGGAAGGCCAGGTCAGGAAGAAGTCACACAAGGCCACTGTGAGTCTCCTTTGTGACACAGGACAGGGGCTGGCGAACTTTATAAAAGGCCAGATATGAAGTATTTTAGGTTCTGCAGAGTGTACGGTCTCGTAGCAACTACTTAACTCCACTGCCTGCAGCACAATAGCAACCAGTTAATCTGTAAGGAGTGGGCGTGAATGTTCCCATGAAAGCTTGTGAACAAAAACAGACCGCAGCTGGATCGCCCGGGAGGCCAGCTGGCCATTTCCGGTGGCCGGAGCGCTTGATTTGATAAACGCAGGAGGGGCTCTACTGCCATCTGCTGGCGAAGGGCTGCTGCTGTCCAGTTGCGAAGTCTGACTCCACGACTCCAGGAACTGTTCCTGCCACGCTCCGCGGCCCTTCACTATCTTCCGGAATTTGCTCAAATTCAAGTCCATTGCATCAGTGATGCCATCCAACCATCTCATCCTCTGTCACCCCCTGCTCCTCCTGCCTTCAATCTTTCCCAGCATCAGGGTCTTTTCTGGTCAGTGGGCTCGTTGCATTAAGCGACTAAGGGTTACCACACGCAGAAGAATTTACAATGCAGATCAGTGAAGAGCCCTCAGAAGTGAACAAGGTAAAATCTACACTACAGTTCAGACTTCCTGGAGCCAAACATGCAGATCAAGCCAGTCTAACAACACGGGGAAATGGCACCTCGGCCAAGCAGAGCATCCCGCCCCACCAACGCGCGCTCAGAACGCTGGACGGAGCAGGAAGGCTCGCAGTGGCGCCGGCCCTACGCCCTAAGCGCATCTCCTTATCCCAACAGCCCTGGGCTCCATCACGGCCCCGTCTAGTCCCTTTCTGACATAAGAAATCGTGGATTCAGATATTTACATGCCTCAAATCTGAACCATAAGAAAACTATATATGTATCATACAGTCACTGGTACATATAGCGGTGACTATTATTAGAGAAGTTAGAATATTAAAATATCCCAATCACTAGAGATCATTCCTTCCAGCTTCCCAGTCATTTTACACATGAATTCAATTCTCCAACACACACACGCACACAAACGCGTGCAAAGGTCACACACAGAGGTCACAAGCTGGCACTGGCCTGTGCGCCCTCTCTGTGCCAAGCCCTGTCCTCTGGCCTGCACGGGGCACAGAGCACGCGGCATTCCTTGTCGACATTGGGTAACTGCACACCGGTGAAGGCCGGGCCCTCGGCCTGCGCTCTCCCCGCCACTTTCACCAGGGAGCCCATCGCGCCACACTGGCTGGTCCTCGTGGCCCCTACAGACATGCGAGTGTGAGACCCCGGTTTATCTGTTATCATTCTAATTTGCTCGGACCTTAATCTACTTCTCTCTTACTAGATGCACACACAATGTACGTAGATGTGTTAGAATTAATACTGAAAAACCAATGTTATAGAGAACAAACGGTGGCTGTCAAGGGGGAGGGGCTGGGGGACGGATGGATGGGAGTTCAGGACGAGCAGAGGCAACTGTTCTATCCAGGAGGGACAGACAAGGCCCTGCTTACAGCACAGGGGGCTATAGTCGATGCCCTGTGATAGATAATGGAAAAGAGTATAAAACGAAGGCACAGGCACCAGGGGTAAAGGAACCTGCCTGCAAATGCAGGAGACATAGAGACCTGGGCTCGATCCCTGGGTCGGGAAGATCCCCTGGAGGAGGGCATGGCAACCCACTCCAGTACTCTTGCCTGGAGAATCCCATGGACAGAGGAGCCTGGTGGGCTGCAGTCCATGGGGTTGCAAAGAGTCAGAGACGACTGAAGTGACTTAGCACACATATATGTATGTGTGTGTGCGTGTGTGTATAACTGAATGTATACATATATATGTAAAACTGGATCACTTTGCTGTACAACAGAAATTAATACAGCATTGTAAACCAACTATACTTCAATAAAAGATAAATTTTTAAAAAGAAATAAAACCCAAGGTTAAGCCCTCCAAAGTAACCACTTGCTCAAAAAATCTATCCTCCTTAAGATAAAAATGTAAATTGCACGACCTGGAACCAACCCTCTGGAGGAGTTATTTCCATCACATGGTGTTCACTTTGGAAACACCCGCGGTGGCAGAATTTCCACCCAAAGGCAAGCATATACAATGAAAGAAAGACCCCTAAACCAGGAGTCAGAACCCTGGAGTTATAATGTCAGTCCATCCATCCACTGGCCATGTGATCTCGGTGAGTACTGACCTCCAAGGGTCTCAGTTCTGCCTTCATTGAAATGGAGTCTCTGGCCAACTCCAACTGCTGCCAGGTGAGCCAGGAAAGGCGACAAGGGAGACGCCCATAGAGTGGCACAGACATCTGATGCAGCTCATTGATTTCCCACGAATATCCAAAATCACATCACGCTGGATCAATGATATAAGTGCCTATGTTTTTCTCACTTTTGCTTTGAAACAAGGGACGCTCTCTTCAGAGGCAATTTCTACAGAAGAGTTCTAAACATTGAGAAATGGAGAGCCTTAGGATTAAGGGCAAAATTCCTAAGATGTTAACTTAAAGAAGGAGGTGAGGGAGTTTAAGAGGAACATTGCCAAGAAGCTGGACACACCCGGCTCTCTCCTAAAAGCCTTGATGCACCAGTCACACTGCTTCCTTTCTGTTCTTTGAAAATCCGAGCTCCTTCAGCACCAGGGCCTTTGCATATGTTGATTTCTCTGTGGATAATGCTCAATAGGACTCCTCCAGATTCCAGGTCTTGGGGTAAATGGTGCAGCCCCTCTAAAGAAGTCCCTTTGTGACCCTCCTCCCCAAACTGGCAACAACTCTGCTTTACCATTCTCTACTACAAACACTTTCTTTTCAATATGACATGGACCAAATTTGAAATTAAATATGCGTGTGTAATTGTTGGCTGTGGCTCTCCTTCCGACTATAACCTGTAGGAGGCAGAAACAGGCCTGTGTAGTAGCCCCAGTGTGGCTCCATCACCAAGCGTAATGCTCAGCATAAAATAGATGCTCAACTAACATTTATCAAACAATGAATGAATGGAGACGAGAGCCTCAGCTCCACGACACAGGTGATCCTGGACACATTACTAACTTCAAATTCTGTGTCTTAGCTGCACAGGGGAATAAAATACTCCCAGGCGGCTGCTTTGCAGTCTAAACGAGATCATGTATATTACGTTCTGGCTTTCCTAGTGGCTCAGTCCGTAACGAGTCTGCCTGCAATGCAGGAGACCCCCTGCAGTACAAAACACTGCTGGCAGCACAGGGGACCCAGGGTCAATCCCTGGGTCAGGAAGATCCCCTGGAGAAGGGAATGGCAACCCACTCCAGTGTTCTTGCCTAGAGAATCCCAGGGACGGGGAAGCCTGTTGGGCTGCCGACTATGGGGTCGCACAGAGTCGGACACGACTGAAGCGACTTAGCAGCAGCCGTACTTTTTTGGAGGAGGGTGATATCAACCAGGGTCAGGACAACATAGAAGACAACTGGGAAAAGGCAACTCGTTTTATACAATGAATTCTTAGAAGAAGCCTGTGAACACCGGGCTCAACATACAGCTGAGTGCTTCTATTTCATGTATTTTTCCCCAATTCTCACGATGAAGCTCACATGTTAATTCTGTAAATGCCTAAGCAGAGAAGAGAATTTAGTTTTGAAACTGGAAAATGGGGTGGAGGAAGCAGCGAAGATGGATGAACACATCTTAGGGTACGCGGGTGTCAGACCCAGCACGCTCCTCTCCTCACCGACAGCAATAATAAAGCGGTAAATCCAAGCGTCAACCAGTAGGCGGCGCGCTAGCACCAAATTTGGAGAGGAAACAGTTCTCAACCCTCTTGGATAAATTCCCTCATAAAGCTCTGCATGATTTCCAAGGTTAGCCACTGGATCCGTCAGACAAAAATCAACCTGAAATACATGAGGGTAGGTGAGTTGGCCAGAGGAATTACAACTCACGGATACCAGCAAAACAAGATCCGAGGCGCTGTGTAAGCTCATCATGGGACACACACAGGGCCACGATGTTACTCATTTTCTCAATTTCTTCTTTTTCTGGGGGTGGGCAGAAGGGAGGAATAAAGACAGGTGGGACAGGTGGGATGCGTGTGAGCCTGCTCAGCTGCTCAGTCCTGTCTGTCTCTTTAAAACCGCAAGGACTATAGCCTGCCAGGCTCCTCTGTCCATGGACTTCTCAACAAGAAGACTCGAGTGGGTCTCCATTTCCTCCTCCAGGGATCTTCCCAGCCCAGGGGTGGAACCCGTGTCTCCTGCGTTGCAGGCAGCCTCTACCGCTGAGCCACCGGAAGCCTCACAGGTGGGATAGATGAACGTTTCCCATTTATTCGTCATGTGAATGACCACCCCTGAGACGTGAGATAATTTTATGTAGTCTGAACATTTTTTAAAAATCTATCAAATTTAGTGGTAAATTGAGTTTCCAAGCTATTCAATACATACACAGCACATATTAGCACTGTATCTCAGTGAATACTGGTGACTAAGAAGCAATCCCAAGATAAGACAAATATAGACAAATCTACATAGAACTTGCTGATGAGGTACTATCTCGGAAACATTGGTTATAAATTGAGTACCAAAATAAAACACATTTACATTAATTCCTACACAGGTAACAAAAGTATGTGAAAACAAATAATTTGATGAAATAATTGATACAAAACATAAAGAAGAAAAATCACTGAAGCAATTATAATGCCATTCTCGTGCACAGAAATATTCTAAGATAATAGGATATTTCATTGAGTATTAGCATGCAGTCAAAACAGGAAAAATGTAAGAATTCTATTGGGAGCTTAGGTTCAATGAAGGTTATACTATATAACAAACAATCATAGTTTTAATTATCATCTTCAATCCTAGACACAATCACCTTCAAAAGACCCTATACAATTACCAGTCACAAAGTTTGATAACCCATCATCTCTGCAGGGATTCCATGGCTTTTTTCTTTCTTATTATCACTGGAATTTATTTCTTCAGAAACTAAGCAATCGCTATCTTTAAATTCCTGTCTTGCAAGCACTACGACTGTGCTCATTTGTAAAATCTGTACCAATAAACCTGGACCTACTTGTACAGCGATGCACGCAGACCTCATTTTCTGCTTCACTGCATTATGCTTACAGATTTGCACTTTGTTAACTTTTTAAAACTTCTTTTGATTGAGTATTTTGGGGCCTCATCATGCAGCACTCGGGATCCCAGTTCCCCAACCAGGGATCGAACCCACGCCCCCTACCATAGAGGCAGTGCAGGTTCTTAACCACTGGATGGCCGGGGAAGTCCCTATATATTTTTTAAATAGCAGATTTGTGGCGATCCTATGCTGAGTGACTCTGTTGGTACCATTTCTCCAACAGCACCTGCTCACTTCGTGTCTTTGTGTCACATTTTAGTAATTCTCGAAATATCTCCAGCTTGTTCATTATTATTATACTTGCTTTGATGACCTGTGATTGGTGATGTTTGATGTTACTACTACGACCCACCGAAGGCTTACATGATGGTTGCATTTTTTAGCAACAAAGTGTTTTTGAATTAAAGTATGTATATCTTTTTAGACATACAACCTGTTGCACACTTAATAGACCACAAGCTAGTGTAAACGTAACTTTAATATGCACTGGGAAGCCAAAAAAATTCGTGCAACTCGCTTTATCACAATATTCTCTTTATTGTAATGGTCAGGAACCAAAAGGGAAAGTGAAGTCGCTCAGTTTGCCACCCGTGAACTGTAGCCCACCAGGCTGCTCCATCCGTGCGATCCTCCAGGTAAGAAAACTGGAGGGGTTGCCATTTCCTTCTCCAGGGGATTTTCCTGAACCAGGGATCGAACCCGGGTCTCCTGCATTGCAGGCAGATGCTTTACCCTCTGAGCCACCAGGGAAGCTAATATATATACAAAATCTGCCTGAATCTCATTACTGTTGAGTGTTGGGTTATAAAAATAATAACAAACTTAACTATAAACTGAACTGAAATATAAAGGCTTATCAAATAACCCCACGTCCGATTCTGATGAGCCGTTTGGTTTGTGACTTGCTGTATTTGACAAAAACAACGCAAACTTCTCAAAGGTGATTTTCCTCCTTCATGGTGATGTTTTGTGTTGTTCTGCTCCGTGTCTAGAGGTAACATTACCACCACTGTTTTTCTGGAATTAGTGGGTCAGTAGTCCTTGGTGATGTAGTCCCTAGAAATTTTATGGAATGGTGAACTTGAACTAAGCCATAAAGAATACTGAGAGAAATTCTCAGTGGGGAAAATACGTCTGTACCAGTGGTGAGAACCATTTCTGTGACAGTAAGGGAACTGGGAGAAGGCCTTGTCAAAAGTGATGGGGATGTTTATTTAGGTCTGTAAGGCCTGATAGAGCACTATGTAACTTGTGAATCTTATTTTCAGTAATTGGAGAAATGTGAAAAAGCAAAGAAGATAGTCTGAAAACATGGTCAAAAGCAATTTGGGGAAGCAGGAGCCATAGTTCAGGTGGTGTCCAGGCCCGTGCAGCAGTTAGCTTCTAAGTGCATTCTGCACCAGTGTGGGAACACATGGAGACCAGGAGATTGACTGATTTCTGTGCTTCCTAAGTCAACTAAGGCCTGTGTTGGCAGAGAATTGTTGTGTTCTAGGCCAGTTATATTCAATAAGGGCCTCTAGTAATTATAAGTTCCTATAGTTAATTCCTGGAGAAGGAAATGGCAACCCACTCCAGTGTTTTTGCCTGGAGAATCCCAGGGATGGAGGAGCCTGGTGGGCTGCCGTCTATGGGGTCGCACAGAGTCGGACACTGAAGCGACTCAGCAGCAGCAGCAGTCCTTGGTGATAATCCCAGATTCTTTCAGCTGTGTATTGTTTTCCAACCGTAATACGGGCTTTTTGCATGCAGGTAAATTTGCATTTTTTTGTTGTTATGGTTGAAGAAGTTGTGTCTATATGCTAGAAAACAGAGTTGTTTTCTTTGTTGCAAACAGATGCAGACATTGTCAGAAGTAGCTATATAAACCAAGGAGCACACAAACCATATGCTAACAGCATGTAAAACATCTGCTCTAAACTTAAGATTTTAAAAAATATGACTACACCGTCAGGGCCCTGGTAAGACCTTTAGTCTTCGGTCATTTCTGATGAACGCCTACTTGTTTTGAAAGGGAGTTAGGTTAGTTAAAATAACTGTAAAATGAGGGTCTCCTTCATGTGACATTTCCTCTGTCCAGATTGCCCTGAGGATGTTTCGTTTTTGTCCTCCCCACATGACAGGCGGGGTCTCAGGGCCCTGACTGGGGATGGAGCCCGTGACCCCTGCCTCAGAAGCACGGGGCTCTGGGGGAAAGGGAACTAACCTGCGGGGAAGGACGCAGCATCTGGGAGGACTCTGGCCTCCGTTGCGCCCCGCCCCGGAGCCCCGCGGAGCCACGCCCTCCGCCACGCCACGCCCCCCGCGGAGCCACACCCTCCGCTCCAGCACCCGGCCCTCCGCCCCGCCCCGCTCACCTTGCAGGCGGTACAGCTGCCCCGTGCTGTGCTGCCGGGTAATGTGCTGCCAGTAGGCGCTGCGAGGCAGAGGCACCATGGTGCTCAGCGAGGCGGCCCGCTCGCTCATCTTCACCTGGAGCTGCAACGGAGGAACAGAGCGCAAGTCAGCAACCCAGGGCTGCGAGGGCCGACCCGGGGAGCCCCCCCCCCCCCGGGAGATCCACCAGGGGAGATCCACCCGGGGGAGCCCCACCCAGGGAGATGCACTCGGAGAGATCCACCTGGGAAGTCCCGCCCAGGGAGATCCCCCCAGGGAGATCCACTCTGGGAGATCCACCCGGGGGGCCCCCACCTGGGAGATCCACCTGGGGAGCCCCACCCGGGGAGATCCACCCAGGGAGATCGAGGGCCTCGGAGTCGGCCATCCAGAGCCAGTGGGCTGGCCCGTGGGGGAGCACGTCTGTCTTTGCTGACTTGGCAGCGCCCGTTCTTCGTACGTTGGCAGCAGGGTATTGTTTTCTGGGCGGGAACTTCCAGCGACTCAGCTCAACCCACCTGGTCACGGTGGGTGGACTCCACTACGGATTCAGGGGTGGCCCAGGGACCGGAGTCAGGCCAGTAAGACACAATCCCTGGGGACATTCATTAGAACTTTTGTGGAAGGCAGAATCAGGAGAGGTAAGTTAAGGGTGTTTTGCCTGCTTCGGTCATTGCTGAATCCCAGGGTCTAGATCATGTCCTGAGGTGGTAAGTACACAGGAGGTACTTCTGGAGTTGAATGTGGGAGCTTTCTCATCAATGTAGGGGGTTGATGGGGGGACAGGAGATGGGCCTGGGGTCTATCCTGGCACAGTAAGAAAGAACAAGGCAGTCAGTGGACACTACTCTGAGGAAGAAAGCCAGGGAGAGTCCTGACGAGCTCCACTGAGGCCTTGGTTCCTACCTGAACCCAGAGGCTAGGCCGAGACCTCTCACTTACACCAGCCCATTACTTCTCAGTCTAAGCTGATAGGAGCTGGGTTTCAGCACTAGCATGGGCCTTCCCAGGTGGCGCTAGTGGTCAAGAATCCACCAGCCAATCCCGGAGATGCAGGAGACCCGGGTTCCATCTCTGGGTCAGGAAGACCCCTGGAGAAGGAAATGGCAACCCGTTCCAGTATCCCTGCCTGAAGAATCCCACTGACAGAGGAGCCCAGCAGGCCACAGTCCATGGGGCGGCAGAGTCGGACACAGCTGAGCACTCACACCATCACCAGAAGAAAACCTTTGTCTGCTCCCACAAGTGCCTGATCCCCTTCCAGATACTGAGGGGGAAGAGGAAGCTGTGGCTTTTGGCTCCAAGTATCTAAGAGGACCCATCCTAAAAGATACAATGTGAGGCTCCACGTCCTCAGGGAGGAGTAGGTCGTCTGTCTAACCACACTGGGGGACGATTCCGAGAGAAGACAGCTTAGCAGGACGACCAGGGAGTGACTAGAGGCATACAGGGACGACGCAGGAGGAAGAGAGGGTGGGGTGTGATCTGAGGCAGCTGCCCAGTGCCCCCAGCCCGGGCCCTGATCTGGACACAAACATGACATGCTTTTACTGTGTCATAGCACAGAGGTGATTCTGATGTCCCAGAGCTGCTTGCATATCAAATGATCCACCCCAGTCGGATAAAAACGTGTCCAGAAATGGGTTTAGACAAGGATGGGCGTTAGGAGACAGTCTGCACTCATGGAAAACTAGGGGCAACGTAAGCCTCCACGTCTCAGGGCCTGGCTAACTGGACACGCTGGAGTGCTTGGCAACCGCAAATCAGAGGACGGCGGAAGGAAACACTAAGAAGGAAACACCGCCATATTGTGCCATTACGGAAAAGCGAATCGCAGACCATTCTGTCTAGTGGGATGCCACCTTAATTGCTCATCTGAGAAAAGCTGGTATTAAATTTATCCACTTGGTTTCAGTGAGATGATGCCTGCTTAGCACTTGGCTAACAAACAGGCACAGGGAAGGAAGGATGTTCTGATGATGAGCATAAACTGCAATGCCTCCAGAAGATTCTTTTTAAACTCCCCACTCTGTACGTCTCATTGACATAGTAGTCTCAGGCATAATATCTGTACATTCCCTCAATAAAGCCAAAATAATACGAGACTTCACACCCTGGAATCCAAAACTCATTGGAGTTGATGTGGCGGTTTAGTCCCTAAGTCATGTCCGGCTGTTGTGACCCCATGGACAGTAGCCTGCCAGGCTCTTCTGTCCATGGGATTCTCTAGGCAGGAATACTGGAGTGGGTTGCCATTTCCTTCTCCAGGGGGTCTTCCCAACCCAGGAATCAAACCCAGGTCTCCTGCATTGCAGGCAGATTCTTTACCAAAGGATTCTTTACCCAATGAGACTGCCTCTAAAAAAAGATTATAACCATCTTTCCAAAGACTATTTTAATTTACATATCCTCTATTTTACATGTGATGGATTGAATTCTCTCTTTACCACAGTAGCACAATTACTTAAATGTGTCCAAGTAATTACACAGCACTAGATTTTGTGGGGACATATTTTCCCTAAACATGTCCTATTAAATCAAAAGGGTTAAAAAGTTGAAAACAAAGGCTAGTAGAAAAGTTCTGGGGCTGTTTTCCTGCTTCTGCAGAAATGAAAGTCTCAAAGTTTAACAGCAAAAACAAAAACCAACCAACCAAACAAACAAAAAAACAAACCTATTTAGCAGTGACATGTGGTGACGTTCAACCTCACGAACATGGAGTACAAGAAAATAAAGAGAGGAAAAGAACTGAATATTCAAGGCACCGATTATTTGCTTTTCTTAATAGAAAGGGATTATAGTTAAGATAGTAATATTTTTAATACAAAGAAAATATTTGGGAAGAAGCCATCACTTCAAATTACTCGCTACTTCACTGTGAACATACTTCTGCAGCCCAGCATGGTCTGATTATATTTTTAGAACGCTTACTTAGGAACAAAAATAAAATGGCACCAATGCCGTGTGTCAAGAGAATATCAACCAAGCCTGGTCTCTTCCTTCCTCAAAGCTTTGAAAGAACATCTAATTTTATGAAAGGGGCATTTTAATTGTCTTTGGAGAAAAGTGCTAAGAAAAGCCTTCTTAGTTAACACTGCAAAAATATCTGAATTCTCGAAGCGTGAGAAGACTTGGGAAGTCAGCGATGATGCCCCAGTCAGAAGGTGCCCCCTCACCCCGACTCACTGCCACAGGGAACCCCACCCTCTGACTTCAGCTCAGCACCCCTCCATCACCCCTCTGCACAATGGCTGGGCCCAAGCCACTCGCTGAGTCCTGCCATTTCCACCCACCCGGGTGCCCACACCCCACTCCCCACTATAGCAAATGCTGACTCCTAGGCCTGAGGACACCCCCGACTCCTGGCTAACAGCTGTCTGCCCTTCAGAAGGCAGCTCAGGAACCACCTCCTGACCACTCTTCCTCCACGAATGACACCAGGCATTCTTACCAGATGGTGGCTCAACTGGTAAAGAATCTGCCTGCCAACTCAGCAGACGCAGGAGACGCAAGAGTCGCAGGTTCAATCCCTGGGTGAGGAAGATCCCCTGGAGGAGAAAATGACAGCCCCTTCCAGTATTCTTGCCTGAGAAATCCCTGAACAGAGGAGGCTGGTGGGCTACGGTCCACAGGGTCGCAGAGTCAGACCCAACTGAGCATGCACAGCCCTGCTCTCACCATGGTCATCTCGCTCTTCCGTGATGGCAGCCCGCCTCCTCTTGCAGCCCACGCACTCCAAGAACACGAGATTGTATCTTTCATCTCTGTATCCCCAACACCTGACTGGGACCCCCAAAGACTGAACAAATACAGGATGGAGGAATCAATGAGCCAGAGAACCCAGCCCTGCCCAGGGAGCAGGGAAAAAATCTTAAATCAACCCAGCAAAGCAGCCTGGAGCTGAATTCCTACTGAGGCTCTAGGTCCAGGTTACGTTACCGTGGTTCTCGGGGCTGTGGAGAGCGTGGTGACAAGACTGAGTCACTCTGTACTTTGCCGTTCATGTGACGAGCAGAAGCAGGGTGTCCAGCCCAGCACGTTTATTCGTCCTACTAGAGTGTCGGCTCACGATCCCGCCAGGGGAGAAAGACAAGGCTTCGTGAGTGACAGACACACACGTTCCTGGACTTCACCACCCAGACTTTCCCCTAGACGGCAGGATATGTGGAGGTCTCTTCCCCGCCCAGCCCGAGTGAGTTCTGATGCTGCTCAGTGGCCTGAGATAATCAATCAACGGATGGAGCTGGTGCGGTTTCAAGGACACACGTGGCACTGTGCCACTGGGGGTGGCCGGGGGTGGATTATGGGGTAGGAGACCTGGATTCCCATCCCAGCTGTGCTCCAGGTGAGACACGGAACACGTCCCCCCTTGTGTCTAAACCTCCCAGTCTCCTTTCCCATGGAACATCCCTTCCTAAAGAGACGACAATAAAACTAAACAAATAAAAGAGAAAGAGACGACCTGGCATAAAAAGGAATGAAGTGCCAGGGACCCCCTCGTCCAGTGGCTAAGACTCCGAGCTCCCAGTGCATGGAGCCAGGTTAGATCCTCGGTCGGGGAACTAGGTCCCACATGCCACAACTGAATATCCTGCATGCTGCTATCATGACCTGCTAAATAAAGTGATGAAGTCCTGAAACACGCCACAACATGCACGTATGCTCAGTCGCGTTCAGTCGTGTCCGACTCTTTTCAACCCCATGGACTGTAGCCTTCCAGGCTCCCCTGTCCACAGGATTCTCCAGGCAAGAACACTGGAGTGGGTTGCCATTTCCTCCTCCAGGGGATCTTCCCAACCCAGGGATCGAACCTGTGTCTCCCGCACTCCTGCATCAGCAGGTAGCTTCTTTACCACTGAGCCACCGGCACCCCCTCCACAACGTGGAGAAGCTGAAAACATGATGCTGAGTGACAGAAGTCACTTGCGAAAGACCACATCGCACACGATCCTATTTATACGCAACGTCCAGGGCAGGTGAACGCAGAGAAAGTGTGCCGATGGCCGCCCGCGGCTGGGTGGGCGATGGACAAGGAGCCGGGCTTCTCCCTGGGGTGATGGAGTGCGCAGGAGCTGACCGTGTTGATGGTTTCACAACTCCATGACTATGTTAGTGCCACTGGATTGCATGATTTAAATGGGTGTGTCATATGGTATGTGAACTATGCCTCAATATAGCTGTCCTTAAAAAAAAAAAATCAGTAGTATGTGGACTATTTCTTTTTTATAAAGCATGATGTAATGAAGTAGTTGGTGGCTACTTCTGGTCAAAGGCTTCCCAGGTGGTTCAGTGATAAAGAATCCACCTGCCAATACAGGAGTCGGGGGTTCGATCTCTGGTCCAGGAGAAGGAAATGGCAACTCACTCCAATATTCTTACATGGAAATGCTATGGACAGAGGAGTCTGGTGGGCTACAGTCCATGAGGTTACAAAGAGTCAGATGTCATTTAGAGGCTAAACAACAACCACCAGCACCACCAGCCAAACAGTCGAGGTGGAAGTAACATTTAAATTTGAGTAACAACTGGCCAAACCACGGTCCCCATTGCCGTCACAGTGAACAGCACAGACAGACTCTTTAAAAAACCTCCCAAAACTCACTGAGGAAAGTGCTCATTGTCAAGGCCCCTTTTCTCCTGCTGCTGCTGCTGCTGAGTCGCTTCACTGGTGTCCGACTCTGTGCGACCCCATAGACGGCAGCCCACCAGGCTCCACCGTCCCTGGGGTTCTCCAGGCAAGAACACTGGAGTGGGTTGCCATTTCCTTCTCCAATGCATGAAAGTGAAAAGTGAAAGTGAAGTCGCTCAGTCGTGTCCGGCTCTTAGCGACCCCACGGACTGCAGCCCACCAGGCTCCTCTGTCCATGGGATTTTCCAGGCAAGACTACTGGAGTGGGGTGCCATTGCCTTCTCCCTTTTTCTCCTAATAATAGGCAAATCATAGCCATGCTCTTGGGAGAGAAAGCCCTCTGAGGACCACTGTGTGCCAGCCGCCCTTTGGTTCCCGCCCCATCCCTTGGCCTGGCTCACACTTCCCTGTTGCCCGCGGGCCCCTTTTATGAGTCTGAGACCAGGTGCGCAGGGCAGTAGCCAAGACTTAGTCATAGCACGACACACATCAATCACCAGGTCGTCCTTCCCTGGATTCCATCTGTTTTTACAACACAGCACTGGGTTCTGCAGAACTGAACAGGACGACAGGAGCTAACCGCTGCCATGAGCCAACACAGGGACACTCATATGCTGCATTTGTGGCATCGTCCTGGAGCCGTTCAGAAGCTAGCACAAGTCATCACAGAACAGACGACGACTTCAAGACCCAACCCCCTCCTCATCAGCCTCTTAAAGTCCCATCGGGCTGCGCCTTCCAGTTAACTCCTGTGGGGCCTCTGCCAGTGGCCACCCTGCGTACGCAAACCACCCGTGATTTCCACTCTCTCAACCGCACCTTGAAGTCGCTGCCCAGGGACACAATGTTGACAATAAGGCTGTGCTGTGAGTCACAGCTACATGGACGCCGAGTGTCTGCTCGGCTTGAGAGGCTTCCAAAGCTCCTCTGATTCTGGTAGTAGCCTCAGTTTAGGGACGTATATATAAAGAACTTA
Organism: Bubalus kerabau; assembly: GCF_029407905.1. Taxonomy (NCBI): domain Eukaryota; kingdom Metazoa; phylum Chordata; class Mammalia; order Artiodactyla; family Bovidae; genus Bubalus; species Bubalus kerabau. The sequence continues at coordinate 82,810,764 of NC_073636.1, read as the reverse complement.
TTTTCTCCGGGTATTTTAAGCACAACATGTGGGCAAAGTTGAATCAGAAGGAACGACTCAGTCCAAGAGAGGAAGAGTAAGATGAGGTTCTAAAAGAAACCCACATTTCACTGTCTGTCTCTCGTCCCACCCAAACCCAGCTGTACCAGTGACACCACCCCTCAACTCACGGCCAGCCTCCACCGAGCCTCCTGAACGATGCCTTTGCCTCCTGTGTACTTGCTCTCCTGTGGAAATCACATTTGGGAATAAACTCTACCTACGCTTTGTGGTCCCTGGGTCAGCCATCCTCTGAGCTCTCCAACTTTAACAAGAATCAGCTGGAGGGTTCATTAGAATGCACATTCCTGGCCCCCAACCTCACTGTGAATGGGGGATTTGCATTTTTCCCGTTTCCAGATAATTCAGTTCGTCCTGGTCCAGGGACCACACTTTGAGAACCAGTGTCCCATGTTAGTGCTTCCCTGGCCGCTCGTGATAAAGCATCTGACTGCAACGCAGGAGATGCCGAAGATTCGGGCTGGATCCCTGGGTCAGGAAGATCCCCTGGAGGAGGAAATGACAACCAACTCCAGTATTCTTGCCAGGAAAACCCCAAGGACCAAAGAGCATGGTGGGCTTCAGTCCATGGGGTCCTATTAAGAGCTGGACAGGATTGAGCACACACGCACGCAAGTCCTGTGTTATTCATCCACTTTGGATCAATCAATCTGGGGAAAAAGTTCTCCACTGTGTCAAGAGCCCAACTCCAGACTCAGGAAACTGGGGTTGCATTGTGGATCTGCCACTAATAAAGGTTCCAGGCTGGTTATTTAACCTCCTTTAGTCATTAATGGGGCTTCCCTGGTGGCTCATGCCTGCAATGCATGAAACCTGGGTTTGATCTCTGGGGTCGGGAAGATCCCCTGGAGAAGGGAATGGCAACCCACTCCAGTGTTCCTGCCTGGGAAATCTCATGGACCGAGCAGCCTGGCGGGCCACAGTCCATGGGCTCGAAGAGTTGGACATGAATGAAAGACTGAGCATGGGATAACGTATGCAGTGCTACACTGTCCTCTTTTTTCTATTTCATATCTTGCAAATGTATCCCAATGTTCCCCAACACTGCCATCTTCTCTGCTGTCATTTTAATGTCTGCATCATAGCCCGTACTTTGGTTGCACTATACTTTACTTGTTCATTTTCCTAACCATTTTTAATTTACCAGATAAGATGGAGGAACTAAATAGTGACCAAATCTCCTTTTATAATATTTTTTCCCTGCTAACTATAATTTTTATCTTAAGACCCACTTTACTACAATTATTCCAATAACCAGTATTTTTAATATTTAAAAAATTTAATTTTAATTTACATGTGAAATTGAATTTTAGACTGACTCAAAAATTACTTTAAAATGTGACTAACCTCAGAAAAGTAGATGGGTTGGTAATTTTGCTTTTATTTTTAAACAAAGCAGTCTTATCTTCATATACCGTATACCAATGCAATAGACTAACAGGTTAGCCATTAAAAAGCAAAAGGTAGATCTTTTCTGAAGTGATGTGAAACGATTCTAATCTCAAAGGGCTGCTATTACTTATGTATGCGTGTTCGTGGGGAGAACTCATCACTGGGGCAGGTTTAAATTCCATCGATCCACTCTGATGATTCTCAAACGTGTGTCTGTAACTCCGATCTCTCCCTGAAACCTCAGAGTCCTGTATTTCACAGCCTGCTCCCCACCTCCACCAGATGTCCAGCAGGCTCTGACCCAGGGATGGAACCTAGGTCTCCTGCATGGGAGGTAGATGCTTTACCATCTGAGCCACCAGGGACCCAGGAGAGCTAGTCTCTCATTGAACACACACAAACCCAAAGCATCATTTCCCAGGCTCCACTCTCTGCAGCTCTTCCCCTTCGGGGTAAATGCTTCTTCCATTTGACCCACTGCTCTGTTTAAAGAAGAGAAACCCTTGGGAGTACCTTGTTTATGCCCTATCCTACTCGAGAGTCCAGCCATCAGCAAACCCTGTTCTTCAGAACGTACCCAGCATCCACTTTCCACCTGCTCCCCACCCCGCCACCATCCGATCCACATCCTTAGAGCTCTCCTGGATGCCTTGATGATGGAAACAGTCCATAGCTTGGCTTCTTCCTTGTACTCTGGCCTCACCCATCCCCAGTCTTTCCCAAACAGCTGCCAGAGTGCCCCCTTCAATAATAAAGACAGCTTACTGGACCATTACTCAGAACCCTCTGGTGATTTCCCAACTGACCCCAGGCAAAATTCGAAGTCTGGGCCACGACTGCAAGATCCTTTAGGACTTGGCGCCTACTTATTTCTGGACAACACCTCGTAGCCCTCTTCTCATTCATGTTTCAAAGTCATGGCTTTGGACTTGAACAAGCAAAGAACAGAGCTGTCTCAGAGCCTCTGCGAGTATGGCCCCCTCTGCCTAGAACAACTGGCCCTTGGAAATTTCCACTTCTCTTTCCCTCCTCTCTCTGCTAGAGTCTTGTTTCATCAGAGCAACAAACCCCCTTTCTTCTCTCCCCCTTTACACTGCCGTCTCCAGAGCATTCACAAACTCTTGATACAGTTTTCTTTATTATCTACTGATGATCCGCTCATCACCCCATGCTGCCGCTGCTGCTAAGTCACTTCAGTCGTGTCCAACTCTGTGCGACCCCATAGACGGCAGCCCACCAGGCTCCCCGGTCCCTGGGATTCTGCAGGCAAGAACACTGGAGTGGGTTGCCATTTCCTTCTCCAGTGCATGAAAGTGAAAAGTGAAAGTGAAGTGGCTCAGTCCTGTCCAACTCTTAGCGACCCCATGGACTGCAGCCCACCAGGCCCCTCCATCCATGGGATTTTCCAGGCAAGAGTACTGGAGTGGGATGCTATTGTCTTCTCCACATCACCCCATAACAAGGAGCAAACTCTTTGAAGACAAGGACTCTTTCCTGTTCTCTGCCATACTCCTGCATCCTAGGAGGGTGTTCAATTCAGTTCAGTTCAGTTCAGTCTCTCAGTCATGTCCAACTCTTTGCGACCCCATGAATCGCAGCACGCCAGGCCTCCCTGTCCATCACCATCTCCCCAAGTTCACTCAAACTCCTGTCCATCGAGTCAGTGATGCCATCCAGCCATCTCATCCTCTGTCGTCCCCTTCTCCTCCTGCCCCCAATCCCTCCCAGCATCAGTCTTTTCCAAGGAGTCAACTCTTCGCATGAGGTGGCCAAAGTACTGGAGTTTCAGCTTTAGCATCATTCCTTCCAAAGAACACCCAGGGCTGATCTCCTTTAGAATGGACTGGTTGGATCTCCTTGCAGTCCAAGGGACTCTCAAGACTCTTCTCCAACACCACAGTTCAAAAGCATCAATTCTTCAGTGCTCAGCTTTCTTCATGGTCCAACTCTCACATCCATACATGACCACAGGAAAAACCATAGCCTTGACTAGACGAACCTTTGTTGGCAAAGTAATGTCTCTGCTTTTGAACATGCTATCTAAGTTGGTCATAACTTTCCTTCCAAGGAGTAAGCGTGTTTTAATTTCATGGCTGCAGTCACCATCTGCAGTGATTTTGGAGCCCCAAAAAATAAAGTCTGACACTGTTTCCACTGTTTCCCCATCTATTTCCCATGAAGTGATGGGACCAGATGCCATGATCTTCATTTTCTGAATGTTGAGCTTTAAGCCAACTTTTTCACTCTCCACTTTCACTTTCATCAAGAGGCTTTTTATTTCCTCTTCACTTTCTGCCACACTCATATAATGAATGAACTTATTAATAAATAGACACATTTGTATCTATTAAGTGATACAATGTTCTGGAAGGATGCAAATGAAGCTGGTAAGTGTTCACTTCCAGAAAAGTAAATTGGGGACCTAAGAGGCATGAAGCGTGGGAAAGAGGTTGGCTACACATGGTGCATCCTTTTGCACCATTTGCATTTTCTATCACATACGAATCAAATCTTTTAAGCCTGCTTTTGAAGTCTCAAGAGAAATCATAGCTCCCACCCTCCGCTGCATACCATGCCATGCGTTAGTTTAAAGAATGCTGAAACTATGAATAAAGCACTGAGTGATGCGTAAGTGCCCCCACTCCTGTAAGAACAAGCTTGCAGGGAAGAAATCTCTTCCCACTTCACACGCTGTCTTTTTATAGGTCCTTTCCTCCCCAACCCTAACCCCCTTGATCCTCTCCAAATGAGACTAGAAATTGAAACCAAGGAGAAACTGAAAGGAGACTAGAAAAGAGCTCCCAACAAAGCTTAAACATAATTAAAATTTTCTAACCAGAGAGAAGTACTCCAAATACCCCATGAACAGTAAACATGTTTTGAACAGAATCTTTAAATTCTTAAGTTTATTCCTACAAAATCCAGATCAAATGTCTCTTTTAAAAGAGAACAACAGTCTTAGACAATATTTTTTAAGACATAAAAATCAAGCGTGTATTTGCATAATATGCCATCTATTTACCCAGTTTGATAAATCTATATTTCTCAGGTATATCAAACACCCTTATAAAGTGCTAACAAATAAATCTTGTATGGCTCCTCCGTGCTGGGAGTAATTCATTGAGATAACTACATTTGTTGCATTCTTTGGGATTCTCTGTGCTTGATAAAGCACGTTAATTTAATCAATACAAGCTGCTTAAAATGCTAATTGCTATGCTAAGTGCTGGTAACCAAACCCTCTGGAACGGAGGTGCAGATGCTGCTGAACAAGTTTTGTAATCATTGTGGGGCAAGTCCTGTAATCACTGCAGGTTGATGAGAAGGGGTAAATCATCCTCAAGGTGCACACAGGTCCGCAGAGAAGTTCTCACACCCATCCTTCCTCCACCTGTTGAGCAGGTGCACTCCCCTGCTAGCAGAGGAATGAGGTCTTAAAAGGAGGCAGCTTCCTCCAGCAAGAGCGTATGTTCTTGCTTTCGGAAACAATGAAACCCCATGAACACATCCTGCTGAGATGCACGTGAAGACTGGTAGGCAATTATGCCTGTACTCACCCCTGTGTTCTCAGCACCATGACGTTCACGGAATGATCACTGATGTAAGTCTGCCTGCGGGTTTTTGTGGGTATAAAGGATATCAAAGCTCGCGGTCGCACACTGTGCACTCTCTAGCTCCCCTGTCATTTCTTCCAGGGACCAAGGAGGCAAATTCTCAGTCACTTTAGAGTCACTGTTCTCGAGGTATGGTGCCTGGGCCAGAGCCAGCATCACTTGAGAACTTGTTAGACACTCAGGTCCCAGCACATCACCCAGACCTTCAGGAACCCTCAGGCGGAGCCCACCCTCCGGGGGCTTGGTGAGCCTTCTCGGTGACTCTGCTTCCCACAGAAGGTGGGAACCAGTACCCCAGGGGCCCCCTCTCCTGCTCCCTCACCTCTCACCTCCACCCAGACCACAACCACACTCACACTTGGGCCTAGACACCCTCTATCTCCTACCGGAGCCTCCAAACATCCTTCTGCCCTTCATTTCCGCTGACACACATCCTGGACTTCCTGGTCTCGTCCTGGCTCCTCACTTGCTGACTGTGAGCCATGGAGCCTCCGTTTCCCTCTGTGAAATGGACCTGATCATATTGCCAATAAAATGCATTCCATTAAAAAGAATGAAAGAAACCAAGGCTGACCAACTTTTCTGTCAAGGCCAGATATTAACGGCCTTTGGCTCTGCAGGTTATCCAGTCTCTGTGGTGGCTAAGAAGCCCCTCCTTCATTTCCATGCAAAAGCAGCCGTGACAACATAAAAATGGAGGGGGGCGGCCGTGTTCTAATAAAACCGTATTCATGAAAACAGGCACAGACCAGACTGTGCTCATCAGCCATGGTTTGCCAACCCAAGTCAGACCTATGCTACGTGACTTTGAACTATTCCCATGAAGTATTTATTGCTGAGTGAGAAAACCAGCGTGCAGTTTTTTAAATGTGTAAAATGATCGTGATTCTATACAACCAACAAGGATCCCCAGAGACTCCCATCTTGGGTAGGTATCTAAGTGTGTATGTAATCTTCTGGATGTCTGTACAGATTTCTACGTAGCATGATGTGAGTACAGAGGAAAGCAGGGAAAAGTAAGGACATGCCTTTAAGGTTCAGGAGTTGCTGAAGAGGGGAGCGGGGCGTGCTAACCAATAATAAAAAGGAAAGTCAGAAACAGCACACAGCGTCTATGTGGTCATATTTTTGCAGTTACTTAAATTTTCCACACGTGTACTTATGTAAAGATAAATAGGATTCAAAAACCAACCCCTATCTCCAAGGACAGTTGTGAAAATTTAACAAAATAAAGCAGCACCACAGATGGAGCTGCTCATTCCAACTTTAATTGTCCCTCCATGAGTTGAAACCTCCAAATGCGGTTTTCCACGAATGGGCCCCTGCCTGCACCCTGCCTCCCCTCACCGCTTTCAGCAAATTCTGCCCTTGGCGCTTCGATTCATGCACTCCCTCACAGCATGCATTTCTATACCCTGGGCATCATTTATAGCCCTTCACTCTGCCGGGGGCTGGAAATTAAAAATACGTAAGACACAGAGCTTTTGTTCCCCAGGTGTGTGTGCACACGCTTATTCGCTGAGTCGTGTCTGACTCTGTGAGCCCAGGGACTGCACGCTGCCAGGCTCCTCCGCCCATGGACCTTTCCCGGCAAGAATGCCGCAGTGGGCTGCCTTTTCCGCCTTGTATAGGAAATGGCCAGGGAGCTAGTTCAAAGCCCAGCTAGGATCCCATCACTGTCTGCTCGCACAATGGCGCCGCTTTCTCAACAGAGGAGGGCAGCTGCTGCTGCTGCTAAGTCTCTTCAGTCGTGTCCGACTCTGTGCAACCCCAGAGACGGCAGCCCACCAGGCTCCCTGTCCCTGGGACTCTCCAGGCAAGAACACTGGAGTGGGTTGCCATTTCCTTCTCCAGTGCATGAAAGTGAAAAGGGAAAGGGAAGTCGCTCAGTCATGCCCGACTCTTAGCGACCCCATGGACTGCAGCCCATCAGGCCCCTCTGTCCGTGGGATTTTCCAGGCAAGAGTACTGGAGTGGGGTTGCCTTCTCCAAGAAGAAAGCAGGCCCACGTGCAATCAGAGCGCTCCTTCCCTGGAGGAGAAGCCTCCTCCTCTGCGCTCACACACACTGCACAGGCCGTGATCTGTACGACAGCATGCAGCAGGCACTTGGTAAAAGCTGCTGAATGACTGGGTCGCCGATAGACATGCTGGCGGGCTTGGCTGAACGTGTGGCCCAGGCAGCGGATGAGGAACCGCTCCTGCCACCCCTCAGTCACAGCCTCAGCCTCTCTGGCTCGGTCAGGGTCATGCTGTGTTTGCTTTTCCACCTGCTGAACAGCGTTTGGTTCTCTCGCTCATGGTTCCCATGAAAACGATGTGTCCAGAGAAGACGGCTCTCCAGGGGGAGCTCAGCCCCACCTCCACCCCAGCAGGCCGCTAAGAGGTTCTGCTTTATCCCAAGAGGCTCTTTTTAAAAAATTTTAGATGGGATGAAATGGGAGAGTAGAACTGACACATAAACACTCCCAGGTGTAAAACAGGCAGCTAGCGGGATGCTGCTGCCCAGCTCGCGGAGCTCAGCCTGGGTTCTGTGACGACCCGGGGGGTGGGGAGGACATGAGACCTGGCCTTCTCCTCCAGAGCCGAGGTCCAGAGCGGAATCCTGTGCATTTCCTGAGAAAGCGCTGAGGATGTCATGGAGACCTTAAGGGACAGGCTCATATCCCGTTCGCTGAAGTTTGTGGAAATACATTTTACTATGGAAATGAAAGCTCCAGAGCTCAGAGAAACGACAGCTGTCCGGAGGAGGCGCAGGGCGCTGGGAAGGCCCCAGGGGCTTGAGGGACAGAAGCTCGCAGGGGCTCTGCCGGCCCCTGGAGCCCCGCTCTCCCAGGGCACTTCTCTCAGGTCAAAGTCGACTGTCTACAAGAGGTGGTCATCCTGGGCTTTCTAATGAAACCTACTCCCCGGGACCGCCAAGCCCTGACCAGCTCTGCCGGGTGTTGGCAGGAACCACTCAAAGAGCTGTCTCTGCTTTCTCCAGCTCTTTCCCTTGTTCTAATTCTTGGAGCAAAATCGAGGGTATTCCCACCATCGAAATGCTACTGAGACATCACAGAATATGACTGACGGTGAAGGAAAGAGCGTGGACAGAGGCTAACTCCTCGAACATTAGAGAAGAGAGGGAGACAGAAGAAAAGTGAGCAAGAGAAGAACATTGCAGAGGGAAGATGCAGCCGTGATGCCACTTGGCGGGCAGAGCTCCAGCTGAGAACGCCCGCTCTGTCGCCTGTGGCTTTGATAAAGAGACCGTTAGTGGAATCCAGCGTTTGGGGCCAAGTTTCCAGATCCAGCATTTCAGTGAGCTCCAGATGCGCTCTAACGGTTATTTTCATGCAAGGAAAGTGATTTGCGTCCGTTTTCTCAGAGCCATCTGAATTCTCGGCCGTGCGCATAAAATAGAGTAACATTTTATGCCTCCTTGCTGAGGAAACTCTCTCCCCACCTGTGCAGGGAAACTGATACCCTATGGGACTGTTTCCAGCAGCCTCTCAGAGCAGACTCACTTGGAGCCTGGCCATGTTTTTGGCGTTGGAGGGAAGACGGGATTTGGGATTCTGGCTTCGTTTCTCTTTTTCTCTGTGCTCATAAAATCGTCTATTCGACACTTTTTTGTTCATTCAGCAAAACTTCAGTGAACCCTGTGCCAAGCCCCAGGATGATGGTGATGCAGAGGGCCTTGTCCCCTCCCCTCCAGAGGCCCAGAGCCTGGTTATTGAGGCCAGAAAAGACAGGACTACAAAAAACCAAACCGGGCTTCCCTGGTGGCTCAGTGGTGAAGAATCTGCCTGCCAATCAAGGAGACACAGGTTCGATCCCTGGTCCAGGAAGATCCCACGTGCCATGACCACCGAGCCCGCATGCCACAGGCTCTAGCCTGGGCTCTGGCGCTCACGTGCCATGACCACGGAGCCTGTGTGCCGTGATTACTGAAGCCCGCATGCCCAGAGCCTGTGCTCGCAGCAAGAGAAGCCAACACAGTGAGAAACCCAAGCATGCAAAGGACAGCCCCCGCCTGCCACTGCAAGAGAAAAGCCCATGCAGCAGTGAAGACCCAGCACAGCCAGAAATACAATAAATTAATAAAATTAAAAAAAAAAAAAAAAAACAGAAGAGCAGTCAGCATCTGAAAATGAGAGCTGCTATGCAACTTTGAATCCGGCAGGCACAGCGATGCCAGACAGTCTCGTTTTCTCGAAAGACAGAACTGTGTGTTTTATGTGAAATCTTCCACTTTAAACACAGGGAACTAAGTTAGTCTTTTAAAAATACCATCTGTGCCGATACCTTACATACTGTTGTTGTTTAGTCACTAAACCGTGTCCGACTCTCTGTGACCCCATGGACTGTAGCCCACCAAGCTCCTCTGTCCACGGGATTTCCCAGACAAGAGCACTGGAGTGTGTGGCCTTTTCCTTCTCCAGGGGCTCTTCCTGACCCAAGGATCAAACGTGCATCTCCCACGTGGGCAGGCAGATCCTTTCCCACTCAGCTGCCAGTGCCTGACACCTTACATACACTGCTGCTAAGTCATTTCAGTTGTGTCTGACTCTGTGCGACCCCATAGACGGCAGCCCACCAGGCTCCCCTGTCCCTGGGATTCTCCAGGCAAGAACACTGGAGTGGGTTGCCATTTCCTTCTCCAATGCATGGAAGTGAAAAGTGAAAGTGAAGTCACTCAGTCATCCGACCCTCAGCGACCCCATGGACTGCAGCCCACCAGGCCCCTCTGTCCATGGGATTCTCCAGGCAGGAGCACTGGAGTGGGTGCCATTGCCTTCTCTGTTACATACACTATACGGCTCAAAACATGCTTCTGCATTTGCTGCCATTGGGTTGAAATATCATTATCATCTTTCAACCTGAAAATCAAGCATATCACTCTTAACTTAGAAACTCTTAGTTACTTGTGCTATTAGTAACTTAATAAATTTTAAAAGCTACATTTGCTCCTTTGAATATATTTATTAATATAAGTGAAATATAACAATTCAATTCCACAACTTTATTCTCGGTTGATAGTGTGTTCCATGATTTCAAATAGCTGCATTCTGTGGGTCGCAAAGAGTCGGACACGACTGAGCGACTGATCTGATCTGATCTTTAAATAAATGAATTCAGAGGAAAAAAAAATTTAATTTTCGCTTAGAAGAGCCCAGCAGCTAACCTGTAGATACTGGGGCCAGCAACTCCTGGGTTTAAACCTTGGCAGCACCATTTCAATCTGCGTGTCCAGGCTTCAAGCTCCTTACCTATAAAAATGGGATGGCAGTACCCACCGTCAGCGGAGCCAAGCTAAAGAGTCAAGATAAGATGTTAATACGTGTCTGGTGCTCGGCAGAGTTCCTGCACAAAGTCACTTCTCAGCGAATGTCGGGATCACCATTACCACCAGCAGGAGTAGCTCACAGCTACCTCTGGTTCATCCGAAAACTCAGCTCAGGCACAAACTTCTCCACAAAGATCATCTTATCCCTTGATGGAGACCACATTTCTAGCACCTGAAAACGTGCCTGCCAAGCTTTCAAAACCCGTTCTTTCTTACCATGCTCTGCTACACATTTAAGTGGGAAAGCTCTTCCTCTTTCTCACCGGTGTATCAGCTCAGTCTGCCCAGGCCAAAAGTTCAGCTACTGTTTCTATAAAATAATTATGGGTGCTACCTTGGTGGCTCAGTGATAAAGCCCCCTCCTGCCAACGCAGGAGACATGGGTTCGATCCCTGATCCAGGAAGATCCCCCGAGCCGAGGAGCAGCTACGCCCGGCTGTCACAGCTGTTGAGCTTGTGCCTAGAACCTGGGAGCTGCAACCACTGGAGCCCTGGTGCCCTAGAGACTGCGCTCTGCAAAGAAGCCCCCGCACCACACGCAGAGCCGCCCCACTCGCCGCAAGTAGAGACAAAGCCCGCGTGGCAACGGAGCCAGCAGAGCCAGAGGTGAATAACCTTTTAAAAATCATGTAGCTAGTTAAAAAAATTAATGTCAGAGAAAAACGTACAGTGAAATACTGATATCAAAGCCCCCTCCCAGACCCTCGAGTCACAGTCCCGCTCGCCAAAGGTAACCAACACAGCCCGGATGTTAGTCTCCCGCCGCAAGCTCACTCCCAGGGCTCACACAGCACATGTGAGGGTGAGGGTGAGAACGAGTGTGTCCACTCTGCCGCTGCCCTGCCTTCCTCCTCCGTGTGCCTCACACGCACAGGGTCACCACCCATGACTGCTCAGCGGCCGCACTGAGCTCCTGTTGACGCCCCACGGCGTGCCCAGGCTCCCGCTGGGGTGATGCTTCTGTTGCTCACACACCAGCTCCCAAGAGTGGGAGCCCCATCTTCTCTGATCACGTCCCCAGCACCTCGTGGACAGCAGGGCTCAGCGAACGTGGTCAACAGAGGGAAGTCAGGAAACAGGTGTGCCTCCCTCCAGCTGTGCCACGTCATCTGTGCTTCTGCTGGTGCGGTTTCAGAGCAAAGTCCTGGAAGTACTGTTGCTGACTAAAGAGGCGCCTGAAGTTCTCACGGTTTTGGCTGCGCCTCATGGCGTGTGGACCGTCCAGGACCGGTGACTGACCCTGTGACCCCTCCAGTGGACGCATGGAGTCTTAACCGCTGGGCCACCAGGGAGTCCCCGAATCCAATTCTGGTCAGTTTAATCCTGATCAGAGGGACAAAGTGCCCTCTGAAGGGACCAGAGCAAATTGAATCACAGGATTATACTGTTGCATGTTTTCAAGGGTTTAAATTCATAACTAATCTAAATCCAAGCTTCTTTTAAGATGCAAAAGATTTTTTCACTATTTATGTCCTCTATAAGATCTACTTTGCAAGCAGTATATTGGTGTTTGATAAAATATTTTTGAGCTATAATTAATATTACCAGGATATAAAAAGGATTTATTTTAGGAATGGAAAAAAGTTGATAACCACTTTAAGTAGTATGCTAAAAGAAATTTAAAAAGAAAAGAATCTGTACGTTAACCCAATTAACCAGAGTCTATAAACACAAAAAGAGGCAAAAACTGATTTTTTTTTGTGGCTAGAAGTATGGGGACAAAGTTGTGAAAAGGGTGTTCATACACATAAAAATCCCAGCAGGTAAGGGTCTTTTAGTCTGAGACGCAGTTAAGTTGATTCTATGCTTTCTTTGATGTCTTCTGTTTTTTTTTTTAATGTGAGGACTATAATTTTTTAAATGAGGCTGAATATAAGTTACTTTGGTTTGCAGAACTGTAACACAGTTCCACTTGAATTCTACAAATTCATTATCAAATTTTATTTGCAAACCCAAAGATGGAAATAAATCTATCAGTTAAACAAGCAAATGAAAAAAGAGGGAACACAGAAACAGCTGGGATTAAACTCGGAAGCCTGGGGGCACAGTCAGGGCTGCAGAGGAAGGGGGAGACGGGGCCTCAAAGTCACCCCCAGGGGAGGCCAAACCTACAGCCACACAGGGAGCCGCCAGATCGCCACCACTCGCCTAGAAGGAAATTCTAAAGATGACAGGCCGGGTCGAGGAATGAGGGACCTCCCACACACTGCCACTCCTTGCTCCAAAATTAGACTTTCACAGCACTGATCTCCAAGATGGCAAAAATAGCCAGCCGTTCAGGGAAGTCCCGAAGTGTCCCCACGGAGTCTTCCTGTCGCCGCTCCAGCGAGGCAGCTGCCGGCTCTCGAGCAAACAGCTCCGGCCGCCCCATCTCATCACCAGTCAGTCCTCCCCGAACCACCCACCCTCCTCCGTGCCATCCTTAGAGTGAATCAGAGCACGCCGGATTCACAAGCAGAGGGGGGAGAGTCATGAGAAACACGATGGCTCTCTGGTGCCGGAAATACCAAAAGAAAGCAGGTTTGCTGTAACAGTGATTTTTTAAGATGTACTCTAAGTTGATACGCATTTCTGAAAGGCACTCTGACATTCAGGGTAGCCTGAAAATGCTAAGACGGTGCGGCTATAAGAGAAACAGAAGGGCTTTAAAGCCCTCTGGAGAGTAAGGCATTGTGGCCGCAGGCAGACGTTGAAGAACCACACGAGCTCCCCTCTCACGCGGTCTGGGGGAATGGATGCGTGTGTGTGTGGCCGAGTCGCTCTGCTGCCCACCTGAGAGCATCACAACGTTGCTAATCGGCTAGACTCCAATACCAAACAAGAATCTAAAAAGGAACCACACAGAAGATCCCGCATTCCTGGCTCCAGCAGCAATGAGCTCCGTGGCTGCAGGCAAGTGACCTCACCACTGCGAGCATCTGTTGTCTCATCTATGGCATCTGGACAGATTCCTTCCGGGTCAAGGGTCATGAATAATCCTCCCTTGAATGACAAGACCTGTGGGATCACGGGCTTCACCTGTCGATTGCCACTATATATAGGGCACATAGCAGCGGGCTGTTGCTGTTGCTGTGGTTGCTAAGTCGTGTCTGGCTCTTTATGGATCCCAAGGCCTGTGGACCACTAGGCTCCTCTGTCCATGGGATTTTCCAGGAAGTAATACCAGAGTGGGTGGCTATCTCCTTGTCCAGGGAACTTCCCGACCCAGGGATCAAACCTATGTCGCCTACATTGGCAGGCGGATTCTCTACCACAGAGCCACCATGGAAGCCCCAAAGCAGATAACCCCCTCAGTAAACATCATGCATGAACAAATGAATGAGAATGAATGACTAAACCTACCTCACCGAGACTCTATCCTGATTACAGAGAAAAGGTCAGTAAAGTGTCCAGCTTGACAAGTGGTACGGCTGCTGTTACTACAGAGCCTGGCATTTAGCAGATGCTTCATAAATGGTGGCTCAGAGGTTAAAGCGTCTGCCTGCAATGTGGCAGACCTGGGTTCGATCCCTGGGTCGGGAAGATGCTCTGGAGAAGGAAATAGCAACCCACTCCAGTATTCTGGCCTGGAGAACCCCATGGACAGAGGAGCCTGGTAGACTGCAGTCCATGAGGTCGCAAAAAGTCGGACACGACTGAGCGACTTCACTTTCTTTCTTTCTTTCATAAATAAATAGTATTAGCAAAACACCACAAAGCAGGGAACACTAAATAGATGTTATTCCAGAAGTCGGCATGCTGTGGACACAGACAGTAAGTTCAGTTCAGTTCAGTCTCTCAGTCGTGTCCAACTCTTTGCAACCCCATGAATCACAGCACGCCAGGACTCCCTGTCCATCACCAACTCCCAGAGTTCACTCAGACTCAACGTCCATCGAGTCAGTGATGCCATCCAGCCATCTCATCCTCTGTCGTCCCCTTCTCCTCCTGCGCCCAATCCCTCCCAGCATCAGGGTCTTTTCCAATGAGTCAGCTCTTCTCATCAGGTGGCCAAAGTACTGGAGTTGCAGCTTCAACATCAGTCCTTCCAATGAACACTCAGGACTGATCTCCTTTATGAGGGACTGGTTGGATCTCCTTGCAGTCCAAGGGACTCTCAAGAGTCTTCTCCAACACCACAGTTCAAAAGCATCAATTCTTGGGCGCTCAGCCTTCTTCACAGTCCAACTCTCACATCCATACATGACCGCTGGAAAAACCATAGCCTTGACTAGATGGACCTTTGTTGGCAAAGTAATGTCTCTGCTTTTTAATATGCTGTCTAGGTTGGTCATAACTTTCCTTCCAAGGAGTAAGCATCTTTTAATTTCATGGCTGCAATCACCATCTGCAGTGATTTTGGAGCCCCCAAAAATAAAGTCAGCCACTGTTTCCACTGTTTCCCCGTCTATTTGCCATGAAGTGATGGGACCGGATGCCATGATCTTCGTTTTCTGAATGTTGAGCTTTAAACCAACTTTTTCACTCCCCACTTTCACTTTCATCAAGAGGCTCTTTAGTTCCTCTTCACTTTCTGCCATCAGGGTGGTGTCATCTCCATATCTGAGGTTACTGACATTTCTCCCAGTAATCTTGATTCTAACTTGTGCTTCTTCCAGCCCAGCGTTTCTCATGATGTACTCTGCATATAAGTTAAATAAGCAGGGTGACAATATACAGCCTTGACGTACTCCTTTTCCTATTTGGAACCAGTATGTTGTTCCATGTCCAGTTCTAACTGTTGCTTCCTGACCTGCATACAGATTTCTCAAGAGGCAGGTCAGGTGGTCTGGTATTCACATCTCTTTCAGAATTTTCCAGTTTATTGTGATCCACACAGTCAAAAGCTTTGGCATAGTCAATAAAGCAGAAGTAGATATTTTTCTGGAACTCTCTTGCTTTTTCAATGATACAGCAGATGTTCACGATTTGATCTCTGGTTCCTCTGCCTTTTCTAAAACCAGCTTGAACATCTGGAAGTTCATGGTTCACGTATTGCTGAAGCCTGGCTTGGAGAATTTTGAGCATTACTTTACTAGCGTGTAAGATGAGTACAATTGTGCGGTAGTTTGAGCATTCTTTGGCACTGCCTTTCTTTGGGATTGGAATGAAAACTGATCTTTTCCAGTCCTGTGACCACTGCTGAGTTCTCCAAATTTGCTGGCATATTGAGTGCAGCACTTTCACAGCATAATCTTTTAGGATTTGAAATAGCTCAACTGGAATTCTATCACCTCCACTAGCTTTGTTTGTAGTGATGCTTTCTAAGGCCCACTTGACCACATTCCAGGATGTCTGGCTCTAGGTCAGTGATCACACCATCGTGATTATCTGGGTTGTGAAGATCGTTTTTGTACAGTTCTTCTGTGTATTCTTGCCACCTCTTCTTAATATCTTCTGCTTCTGTTAGGTCCCTACCATTTCTGTCCTTTATTGAACCCATCTTTGCATGAAATGTTCCCTTGGTATCTCTAATTTTATTGAAGAGATCTCTAGTCTTTCCCATTCTATTGTTTTCCTCTATTTCTTTGCATTGATTGCTGAGGAAGGCTTTCTTATCTCTCCTTGCTATTCTTTGGAACTCTTCATTCAAATGGGTATATCTTTCCTTTTCTCCTTTGCTTTTCACTTCCCGTCTTTTCACAGCTGCTTGTAAGGCCTCCTCAGACAGTCATTTCGCTTTTTTGCATTTCTTTTTCTTGGGGATGGTCTTGATCCCTGTCTCCTGTACAATGTTACAAACCTCCATCCATAGTTCATCTGGCACTCTGTCTATCAGATCTAGTCCCTTAAATCTATTTGTCACTTCCACTGTGTAATCGTAAGGGATTTGATTTAGGTCATACTTGAATAGTCTAGTGGTTTTCCCTACTTTCTTCAATTTAAGTCTGAATTTGGCCATAAGGAGTTCATGATCTGAGCCGCAGTCAGCTCCCAGTCTTGTTTTTGTTGACTGTGTAGAGGTTCTCCGTCTTTGGCTGCAAAGAACATCATCAGTCTGGTTTCAGTGTCGACCCTCTGGTGACGTCCGTGTGGAGTCAGTAAGGGGCCCCCAGTCTCCCCTCCACGTGTGCACACTCTTGTGGGGTCCCCTCCCTTGACCTTTGGAAGCACTTGTGACTCACTTCCAACCAACAGCCTATGATGGGGTGATGGGTGTCACGACCACGACGGGGACACAGAGGATCGTGGCCCTCGTTGTGAAGGAATGTCTTTTTTGCTAGCTTTGATGAAACAAGTGGGAAGATGGCAAGAAACGGAGGGCGGCCTTTGGGAGCTAGGGTGGCCATCATCCACCAGCCAGCAGGAAACCAGGGCCCTTAAATCCTCAGCCCCAGGGAATTAACTTGCACCGATAACCACTGTGAGCTTGTGAGTGGGTCCCGCCCCCATCTAAGCTTCTGCGGCCCCCACCTTGTGGCGCCAGGCCGGGTTTCGTGGAGGACACTCTCCCCGTGGACGGGGGAGGGTGATCGCGGGGTACCACATCTACTGTGCACGTTGCTGCTGTTATCATTGCATCCGCTCCACCGCAGAGCAGCCGGCATGAGATCCCGCAGGTTGGGGGCCCCTGGCCTAGCGCAGAGCAGCCTTGTGAGAATCTGAAGCTGAGGCCCACCTGAGCCACGTCAACACGCCTGACCCACGGCGACCATGACGCCATAAATGTGTGCTGTTTTGGGGCGCAGAGTTTGTGGCTTTGTCACCCAGCAACAGAAAGTGGACACATGTGGTGATACAGGGAGGACTTCAACTGGCCACAGCGCTGGGAGCAAATGCACAGAGAAGGGCCACCTGCCGGGGACCAGGGGGAGGGCGGGGACCTCAGAGAACTGAAAACCCCCTGCCACCCAAAGTGGGGCATCTCCGATGGTGGCCACGTGGGCTGTGAGAGCTGCATGACCTTTTCCCTTTTCAGGATGATACATAAATCTGAGTTTTATGTGAAACATCTTAACTTTTAAGTGTCAGCCATTAATTTGGAATTTTTTGAATGGCTGTGAGCAGATCTCATGAAGGGCAAAGAAAACATGACTGATGTTGAGAAAAAGCGTGAAGTGGGGGTTGTCCCAGCACACCTGCTCCAAATCTGAGCCCTGCTACTTCCAAGCTGGGGCACTGGGCCTCTGATCCAAGGGTCATCGTGATGGTCAGAAAGTACACACAAAGCCCACACACTACTGTCTGTTACAGAGCAGAGACACAGCACTTTTTCATCATTATAACACTATAATGGTAATTATTCTAATTGTAATTCTTGGGCTCCAAAACCACTGCAGACAGTGAATGCAGCCATGAAATTAAAAGACACTTACTCTTTGAAAGTAAAGCTATGACAAACCTAGACAGCGTATTAAAAAGCAGAAACATCATTTTGGCAACAAAGGTCCATATAGTCAAAACTCTAGTCTTTCCAGTAGTCTTGTATGGGATGTGAGAGTTGGACTATAAAGAAAGCTGAGCGCAGAAGAATTGATGCTTTTGAACTGTGGTTTTGGAGAAGACTCTTGAGAGTCCCTTGGACAGCAAGGAGAATCAACCAATCAATCCTAAAGGAAATCAACCCTGGATTGAATATTCATTGGAAGGACTAATGCTGAAGCTGAAGCTCCAACACATTGGCCACCTGATGTGGAGAACTGACTCACTGGAAAAGACCCTGATGCTGGGAAAGATGGAGGGCAAGAGGAGAAAGGAGCAAAAGAGGATGAGATGGTTGGATGGTATCACTGACTCAATGGACATGAGTTTGAGCAAACTCCAGAAGATGGGCAAGGACAGGGAAGCCTGGCCTGCTGCAGTCATGGGCTGCAAAGAGCTGGACACACTAAACATCAGTGACTATAACTGTAACTAATACAATTGTAATTGTATAAAATTGCATACATTATTATAATTTTAATAATTGCATTACAATTGTAACTAATACAATCGTAATTGTATTAGCTACCTCTGGCTAT
This sequence comes from Bubalus kerabau, assembly GCF_029407905.1. NCBI lineage: Eukaryota > Metazoa > Chordata > Mammalia > Artiodactyla > Bovidae > Bubalus > Bubalus kerabau. The sequence goes on along the minus strand of NC_073636.1, from coordinate 82,792,427 downwards.
TGCAACAACTTGGGATTAAAATAACACAGACATATCCCTATATGGATCTAGAGGCTGGAAGTCCGAAACAAGATTCACTGCGGTAAACTCGCAGTGTCTGCTGTCCTGGTCACTTTGGAGGTTCCAGAGGAGTGTCCATTGCCTTCCCTATCTAATTTCTAGAGGTCACGACGACCTTTGGGTCCCAGCTCCTCTGTCTCCATAACCATCAGGGCAGACTCTTCAAACATCTCTCTGTGCCTCGGCTGTCACGGCCACGTCACTTTGGTCCGACTCCGACTCCTCTTGTTTCCTTCTTATGGGGACCTTGTGATGATACCAGGCCCACTGGAATAAGCCTGCACAGTCTCCCCATCTCAGGAGCTTGAGCTGAATCACAACTGCAAAGTCCCTTTTGCCACAGAAGATAACGCTCAAAGGCTCTAGGGATTAAGATGTGGAAGATCCTCAGGGAGTCATCATTCAGACTATCACAGTAATAATAGTAATGATAATAAAATAAAAGTAATCATTATTATCTGACTCACATGTCTCTTCTTTATGACTTCTGGGATTCAGGGTCCTAAGTCTGATTCAAACCATTCACACAAGGCTGCAATTTCAAACTGTCATGGGCGAAGCATTCTGTCTTGGGAGTTTCGCAACAGCAGCAGCAAGCTGTCCCTTAGCCTTAGGTTAGGGCTGCCTGGCGAGCTTAGCCTCGCCGTCTTTCTCCATTTGTGACCTTGACTATCTCAGAGACGCCAGCCAGTAGGGGCATAGTGGCAATTCCTACTCAAAATATACCCAATCTGTGGCCCCTGTCCCAGTGACCAGAAAATGCAAGACTAACTGAAGTGTTACCGTATCATCTCGTTTCATTTTAGCACAGTATCTCTTTTCTCCCCTAATCAGAGATCGATTCAAGGATGATTTTTAAGCATTCTGCAATCCCCAGTTTTAACTCCCTTGAGATTCGGATCCCATTTTGAAGTTTACTCACTTCCATTTAAAACAGGATGTTTTTACTTTTAAAATCACATTCATTTCATAGAGCTTGTTAAGCATACAGCAAATTAAGAGCAGACAACATTATATTACAGTTAAATTTGCAAAGGGATAATCTGAACGAATTACTCATATTCCTGATTAATTTTTAGTGCAAGTAATGAGGCAGTTATAAATGGAAACACATGTGAGTGCAGAACTTCCCTTTCAAGTACAGACAGATTTATGCTAATTGATGGCTTTACAAAAAGGTAATCTTAAAAAAAAACCTTCTTCAGACATTTAAAGGCATCTTGAGTAGCTCAGTTTTACTGCAGTGACACCTTGCCCTGTAAGTTCAAAATGACTTGAATTCTTCCTTCTTTTCTTTTTCTTCCTTCTTCCTTTTTCTTTCTATCCATCCACCCATGCATTTATCCACCTCTACTGCAATATCCAAAACTGGGAAGAATATGGAAAATGGATGCCAAGACTCTATTAGTTCAGAAGGAACATTTCTACATGGTTGAAGGGGAAATCAGAAGAATATTTCATGATATGTGAAAATCAAGTGAAATTTGAATTTCATTGTCCATTAATATAAGTTTCCCTCGGAACACAGCCATGTCCATTTGAATCCACGTGACCTATGCTCGCACTTGCTCTCCAACGGCAAAGCTAAAGAGCTGCAGCAGAGACCATCTTCATCCAGAAAGCCTGAAATATTACTGTCTCAGCCTGTATTAAAGATTTGCTGATCCTAGCTCTAAAATCCCACAGCACGGCACGCATAAGTCATTTGGGAATAATCCCTGGCTGCTTTGGGACAGATCGTATTACTGGCATGCTTTTCCCCTCTTTAAATCCAACCGCCCCACATGGTTAAATCACAGACTTTTCAAATTGCCCTAACCTTGCTATGCCAACCTAGTTCCTTTTGGTTCTGCAGATTTATTTCCCAGATGTGACTCTCTATTCATGTGTTTGCAGTCACAATTCATGAGTTGCATTATTTAACTGTTGCACATTCATTTCAGATTTTGTAAATTTACTGTTCCTAAAGAAGAAACTCACGACTCACAATTTCCCATACGAGGCACAGTCCCTGGTGTCTCTGCACACTAATGACTGTGAAGGTTTACCCCTAGAGAAGCAAACGCATGCTGTGGGCAGAATGAAGTCTTACAAATAGCTTTTCTTTGTCCTACAAAGTATTACTGATTTTTGTTGTTGGTTTTAGCTGGAATTAACTTCCAACACTTATAAACTGGAAGATACTATACAGACTCAAAGTCTTGATTTACCTGGAAAAAGAAAAATCAAGAACTCTCCTACACAGAAACCATGATCTCATGTCAACAGCTGTCTGGTCGTGAGTTTTTGATATTTGACCCGTTTCCTCTCAGCTCTCTTCTCTCACTTACATTTTTTCTCTGACCACTGCTGACCTTTGAAATTACAACTTCTGTTACACTTGTAAGTATATATGGGCTTCCCTGATAGCTCAGTTGGTAAAGAATCTGCCTGCAACGCAGGAGACCTGGGTTTCATCCCTGGGTTGGGAAGATCCCCTGGAGAAGGGAACGGTTACCCACTCCAGTGTTCTGGCCTAGAGAATTCCACAGACTGTATAGACCATGGGGTCGCAAAGAGTCGGACACAACTGATCGACTTTCACTTTCAGAGGTAGATAACCCATGGAGTTGTGTCTATAGATGTCCATACATACGCTAAATGGATTTATATATATATATATATACACACACACACACACACACACACACACATACATACATATACAGACTGCAATGGACTGAATATTGTGTCCCCAACCCCAACTGTTATGTTCAAACCTTAGCCCCCAAGTGATGTTATTAGACAGTCAGACATATGGCAGGGGCCAGGTCATGAGGGCAGAGCCCCCATGAACGGTATTAGCGTTCTTACAAGAGAGAACCCAGAGAGATCCCTCACCCCTTTTGCCATTTGCGACACAGTAAAAAGACAGCCAGTTACAAACCAGGAAGTGTCCCCCTAGAATCCGCCGGCACCCTGATCTCAGACTTCTCAGTCTCAAAGTGAGAACAAAATATACTTGCTTTTTATAACTCACTCAGTGGACAGCATTCTGCCGCAGGAATGCACTGATTAAGCACACACATTACAAGGGAGGCAAGCAGATGACAAGCGGGCTGATGCTTCTTCTGCTCCCAAGTGACTTTCTGGAGCTTTCCAAGGATGCATGTCATCCGAGTAACACACTGCTGAGTATAGGAGGAAAGCATCTGCCCCCCAAAATACTGACCATATTTTCAGCACAGAGACTGCAAGAGCATTCTGCTGCAGCGTACATGGGGCTTGTAAGAAAAGGCTCCCAGACGTACCATGGAGTTCTTCACGCTCTGCAGCAGGCGCTGGTGCTGCTCCGCTATGGCCAGGGCAGCCGAGTGGACCTTCTGGTAGATGGCCTCCCCATCTCGCGTTTGAAAGACAAACAGCCCTTCACCAGTCTCACACATCCTGTGAAAACAAAGACAGAGGGCTTCTGAAAGCCAGCTTCTCCAAGCTCAATGCACCCAGAGCCCGGAACAACCCAAGATCAGCTTCATTTGTTTTGTATGAGATCAGGATTCCTGTTCACATGTGTTGAACAGAGTTAACTGGAATCACAGTGTTTGATGAATTGTCATTAATACAGACAAGCGGGCAGGGAACCACTCACTTCGAGCCAACGGGGGGGTGCCCTGTGTTTTTTGTCCTGAAGGTTTTGTTGGAGGTTAATGAACAAATCGTTTCTGGGCTTTCAGTACAATCCCTCTACTTCCCAAAACTGTCAAAGAGGACACCAGGGCGAGGCCTTCCCAGCACAGCTCACAGCTCAGAGACTCACCAGAAACGGGGCCTTTCAGCTCAGAGGTGAGAACGGGTTCTATGGCTCTCAGATTCTGACCTGATCCTCCTTACAGACAATGGCTTGAAGAATGATTTTATTTCTGAAATCAGCTCTGCTTTCCAAAATCATCGATCCAATTTTACTCCAGATTGTCACTCCATGTGATAAATCAAACGTAGCCAAGAGTATTTTAAACAGACATAACTTGAACCAATGTGTGGAATGTAAGAGAAACAGGAAACTCAAGGAAAGACATGTGGGTTTCATCATTAATGTCAGGAATTAAGAGAGGAATCATCTCTACCTCAGGCTGTTAAGAAACAGAAATGAATTGCATTGATAAGGGAGACTGGTACATACAATTAGACCAGAAACCAGTGTGTTTTAACCACTAATGTGTGTGTGTGTCTGTGTTCTCTGAGTATGCTTAGTGCTCAGTTGTGTCCGACTCTGCAACCCTGTGGACTGTAGCCCGCCAGGCTCCTCTGTCTCTGGGATTTCCCAAGCAAGAACACTGAGATGGGCTGCCATCTTCCTTTGTCAGGGGATCTTCTCGACCCAGGGATGGAACCCATGTCTCCTGTGTCTCCTGCATTGCAAGAGCACATATATACATATATATACATATTTATATATATATTTGTATACACACACACACAAAATACATATATATATGGTGATATGGGCATACATAATTAATGAATGTATTTAATTATTCTAAATATTTTTGAAGACTTGGATAATTTTCAAAAGAATTTTTTTTTTACCGTACAGTTCTGATTTTAATTACATATATCAACAGTTAACCAAGAGGTGGTTTTGTTTTAAAGAACACTATTCAATTATTACATTGTTTGCAATTATTAATAATTAGTTATTCTAAGACACAATCCCTCTCCTTCCACCTCTGAAACTTACTGCAAACTGAATATTGGCCTGACTGCCTGAGTTTTGCTCACATCTAGAGATTCACATCAAAAGAACTTTTTAACACAGCATGGAAACCAAACCAATTTTCAACCCAAACTACTGTTAATGATTTTATCTATTCCAGTCTATGCAATTAGTGCAGTAAAAAAGGAAGATTTATCCTTATCTAATTATCTAAGGTTGGCTCAATATCCCAGCCATATGGCAGTCTTCAGCATGTATAGCATAGAGTATGTTAATTGGCTTGAATTTCACTGGTATGGACCATGTAAGAAGAAAGAGAAAAATTAGAAGGCTCTTTCAACAAACTAACATAAAAACTAGCTTATGAGGTTGACTGTGTGATTTTAATTGTCATTTTAATTCAAAGAATTAAAAACTAAAATTCAAAGCATTTTTACTCAAGTCCTGTTTTGTTCCTGAAGACTTCCTAAAATGCTCCCCTCCTCAGCTCTCCACTCTCTACTTGACCCACCACAGAAATGGGTCTGTCACTTGGCACTCAGTTCTGCAAGGTTTCACTTTTTTTCACACTTCTTTTTTTCCACCAAATACAGAAATATAACTTGTTAGGAGGAGGGTGACCTCAATCGATTATTTAAGAGAAAGAAGTGGCCTTCTGTTTCTTTTAGGGCAGAGGTCATCATTTATTTACTTACTTAGATGTCAACCTTGATTTCAGAAAGTATGAAGGTTCCTGTTAACTGGGACATATTTACAGGATGATTGATCCATATGACAGCAAACCCGCAACTGCGTTTCTAAAGCTTGATGACCCAGGGACTGTAAGGCTTTTGTAACCGCAGCCCACAGTAACGGAGTTTCAACTGTGACCAAATACTCCGCTGATCTATTTAGTCTATCATCTAGGTGCCATCTAGCTATCTATTCATCTACCAACGTATAAAATGCTGATGTTTTCTCTTCTGCTTTTAATACTAGTGGTGAAGTGCTTAATTTATATAATGACTCACTAATTGGCGAGAACTCGAAAAAATCACTCTTTCACCCACTGTCTGCTTTTGGTTAACATCATGAATCCACCACAACCATCCTTTGGTGACATTTGATTCAGTGATTACCGTGATCAGAAATGAAGGAAATCCAGAGAGCATCGAGTATTCCTGAAAGTCATGGGCTTTCCCTCCCTTCACCTGAGGATCTGAAAGACACATACTCACACACACACAAACCCTTACACACACACACACATACACACACACACAAACCTTACACACACACACACATACACACACTCACACACACAAACCTCACACACACACATATACACACTCATACACACACAAACCTCACACACACACATATACACACTCACACACAAACCCTTACACACACACATATACACACTCACACACAAACCCTTACACACACACACATATACACACTCACACACACACAGACCCTTACACACACACATATACACACTCACACACACACAAACCTTACACACACACATATACACACTCACACACAAACCCTTACACACACACACATGCATACATATACACACTTATACACACACACAAACCCTTACACACACATACACATATGCATACATATACACTTATACACACACACTGACCACTTACAGAAAGTAACAGGAGTTACAACCTCAAATTCCATCAGGGTTTAGACAAAGAACGTGAATGAATGGAGAGAGAGACCTCCCACAACATAGAGCTTCACAGACGATCAGGCATTTACACGGGGAAATGGTGAGCCCAGTGCAGCCACACTTCTGATCATTTAAGAGAAACCAGAAATCTTGAATTTTTATAGGAAATAATCTGAATTTTTAACGTTGCTACTTTTTCCATTTTCTTTAAGCTGTGGAGGTCAAAATGCCATTTAAGGACCATATCTGGCCGGGAGGCCACCAGTTTGCATTAGGGGACAAAAATGCACTAAAGATCTCTAAATAGATCAGAAATTAGGCCTCTGGTTTGCACTGCATTCATCCGTACATTCAAAGGCATATGCCCTTCAGTGGGAAAGTGTGGCCCAGAAAGTGTGGATAATGAACAAAAATTGATCTCAGAGGCTCTTCCATAGGTCTCTGCGAACCTCCATCCACGAGCTCTTTTATTTCATTCACACACTGCCCCCAACCCAACAGATTTGTTCCGTGCTGTTTCATAAGCAGCTTTATGATGCATTAAAAATGTTGCTGGGGGCCTTCAGTAAAATAATGGGCCAACTCCCCAAGGCAAGTCAGAAGGAAAGGGGAGGAGGGGAGGAAAGGAAAGGAAGTCAAAAGAAAAGTACATCAAAGGAGTGATGGTCTTACATAACCTCGTACGGCAGCGTCTGCCTCGCACAAGACCGGGCAAAGATGTTCTGGTTCACCGGCCGCAGACCTGCAAATGCCCACGTGTGAACCGACTCCCTTCTCTCTCTACCCTCTGACTGTGACCGTGGGCACTTCAGCTAATGCCCCAGAGGCCCCAGCACTCTTTCCTGATGGCATACACTAACAGAAACCAGCTGACGGACACCCAGAGAAAGAAAAATAAGGAGTTTAAGCCGGACCTCCTTCTGTCCTTTGAGAGGATAAGGATTTGGATACAAGAACGCCATGTCCACACAGATGCACTTAGAGCGCTGACCTCCTCAGTAACTGCTTTGCCTAAAAGCCACGTGTGCCCCTCCAAACCGTGGACTATGCACCTGGCTAAGAATCCATCGAAAAACCAAGAGCTCGGAAAGCATTGGGAAATTCAGTTCTTCATACACATGATAAGTACGTATCAAGGCTGTGGGAAGAAGAGGCGCGGCAGAGGTAACGACCTGGGCTCCAGACTACCTGGCTGGGTTGCCCCGTACCCGCTTTGAGGCCTGGGACGTGTCCGTAAACCTCCCGAAGCCTGCACTGCCCATCTGAAAAGTGAATATAATGATGGCAACCGTCACCTAAATTCATTACAAGTATTAGATGCGATACACAGAACGCACACAGCACGTCTTCAAATCACGTGGATGGGAGCCCCACGTGGGTAGATTGTTTTCTGACTTACTCACCGCTTTTCCAGGACCCAGCACGGGCCTCGGCCTGTATCTGGTGCCCAATAAATGACTGTAGGGGCCTCCCTGGCAGCTCAGCGGTAAAGGATCCGCCTGCCAAGCGGGAGACTCAGGTTCGATCCCTGGGTCGGGAAGATCCCCTGGAGAAGCGAATGGCAACCCGCTCCAGTCTTCTTGCCTGGGAAATCCCACGGACAGTGCAGCCTGGTGGGTACAGTCCATGGGGTCGCAAAAGAGTCAGACTTGACTTAGCGACTGAGCACAAGAACAAAGTCACTGTAGAAGAGATGAGGAGACAGCAGGCAGGACTGGGAAAGGAGTTACTGGGAACGTGACCCAGGCTTCCTCAACACATGGAATCAATGTGTGAGACACTCAGGCTTCTGAGCAGGGACAGCTCTGTGAACATCAATACACAACTTTCATTTGCTGGTCAGACCTCTGCATCTCCTATTGAATATTTTAAATCAACTCATTTTTTTTCTCTTAAACAAATATGTTGTAAATGGGATGATCAAATCCATATCATGAACCAGGAGGCTCTGCCATAAATTGGAAGTAGACATGAACAGAAATGCGACGAAACGCTCCGTTTCAGGCCTCTGCCCAAGATTCAAGCTGAGTGCTCGCTCACTTTTCAGTCATGGGTCAGCTGCGTCTCAGTCTCTGCGATCCCATGGGCTGCAGCACGCCAGGCCTCCCTGTCTGCCTCTATCTCCCAGAGTTTGCTCAAACCCATGTCCATTGAGTTGGAGACGCTCTCTAACGATCTCATCCTCTGCCACCCCCTTCTCCTTTTGCCTTCAGTCTTTCCCAGCATCAGTGCCTTGTCCAATGAGTTGGCTTTTCCCATCAGGTGGCCAAAGTAGTGGAGCTTCAGCTTCAGCATCAGTCCTTCCAATGAATAGTCAGGGTTGATTTCCTTTAGGATGGACTGGTTCGTATTCCCTCTCAGTAACACACAGGTAAATTACAAACTGTTAGAGGATGCACTGTTTTAAGACATGTGGCATGAACTGTGTTACTTCTCCCTTTACTAATAAAGGGAAGAGTTTAGGTGTTTGTTATTAAGGGAAAAAAAAAGACAGCAGGCAACCCACTGAAATGGTTCTCTATAATTTAGTCAAAAAGGTAACTGAAGAGAAAATGACTTCATCCCTGGAAGAGTCACGTTCAGTTAACACGATGTCTCTACCACCTAAAGTCACCTCCCACTGAGGGGAGATACATGTGCAGTTTGCAGAGCCCTGCTCTGGGGGCGCAGGAGACAGGACCTCCCCGTCCCAGCTCCCTCGCATGCTGTGACCTTGGGCAAGTCTCTGGCCTCTTGAAGCCAGCCGCATGTTTCTAATGTGAGTAATAAACTCATCCAAACTTCAGAGGGCAGTGAGAAATCTTCTTTTATATTTAGCAAAGGACCTGATATCAAGTGAACATTTAATTAGGACTGGGTGTTGTTACTTGAGCTCTTTAAAACGTCAAAGCCAATGAGGACGATGTCCTCGGGGAAAACGTTATGAGACAGACACAACCACAGCCTAGAGGGAAACGTGGGTGACCGCGCCCCGGGACGACAGGTGCCTGGGAAAGGAGGGCGTGCGGCGGGGGGCAGTCACGCCCGAGGCCGCCTGACAACACAGCAGTGGAAACCTCTTCCTTGGGAACAGAATCATGAACTCAGAGAGATGAAGTTTCCCTTTAAGGAGAGAATCCACTGTCATTGAATAAAAACTATTATGATAAGGGGTTTTCCCTGGTGGCTCAGTGGTAAAGAATCTGCCTGCCAAGGCAAGAGACATGGGATCAAAAGTTTGATCCCTGATCCAACAAGATGCCACATGCCTCAGAGCAAACAGGCCCACGCGCCACAACTACGGAGCCTGTGCTCCAGAGCCCGGGAGTCACAGCTGCTAAACCCTCGTGTTGCGGAAGCCCCTGTGCTCCAGGGCCCGTGCTCCACAACAAGAGGAGCCACCACGATGAGCAGCCTGGCCGCCACAACTAGAGAGGAGCCCCTGCTCGCCCAGCCAGAGGAAGTCTGAGCAGCAGGGAAGACCCAGCACGGCCAAAAATACATAAATTAATTAAAAAAAAAAGATGATCCTTAAAAGAAACCCCAAAAACGATGACGGGAAATATCGTGTGTTTTGTTTCTCCAGCTCCAGGAAGCTCCAGGTGTCCACCCTAAAGTGTCAGCCACACCTTAACAACCGAGCGATCAGGATGAAGACAAAGGCCCCGATCCCAGTGCGAGTTGTCCTGTGGTTCATCTTCAGCGTCACCAGAGCTCCTGTGACGAGACCCCTTACACACACACAGAAACGATCAGGATCGCTTTTCAGATATACGTCCTAACCCTCCTGTGTGTGGTCTTGAAGGTTTGCGGGGGAGAAAATGAACTATCCGAAGCCGCACAACACGGCTAGAATTAAGAGAGGGTGGCGGTTTATTACTCACATCTGTTCTTAAACATTTAACGTGTAAACACAATCAAAGAAAGATGATGACTTTTATCTTCCTTTTTTGCTTTCTCATGCTAAGCCAAGACCTCGATCTAAGTCTTTCTATCAAGGATGCATTTTTCCTCATCCTTCCAGATATAGCAGTTTATAAGGAGCTGGTTGGAAATGAAATGCTAGTCTCAGTTTTTAAACTCAAAGATCATGTTCAGTCGCTCAGTCATGTTCGACTCTTTGTGACCCCATGGACTGCAGCACATGAGGCTTCCCCGTCCTTCAATATCTCCCAGAGTTTGCTCAAACTCATGTCCATTGAGTTGGTGATGCCATCCAGCCATCTCATCCTCTGTCGTCCCCTTTTCTTCCTGCCTTCAATCTTTCCCAGCATCAGGATCTTTTCCAATGAGTCGGCTCTTCGCATCAGGTGACCAAAGTATTGGAGCCTCAGCTTCAGCATCAGTCCTTCTGATGAACATTCAAGGTTGATTTCTTTAGGATGGACTGGTCTGATCTTGCAGTCCAAGGGACTCTCAAGCACTCTCAAGAGTCTTCTCCAGCACCACTAATTAGCTTTACCTGATGAGATGAAAAGCGTGTATAGGGAAACTGCTGAACATGGCTTAATGATAATGTGTCCAAAACTGATGCATTGTCAGCCTACCTCCACAGACCCCCACTTTGGCAAGCTCTGCAGTTTCAGCTGCTTCTGGGGAGTCATGAACTCCTCTGTTTTTCTCCTAACCCACATCCAACCAGTGAGTAAGTTTCTTGGGCTTTAGCTTCAAAACGCTTAGGCCCTTTCACTCACTGCTACCACAGCTGCCACGGCCAGGCTGCCCCTCCCCGAGCACCGCCGTGATGCCCCTCTAACTGGTTTTAGTCATACAGAGTCTAATTTTAAAAAAACGAAACCAGACCATGTCACCTCATTGCTTAACACTCCCTGTGTAGCCGAGAACTTATCATTGCTTAGTCGCTAAGTCAGGTCTGACTCTTTGGGACCCCATGGGCTGCAGCATGCCCGTCCTCCCTGTCCTTCACTATCTCCTGGAGTTTGCTCAAACTCATGTCCATTGTCCTTTGAGTTGGTGATGCCATCCAACCGTCTCATCCTCTGTTGCCCCCTTCTCCTCCTGCCCTGCTTTCCCAAGTCAAGAATTTCATCTTGTCCAACAAGAGTTCTGGTCTTTACCATGGGCTCCTGGGAGGTCAGGGGTTTTGCTTGCCTGGGGTTCTTGACCAGGCAAAGAGTAACAATACGGTTTAGAATGAGCTTTGGGTCCGTGGCATCTGCACACCTGGAGCTGGAGTTCTCCACCTGTGCAATCGATGACTAGTCCACCGTGAGGGTGATAGAGGCTCAACACTCGGATGCTGCAGGTCAGGGAGCGCCCCTGGCTGGCAGCGCTCTGTGTGAACGTCACACACTGAGACCAGGAAACATCACCCTCGTCCTCTGCTCCCCATCACCTGCCCATCCTCTCCTGGCTGATGTTAATCTGTGTCTGTCTCTGTAATGAGCTATGAGTTTCATAGCTTTCAGTGAATTCTGAGTCATCCCAGCAAATGATTCCACCTTTGTGGTATGGGAACCCCTGAACTTGAAATCGGTGTCGGAAGAGAGACAGGTCTCGGGGACCATTTCTTCAGACTGTGCAGCTCCCAGTGGCTCCCACGTGATTAGGACCAAAAGCCAGACTCTTGTCCATGGCCCCCGAGCCCCACACGGCCTGGGCCTGCCACGCCTTCGCCTCTGTCACACGGCGCTTCCCTTCCACCTGTTCTGCTCCAGCCCTGCCAGCCGCCTGGCTCTGCTCTATACACTCCCCCTCGGCACCCACTACTTGTGCCGGAATCCTCTCCTGTCAGATCCCACGTGGCTCGCTCCCTCACCCCTTTCAGGCCTCCACTCATAGGTCACTGACTGAGCAAAGCCAGTCCTCTTGCCCTTTTTAAACCTGGGCCCTCCTCTGGCACTTTCCATCACCTTATTTTCCATATGGGACTCACATGTCCCAACATGTATTTTACTTTTTCTTAATGTTTGCTATTGCCTGTATCTCCTCTCCTCTGGAGAGTACATTTCAAAACTGAACACCAGTTTTATTTATTGCTACATCCAGGCTGTTTGGAACCACATAGCTCTTAGGGTGCACTCAGGGAATGTGGGATGAAAGAACGGTTCATTTTCACTAGCCCTTTACTAGAATTCTGAGGTAGTGTCACATACAGAGTGCTCACATCCGCTAGAGGGCCATCACCTATGACAAAATGGTCTCGCCACACCAATGGCCAATGGGTGAAAAATGCCTGTAACAAGTGCCCAGCGTCACTAACCACCAGGGAATGAAGCCCACAATGAAATACAATCTCATACCTGTGAGAATGTAAAAAGTGCCCAGCATCACTAACCACCAGGGAATGAAGCCCACAATGAAATACAATCTCATACCTGTGAGAATGGCTACTTGAAAAAGGCAAGAGATGACAAGTGATGATAAGGACGGAGAGAAAAGGAAATGCGTGTGCCCTGCCGGCGGGGATTTAAATTGGGGAAGCCACTGTGAAACATGGTATGGTGCTTCTTCAAAAAAACAGAGTTGCCAAAAGATCCAGCAATTCCACTTCTGGCATATTTCCAGAGGAAATAAAGTCACCATCTCAAAGGAATGTCAGCATGCCTATGTTCACTGCAGCATTGTTTACAACGGCTGAGACGCGGGAATCACCAGAGTCCACTGACGCGTGAGTGGATAAGAAGCAACACACGGGAATATCACTGAGTTGCAGAAAAGAGAAGAAACTCCTGCCAGTCGCGAGAACGCGGATGGACCCTGAGGGCACTATGCTAGGTGAAACAGGTCAGAGCAAGAGAGACAAATACTGTGTGATCTCACTGACTTGTGGAATCTTAAAAAAAGCCAAACTCACAGACACCACGAATAGAAAGGTGGTTACCAGGGGTTGGGGCAGAGGAAAACAGGAGATGTTGGTCTAAGGGTATAGACTTCCAGCTGGAAGGTAAATTCTGGAGATCTAATGTACAGCATGGGGCCCATCATTGGAAATACTGTACTGTATACCTGGAAGACAGCAGATCTTAAGTGTTCTCACCACAAAAAGGGGTAATTATGTGAGGCTGAAATGGAGCAGGACCGCATGGTCCCTGCCCCCCAACCTCCAGCCATGCCCTCTGCCTGCCTTCTGTCTGTGGGAAACCTTAGTCAAAGAATACGTTTAATCAGAAAAGTGAGAAACGCTGAAACAAAGGAAAACAGTCAAAGGAGACTAACCAGTAATAATGCGGTCATTAAGCGTCGTCAAGGACCTTTAGCTCTTCCTCGAGGCTAACCAGTAATGATGCGGTCATTAAGCATCGTCAAGGACCTTTAGCTCTTCCTCGAGGGCTGTAGATGATGTTCTGTGCCACGTCCAGTGAGCTGCCTTGTAGATTCCAAAACCCCAGGTGGAGGACTTAACTACATGACGACCAGACTGTTCCCAGGACATGAGGGACCACAGCAGAGAACTGGCCACAAATAAACGGGAACAAACAGACCCTGGGACTGAAGACGAGCTGTGAAACAGTCAAGATGCTGCGGTCAGACCACCGATGACCGACGAGAAGGTGACCGTGCTGCTCGGCATGCCCCGCCCCCCAGCTGTGTCTCTCAAAGCTCTCACCCCTGCTTGTCAGCGGGGGCTGGACAGACGTCCACCACCCTCACCACCCCCACAGCTGCCGGCATCTGAAATACAGCAGACTTTCCTTTCCAGCAGCCTGGCCTGTTTGTTGGCAGCCAGACCCCACGTGCATACTCTTTCAGTAGATAGGTGATGACGGTGTTAACGAACCTTATCATGGTGATCCTTCCGAAATCCATACATGTATCAAATCATCACCTTGTACATCTTAGACTTAAATGATGTTCTATGTCATTGATGCCTCAATAAAGCTAGACAAATAAATAAATACAAATACACCTTACATTTTTTTAAAGACGGCCACAAGACAGGAGGCATTGATGAGTGTCTAATTTCTTTTTCCAAAGATCATAAGAAAGTCATCCTTTCCTTTAGGGATTTCATATGCTAAAACCATAGACGTTCAGAGGCAAAGGGGACTTGGTTAAGCGTCTTACGATGGCCCTGACTGTGTTCACACCTGAACACCTACCCCAGCGTCTGGCAGAGAACAGACGTACAATCGTGAACGATCTACTAAAGATGAGGACTGAAGAGGTCGCTTCCTGGAGTACAAAGGGGACTCTCCCTTCCGGTTTCACACATGCCTGCACGCAAGGAATGCTTATACTGCTTGTCACTGTTATAATCACAGTTACTTTTTAGATCAATGCTAATGAAGGATGAGCAGCCATATAACTACAGCTGTAGCTTCTGTTTGCTTTCAAAAGAAGAATTTCACTTCTTCTGAGCAAGCCTGTGTGGGATCAAGCATATTTATATACTTTGCAATGGCCTATGTGGGCTCCCCTGAGGGCTCAGTGGTGAAGAATCCACCTGCCAACGCATGAGATGCGGGTCTGATCCCTGGAGCAGGAAGATCCCCTGGGGAAGAAAACGGCACTCCAGTATTCTTGCCTGGGAAATCCCACTCCAGTATTCTTGCCTGGGAAATCCCACTCCGGTATTCTTGCCTGGGAAATCCCACTCCGGTATTCTTGCCTGGGAAATCCCACGGACAGAGGATCCTGGAGGGCTACAGTCCATGCGGTCACGAAGAGCTGGACGTGACTTAGCAACTAAACAACAACCATGACCTATGTGGGAAAAGAATAAACAAGTGGATAAATGCGGATATATGTGGATATATAAAGGTTCCCTTTGCTGTAACCTGAAACTAACGTAACACTGTAAATCAACTATATTAAAAAAAAAATAACAGTTTTCTGGTCAACATAGTAGGAAACACGGAATACATTTGCTAATCTGCTTTCAATCCTTTAGTAAGAATGAATGTACGCTCTATAAAATACTTAGAAGTAAGAGATCACTAAGTAGCTTGGAATCAAGAAGACAAATAGAGAATACCCAAAGATTTATATTAGAATAACGGTTCTTTTTTTACCTTAAACTCATCAATTAGAGGAAGATAAAATTTTCTTCTTCAATGAAATGTTAAACAGCCTCTTCAAACAGACCGTTTTACCAATTAGTATTGTTTTTAAAGTGATATACAGAAGACACAGATGACTTCTTTTCCAAGACTGTTCAGATGCCTTTACATCCAAAAAAGCAATGTCAGTTTTCACATGTTCTTGGCATACTTCAAAGTTTCTCTTAAAACGATGTCAAAAGCACGAGAGAGACATTCCTCGGCTGGTAGAGAGAGGTGCCCAGGGGTGGTACTCATCCCCGGTGTCCTGCCACAGGTCCCCTGATCTCCTCCCATCCTTGCAGGCGCTGAACCCAGGGCGTCCATTTAAATCAGTCAGGAGGTGGGGCGGGGCCTGAGGCTGACAGTGGGACCTGGGCAGCCAGCTGTGAAATTCACAGGGCAACTGACTGGGCACCTGGCACCGTGCTTCAGAAAGTAACGTTTACAGAACAGTTCCGTGGGGACGTTACTGCAGTTACAACTCCATGTCAACTGGATCTTCCCGTAAAATATCAGAGACCCTGCCAGTCTGATCTGCTTCACTGATGTTTCAGGGCTTCCAAGTGGAAAGAAACAAATAGAAGACTAGAAAATACTCAAAAATAAAATAAGCAATGTGTCCCTTCCCCTGCCTCCCACCCTCCCCATAAGCTAATTGTTCTTTATCTCTGGGGGCAATGAGTAGCAATTAATTGTGCAATTGCACTTTATTATAGACTACAGATTATATATCAACTCCGGATTTCTTAAAAAAAAAAAAAAAAAACCCACAGAGGGATGGTTAGATTTGCCTACATTGGGAAAGAGAGGGATAAACAGAGTCTAGAAGACTCTTAACAACCTTTGGTCAGGACACTGCAGCACAGGGGAGATGAACGATCCTGAGTGTAAGCCCTGCACTCAGAACCAAAAGGACAAACAGGAGGTTCCGGAATTAAACTGAGATAATTATGCATGAGTGCTGGCTATGTAGTATGCCTTCTCTTCCTTTGCTCTGTAGAGTTCATTAAGAACTAGGCTGTGAAAGTGTTAGTCACTCAGTCACGTCTGATTCTTTGCAACCCCACAGACTGCAGCCCGCCAGGCTCCCCTGTCCGTGGGATTTTCCAGGCAAGAACACTGTTGTACCCATTCCCTTCTCCAGGGGATCTTCCCGACCCACAGACTGAACCCAGGCCTTCTGCACTGCAGGCAGATTCTCTGCTGTCTGAGCCACCGGGGAAGTCCAAGAACTAGGCTAGAGGGCACATACGTAACTCATGACTGATTCATGTTGTTGTATAGCAGAAACCAACTCAACATTGTAAAGCGATTATCCTCTGATTACAAATGAATTTTACATAATTATTTAAGAGAAAGAACGAGGCTAACCTAGTAGAGCTGTGACCCTTAGCCGTCTTAGGAATCTTACGGTTGGGGAGTAAGAAGACCTGCCTGTATTTCTGAATCCACCTTTCATCACTGCTCTGGTGTGCCTTTGGATCAGTTGCACCGATGCCCAAGCTTCCTCTTAGGATGCGAATAATATCATCCCCTGGTTTATATGACCAGCAAGTGACTTAAATGAGATAGTGCGTATAAAATGTTTAATATAACAACTTTCTTACAGCAGTTAAGTGAAAGTGTTAGTCGCTCAGTTGTGTCCGACTCTATGACCCCATGGACTGTAGCCCGCCAGGCTCCTCTGTCAATGGAAATCTCCAGGCAATACTGGAGTGGGTTGCCATGCCCTTCTCCAGGGGATCTTCCTGAGCCAGGGATAGAACCCAGGTGTCCCGCACTGCAGGCAGACTGTTTACCATCTGAGCCACAGGGAAGCCCCTTCCTTACAGTAAGGGCTCAATAAATATCACTAATCATTCAATGGTTGACATGCCTGCTAGAGCATGGACCTGACAATTCTTTGCTGCTGGGCTTGTTCTCGACAGGCTACGCTGCGACAACTGAAAATGCCGCCAGACATTGCCAAGTGTCCTTTGGGGGCAAAATCAGCCCTGGTTGAGAACCACTGTTCTGTATCTCAGCACCGTGATGAGTGATATTGCTAATTATAGTCAAATAGCTGCCTTTCTTTCATTGCTTTGAGCAGTAATTAAATACTCTGTTGGACACACTTTGTTAAGATTTTTTTTTAAACTTCACGGGTCTTCCGATAGCGTCAGTACCTCCTTCCGGCTTTTCGAGAACCGCACCATTCCATCTGTACCCTGAGTGCTTCCACAGAGTCCTCAAAGCAGCTCCTGACACGGAGTCAACACCCGTAAGAATCTACTTCTCTACTGTTCACTGACGGCGTGAAAAGATCTCAAGGCTCCTGGAGGACCCACGTGGAGTCAGGGTGACGCCATCTAGAAGGATCAGGACTGTGAGATACAACTCTGGATCCTCATCTAGCCTCTGAGTCAGCCCAAGCCTGAAGCCAGCCGTACCACCTGCACTGGCTTGGAGGGTCAATGGACTGGGCTTGGAGGGTCAATGGACTGGGCTCTGAGGGTCAACGGATCTCTCTGCTCTTTGCATCCCTTTGGGTTGACACAATTGCCTAGCACCTGCCAGGCGTCACGCGGGTGTTTGTGTATGCACCTTTGTTAATCTTCACAGTCATCTTGTGGGAGACAGAATATTACACTCATTTCACAGGTGGCTGATGGAAGCGCAGAAAGTTAACTCATTCACTCAAGGTCCCACAACCAGTATGAGATTAACTCTAATTTCATTTCCTCCGACTCCCAGCCTATTACACACACCCCATTGTCAATCTTGGTGCCTCAAAATGGGCCATTCAACAGGAATAACACTTAGTTTCAACTCAAACACGGGTTCTGTCCAGACGGAGCAGAATTCTGCCTGAGGTCTTTGGGAAGACTGCCTGTGTCCTAGAGGGGAACGCTGTGATATCTTTGCAGACGCATGCTGGATATGTGAAAACCACCTGCCTGGAGAGACTTAACTCCTGTTCACCTATCAATGTAAGACAAGGAGGAAATTATCTTAGTTAATATGAAACTGCCTTGTTTTGAACACATCCAAAAATAGCCAAGGGAAAAAATTATCTTCACTAATAAAGCAAGGCAGATATGAAATCTTCACACTTGGGGGAACATGAATGATCTTATTATCCTGAGCATCTTGATGGTAACTATAAAAATCCATCTAATTTGAGTTTCAGGCAAAATATAAAATGGTAATATCACCTTGCATTTAATACTGTCTGGATCCTGCAAACCCAGTCCTGCTCCAAAAGTTACTATAATAAAATCTCAAAGACACTATTTAATAGAAGACCAGCACCTTCTGGGTCATCTATATGCATCACTGCTTTTACCTACAACCACCCCAAAAGGAAGTTAATTACTTAGATAAACATAAAAGGGAAGTTAAACACTTCGTCCACAGTCAACAGCTAATAAAAAACAGAGATCAGACTCCATTGCTGGCTTTCAAGACGGAGGAAGGGGACTATGTACCAAAGAGTGTGGGCAGCCTCTAGAAGGCACAGACGGCTGGCAAGAAAACAGGAAACTCAGTCCTACAACATGGAGCTGAACTCAGCCCACAGCCCGAATAAGGCTCAAAGCAGGTTTATCCCCAGAACCTTGAGAAAAATCTTGCTTTTGTGAATCGTAGAGCAAAGAGCCAGCTGAGCCATGCTGTGTCTCGACTTCTGACCTAATAAATAGCTGTAACTTTTAAGTAAAAAAATACATATAAATAAATCAATTGCTCCCACTTAGTGTTTAAAGAAAAAGAATAGAGATCAGACCTTAGGGTTTCTCTGACTCCCAAACCAGGGCCCCTTATGCACACAGCACGCTGTCTGAGAAAGGAGTCAGGTCCTGAGCGCACAGCTCCAGCGCTTGGCCTTCTGACCGTTCGTTCGTCTCCAGTTTGCACAGCCCCACAAAGCATGACCACTGAACAAGAATGCTGTTCCAAATCCACACACATCCCAGGTCCCCACAACATCTGAGGCACAACACTGCGGGGATGAGCTGCAGGTCTTACAGTATCAAACCGCTGGAGTGCCTGCACGAAATACCCCGAAGGACAGACACAGAGAGGAGAGTCATGAACTAAAAAGCGCTTTCCTTTTCCAAACCAGTGTCCATGCTGTGGTCAAAGGCAACCGGGATAGTTCTGAAGCTCACGTCTTCAGCGTGCCTTCTTTTCCTGCACCACTTCCTGCACTTGAGCTCTGTACACGCTTCCCACATGCACATCGGCCACCTCTGTCCTCTTACTTACAAAATGTGAACACGCTTACACAACAACACACACACAATCACACAACACACACAATAACACAATAACATAAACAGTAACTAACACACAATAACATATATACACAACAACACACACAATAACACAACAACATACACACAATAACACAATAACACAGAGATTAACACAATAACACAGAGATTAACACAATAACATACACAATAACTAACATACACAATAACATGCAAGAAAAATGGAAAAATATGAATTTTGGAATCAATGTTGCCCAACTGGAGAAGGGAATGGCAAACCACTTCAGTATTCTTGCCTTGAGAACCCCATGAACAGCATGAAAAGGCAAAATGATAAGACACTGAAAGATGAACTCCCCGGGTCAGTAGGTGCCCAATATGCTCTGAAGCTGAAACTCCAGTACTTTGGCCACCTCATGTGAAGAGCTGACTCATTGGAAAAGACTCTGATGCTGGGAGGGATTGGGGGCAGGAGGAGAAGGGGACAACAGAGGATGAGATGGCTGGATGGCATCACCGACTCGATGGATGTGAGTCTGGGTGAACTCCGGGAGTTGGTGATGGACAGGGAGGCCTGGCGTGCTGCGATTCATGGGGTCGCAAAGAGTCGGACATGACCGAGACACTGAACTGACTGACTGAAAATGGGCCCTTCACATGTTGATCAATGCAGAACTCTGCTGCACGTCAACATGAAATAGGAGCGGGGAACGACGTGAGGTGCACAGCCAACAGATAAGGCTACTTTCGATGACACGACGCCTTCATGCCCACGCTGCACTGGTCACAGTTTATGCATAAATGATTCTGGAGGGAATCCTGGTGGTCCAGCACTTAGATCCTTCACTTCAACTGCAGGGGGCAGGGTTCAATCCCTGGTTGGGGAACTAAGATCCCATAAGTCACGAGGCATGGCCAACAATATTAAAAATGATAATAAATGATTTCTGACACCAAAACAGGGAGAAATACCCACCTTCCCAAACAAATTCTTAATTTTCTATCAAGATTTCCCCATAAGGGTAATAAACAAGTAATTCTGACTTAAGGACACTGCTCTAAAGATTAAAGTTTTACTTGCTAATGCAAGAAACTTTGTGTCTCTGAAAGACTCACTGATGTGTTTATACCATTTCCATTTCCAGGTTCTTAAAATGTAAACAGACCAGAGAAGAGCTGCATGGGTGAGAAGGCTTTAAATACGTTCTAGAATAATTGTAAGAGCACTGATTCGATCATATATCTGAAAAGGGAATTTTAAATAATTGTTTATATGAGGTGATATGTTTATACTGAGGTGAGCAGATTAGTGTGAGTGGAGCCTTACTGTGGCATATTCACATGGAGCAGGGTTTTAGGTGTTTAGAAGTCATGTCATTATTCTTATTATGTCAAGTACCCTACTCCCGTGAGGGGAGAACTCTCTACTTTATAAACCAAAAACAAAAACCTTTTAAAGTCACAAGTTGATTTTTTTCAACTTTAAAATCATGCCATATACAGAAGAACTTGGATTTCTTAAAATTTAGAAAGAAAGATTGAGGGCAGGAGGAGAAGGGGACGACAGAGAATGAGATGGTTGGATGGCATCATCGACTCAATGGACATGGGTTTGGGTGGACTCCGGGAGTTGGTGATGGACAGGGAGATCTGGCGTGCTGCGGTTCATGGGGTCGCAAAGAGTCGGACACGACTGAGCGACTGAACTGAACTGAGTCATTTAAAATTCTAAAATATAAAATTCTGCAGTGTTTCCAAAATAGAGCATACATTCTGAGGAAAGAGGGGTGACAATAAGATGCTGATTAGACTAATATTTTGTAGCTAATGATCAACCCCATATTACTGCACCCCCTTCTCTCTCCAAAATTAACTTTGAAAAGGAAACAGGAAAAGCCTTGAAAGTGCTTATTAGGTATTGCAGTAAGCAAGTTATGAAATCAATCTCTTCTTAATATTAGTGTCATTCATTACTGTGTGATAAAAATAGATTAAATTTAATAAACTGCAACTTGAAAAATATCAGCAGCCCCTAATGTTGATAATCTACCACAGTTAGTTCAGAGAGGAAACATACATGTCAAAATAGAAGTCTTCCAAAAACAAGGAAGTTGGCCTCTGTCCAGCATGACCTGGGAAGAGTACAATTTTAGCACTGGTACCTACTTCAACGTCAGGTTGTGGTATGGGTTCAAACCGTGTAATGAAAATTTCACATCACATTCATGAAACATTAGCCCCCTCCCTGGAAAACAAAGCCATGCTGAATATGCGAACAGTGGTTTAGTTGGAAAAGAATCTGCCTGCAATGCAGAAGACACGAGTTCAATCCCTGGGTCCAGAAGATCCTCTGGAGGAGGAAAAGGCAACCCACTCCAGTGTTCTTGCCTGGAGAATCCCATGGACAGAGGAGCCTGGTGGGCTACAGTCCGTGGGGTCACAGAGTCGGACACGACTGAGCGACTGACCCACCACACCATTCACAGCCTCACAGTCACAGGTCCAGGCATCTCCCCAGTGTGCTTTACACTGGATCTCACAGGAAAACCCAGGCCTCGCATGACGTGCACTTCGGGCAAAAATGCAGACACACAGTCATGGAACTCACCTCCCTGCCTCAAAAGTGAACCAGGCAGCATCTCGCCCGTACCGCCGCAGCGCACTTAGCGGCCAAGAGATGAGTTTGACTCTGGGATTCTGGACGTCCCAAAGACAGATGTGCTCACATGTGATCTGCAAGGCACATTCGCCATGTACATCTAAGTTAGGAGATGGCAGCAAATACACATTGAATCTCTCTGGGAGAAAAACAAAAGGTTAGTCTAAAATCCCCAGGAATAAAGCATCACAGATACAGTAGGAACAAAGAGGCATTTCAAAACAATTCAAGCTCGTATTCTAGGTTTTGGTTGAATATTCAGGAAGATTAACCTTTCTCATAACTCAACACTTCCAGAAAATGCTTTTTTAAATGAAGACTACATTAAATAACACATGAAAGATAGTCTGGTGGTCAATGTACATGCCACAGTATTTATATAAGCAAAGATCATTTTTAGAATATTTTATCTTGCGTAATAAAAATTGTGCATGCCAGTAAGAGACTCTAACAATGAAACCATTAAAAACAACTTTTTTTCCTGCCAAGTACTTAATTACACCCACACTTTGGTGTTCACAAAAAATGCAGGTGCAAAATCATTGTTGCATGGTTTATTGATATTAAAGTTATATTAATCAATTTATAATTTTCATAACACTATTCTACCTCAAATTATTTAAATAAAACTAATACTGTGCACTTAACTGACCAACGGTTTGGAAAAATTCCAATGGATTTGGACTCATTTTAACAAAGAGCTCTCGTTAGCCAAATACTGGAAAGAAATATTCATTTGCTTATTTGTGTGACTTAAAATTTCACCATAATTACTCTGAATAAACTACTTGGCTTATTACTGCCACTGAATTTTCATCCCCACAGATACAGTCTTGGTATTTCTGTTACATTTCTACAAAATTCATTAATTCAGGAAGTTATAGAGTCTAAATTTTGAATGAAATATGAACAAAAATATTATTACTATAGCAAACACTTTTTTATCTATTTGTCATTACAATAGACTGCATCTGAGAAGATAGTAGACACTAATAATATCACTGGTATTCTAAATTAATACAAAGTCTACAGAATTTTCATAGATTTTAGTTAAGTTTAAGAAACAGGAGTGTCAAGATTATGTTTACAAATGTATTCAAGCATCTATTCTGCAAATTTTCTAAGTTATTTCAAACTCCCAATAAGCAAACGTTTGCTGCTTTCTAGTAACCATTATTTTAAAAGTAAACTCTAATGGAGTAAATTTCTACCTGGAGCATTCTGAAATAAGAAAGACTGTCATCAATAAGCAAAAAATAAGAGAGTCCATGGGATTGCAGAGTCGGACATGACTTAGCGGCTAAACAACAACGATAACAGAGATCCTTCCCAAGTCACTCGCTTGGCAGTTCTGTAATTACCTTGTCCAGGAATAACAGTAACATTGCTAAGAGTGACACTTTAATTACCATAACTTTAAGTCATACAGTTAATCTTGCAAAGTACCTCAAAAGACAGAGCTGAGTCTTGTTATAAACCCTAGTAGTTATATACCAGAGGTATTCTTATTCCTATTTGACAGAATAGGAAACTGAGGCTCAGAAAATTGGTACCGAAGGGCAATTCCTGACATGCTTAGTCACTCAGACATGTCCGACTCTGCGACCCCATGGACTGTGGCCCGCCAGGCTCCTCTGTCCTTGGGATTTTCCAGGCAAGAATACTGGAGTGGGTTTCCATTCCCTTCTCCAGAGGATCTTCCTGATCTAGGGATCAAACACGGGTCTCCTGAACTGCAGATGGATTCTCTACCATCTGAGTCACCAGGGAAGCCCAACCCCTAGGAACAGGCAATTTGTGAATTCAGTTTGGGGCGCTCTCTGAATATAGCTTTGCAAATATAAAATGTGCAAGGCAAGTGCTGATCTGGGCTCTCTAAAAAAAATAATCAGCGCCTGCCACGTTTTCTCTGTATGTTTGGTTGCAAGAGCATTCGGAGTTAGTGGACTTCGGAGGGAGAAGCCTGGGGCGTGTCTGTGTGACCTTGGTTAATGACTTCACCTCTCTGCAGCTCAATTTCCCAGTCTGCAAAGAGACTCCTCTGAATCAGCCAGCAGGTCTCAGACTTATCAATAACACTTCCCTGGAGACAGATTATGGCAGACACGGAGCATCTAAAGGAGCTGCCGACTGTAAATGTGTCATGAAGACACAGTTTCGGCTGGGACGGAGGGCATTTTTCTCACTAACAATTGGACTGTGGATCCATAGACGGGGACAGCACAATCCCACCTCTGCGGTGTTCATAATCAGGCCAGGTGACCCCCAGCCTCTTTGGCTGTGATATATCCTCACAGATCAAGTCAACAGGCTAGTGTGGAACTCTAGGAGTCAATCTATCCTGTTACAAGGCATCTGGGGACAAAGAAATGATTCCTCGCCTCCAAACTCATACTGCAAATCAATAGTGAGTTTCGTTGAAGTGTTTGTGAGCATTTTGGTCATTATTATTTATCATGACATATTCCCAGGTTGAGTGTTGAGCTCAAAGAGCTGTTTTAGTTAAAAAAAAAAAAAATTACAGATTTTAGGTAGGTTTACTCTTGATGAAAAATTCAGGAAGTCTGGATTCTATTAAAAACACTGGAATGCATTCAATAAAAATTTAAAGTAGAAGAAAAGGAAGACAAAAACCCACCGCACTGTAATACGTGTACACCATAAATACAGGCCCAGGAGTACGCGTCTAGAATCAAGCCCTAGCTATTGGACCTGACACCAGATCTTTAGCTCTTTTAAGCTTCATTTTCCCATCTGCAAATGGGAGGTGATAGTACTTATATCACAGTGTGCTGGGAAAATTAAATGATCTGACGCATCGTCCAGAGAAAACTGACACAGGAAAAAAAAAAAAAACTGACACAGAAACACAGCGGGTTTCTCACAGCTTCCAGCTGATATGATTCATGTAGATCCAGTCCTGTTAGTCACCAAAACATCTTAAGAAACACACAGAAATGCTAACCGAGGTTTAGGTGAAATAAAAGGTTATTTTTACTTCTTCCTTTATATACTTTTCTAACCTCAAAAGTTTTACATCAAGATGTCTTATGTTTCATTATATGGGGAAAAAAACAGTTTAAGAAAAGAGAGGAGAGGACTTTCTTTACATACCACTCTGCTCTCTCTCAACTCCGGTGGCCAGTAAGTCAGGCTCTCCGAGGCTGATGTCATTGACCCGCGTCCCCACACACTCCATCTGGAGGACTTTGCACCACTCGTCAGCCTCAAGATCTGCGGAGACGCCAGAGATGAGCGCGGCTGCCCGGCGCCTGCCGGGGAGCAAAGAGCCACGGCCCCCGACCCAGCGACACACCTGACTCGCAAGCGAAGGTCTTGGAGGTGTCATCACTGAAGTAAATCCCGATGGCGTGCTTCTTGGTGCTTTTCGGCAGCCGAGCCACGCTCTTCACGTTGCTGAGTTCTGTAACCTGAACAATGAACCACAGTGAGCTGGAGCACAGAAAGCAAGCTCCCACTGACACGGGGCAGAAGGGAGCAGGCCCGTCCCAGGGGAACACAAAGGGGGCTTGCCAGAAGAAGAGCGTGTCCGGCGATTATTTCAGTGTCGTCCTCAGAGCCCTAGCAAGGAGGTTAACACATTGCCTCCCCTTGTCAGATTTCTCTGAAGCTAACAGGTGGCAAAGCCTCAGAGCTTCAAAGACGTAGGCGCTTGCTTCATACACATACCTTTTCGATTGGAGTGTGACTGTTTCACAGAGTGAATAAATTGTGTGTATACATTTAACCCCTCCCTCAGGAGTCTCCCCCCACCCCCGACTGCACCTCCCAGGCCGCCCAGGGCGCCCACCTGGGCTCCCGGTGCTACCCAGCAGGTGCCCGATAGCGCGCTGGATGAAGCACAAGCTGGAATCAAGACTGCCGGGAGAAATATTAATAACCTCAGATATGCAGATGACACCACTCTTAGGCAGAAAGTGAAGAAGAACTAAAGAGCCTCCTAATGAAAGTGAAAAGAGGAGAGTGAAAAAGTTGGCTTAAAACTCAACATTCAAACAACTAAGATCATGGCATCTGGTCCCATCATTTCATGGCAAATAGATGGGGAAACAGTGGAAACAGTGAGAGACTTTATTTTGGGAGGCTCCAAAATCACTACAGATGGTGACTGCAGCCATGAAATTAAAAGACACTTGCTCCTTGGAAGAAAAGTTATGACCAACCTAGACAGCATATTAAAAAGCAGAGACATTCCTTTGCTGACAAAGGTCCGTCTAGTCAAAGCTGTGGTTTATCCAGCAGTCATGTATGGATGTGAGAGTTGGACCATAAATAAGGCTGAGTGCCGAAGAATTGATGCTTCTGAACTGTGGTGTTGGAGAAGACTCTTGAGAGTCCCTTGGACTGAAAGGAGATCCAACCAGTCCATCCTAAAGGAAATCAGTCCTGAATATTCACTGGAAGGACTGATGCTGAAGCTGAAGCTCTAATACTTTGGCCACGTGATGCAAAGAACTGACTCACTTGAAAAGACCCTGATGCTGGGAAAGATCCTCCTGAAGGCAGGAGAAGGGGACGACAGAGGATGAGATGGTTGGGTGGCACCACCAACTCAATGGACATAAGTTTGAGCAAGCTCCGGGAGTTGGTGGTGGACAGGGAGGCCTGGCGTGCTGCAGTCCCTGGGGTTGCAAAGAGTCGGACACGACTGATCGACTGAACTGAACTGAAACTTCACGGTGCTGTCTTTGTGTAGAGATTCACAAATAAAATGTAAAAAGTTCTTCAAAGTGTAACAACATCGAGAAGTGTATGCTCAGTCATGTCTGACTCTTTGCAATCCCATAGACTGTAGCCCACCAGGCTCCTCTGTCCATGGGATTCTTCCAGCACGAATACTGGAGTGAGTCACAATTTTCTCCACCAGGAGATCCTCCTAATCCAGGTATCAAACCAGCATCTCCTGCATTGGTGGGCAGATCCTTTAGCACTGAACCACCTGAGAAGACCTAACATCAAGGAGAACCACTTATACACAACTGCAGGAGAATCACATTCCCTTCTCAAGAATCTTCCTGGCATCCCTTCATCCATCAAAATATCTGTCTGTTTAGTCTTCACTTATTCATTCATTCATTTATTTATTTTTAAAATTTACTTGGTGTCAAGTACTGTTCTATTAACTAGGGATAAGATATGGAAACTCTGTGCATTGTTAGTGAGAATGAAAAATGATGCAGCTGCTATAAAAAAAAAATATGAAGGTTCTTCAAAAAATTAAAAACAGAAGTACCATGTGGTCCAACAATCCCACTTTGGGGATGTATATTCAAAGGAGATGAAAACAGTACCCTGAAGTGGGTATTTACACTCCTGTTTTTATTGCAGTTTTATTTACAATAGTTGAGATACAGAAACAACCTAACTGTCCACTGGTGGACGAACAAAGAAACTGCGGTACATGCCTACAGTGGGGTATTATTCAGCCTTAAAAATATTACTTTCTTCCCCTTGTACTTCTTCTTAAATGCTATCTGCTGTTCATAGCAAGCAATACTAGTTTCTATTGAAGGTAGTAAGAAAATGTTCTCACAGCGAATTTATTTAAACAAAGAAGTGATCTGATTTCAAGCAAAATATTAAGTAAATGGGAGTAAAGGTGATACTATTACCAAGTACAAGCTCGCGCTTCTAGTCTCGTGACAGGCCAGTGAATTGGAGACCAGGTGTTAAGGCAAGAAGAGAGCTGGCTGACCGAGAAGATGGCAGACTAATGTCTCAAAACAGCCATCTTATCAGGGTCTGGATGCCAGGTTCTTTTGTAGCTCTGAGATGGGAGAGGTAGGGAGCAGAGTTAAAAGGCCATTAATCTTGCAAACACCTCCTAGAACGGCAAGCCTCAGGCAGAGGATGTGCTAATTTCTTTCTTCCTGCCATCCACAAGTGGACAGGGTTCTGAACAAAGGCATTTTAGTTTAACGGTCAGACAGAGGGGCAGAATTCTGTGAGACAGGCCATTGTGTATGATTATAATAACAAAAGCAACGAAAAGCAAGTCAAAGAAACAGTTCCAACATGGACTCAGAACTGGCTTGTCCCTGCAACACTACGACAGTTCAGTCAGTTCAGTCGCTCGGTCGCATCCGACTCTTTGCGACCCTACAGGCTGCAGCACACCAGGCCTCCCTGTCCATCACCAGCTCCTGGAGTTTACTCAAACTCATGTCCATTGAGTCGGTGATGCCATCCAAGCATCACAACAAACAGTTATGAATAAATGAAAAAGGACTAAAAATTAGGAAAAACACCATCAATCTACGACTCCTAACCTAACACCACTGTTATGAACAGACTTGCATTTAATTTTTCACGAATTTGACAGTCCAGGTGATAACCAAGTGTCCTAGAGGTCGACGGTCAGCCGGAAGAACTCTCCTTTGCTTGGCAGGAGCATGACAATGGGTATCAACAGAACCTTGGTAAAGATCTGGTGCCCACTTCACATCCCAAAGGTCATGCACCTGAACAGGACCATTTGTTTCCTTTTCACCTTTTTTGTCCATTTCACAACCGCACATCCTAAGTGAAGAAGACAAAAAAACATTTCAAGCGCCATGACCAGATCGGAAATATAAGTGAGAATTGGCAAAACTAATACAATTATGTAAAGTTTAAAAATAAAATTAAATTAAAAAAAAAAACTTCATATTTTATATAAAAAAAAAGTCAAAAGAACAGTTTCCAAGAGACAGCTAATATGAGACCCAGTTACAAATGTCCATTACTAACAGAGGATCTTGATATTGAGCAGAAAAGTAAAAGAAGTCAAATTTTGTGATTAAAATGGTACATAGAGTCTAAATACTTTTACCTACCCTGTAATAGAATCTTTATGCTAAGGCAACAAGTGACCAAGGTAGACCATGAAAATTACTTCTGTTTATTTCTGGACTGCTACCTGTCTGATAACTCTTTCCAGTTAATCTGTGACCTCTCAATCTCTAAACTTCCTTTTCCTTTTCTGGGTGTATTTATGCTTTCTGACTTCAGAGATTTCTCTCTCGAAATGGAGCTAAAATCTAATCCATTTTGGCCAAAATGGAGCCAAAGAAGACCAGAAACATGTGTACAGCTTATTGAAAATGTCAATATGAGGACCTTTGACATGCTTGATTTTCTTTAGAAATTGGCTGTTTACTTTCAAAGCCCAGGTTAGCTTCAGGCTTAATTTAATAGTCAATCCTTGGACTCATTCAGAACTCATGGAAGATCATGGTTTCTTGAAAATTCCTCTGGTAAGAGATAATGAACCCTGAATCGGAGCTTTCCTGACACAAGAAGTATGTTCACGAACACAGACAATGGGAAGGTTGAGTGCAGGTAAGACTTGGCAAAAATGATTCTCTTTAGAATCTGGAGGGATTTAAAATCAGACCAAAGGCAAACGCTGTACCTCACAGCAACTTTCATTTTCTTCTTTTATTTATTTTTATTTCCAGCTGCTCTGGGTCTGTGCTGCTGCGCGAGGGCACTCAGTTGCAGGGCGCTGGCGTCTCGTTGCTGGGCACGGTCGCGAGGGCGCGTGGGCTCAGGAGCTGAGGTGCAGGGGCTCAGCTGCCCTGCAGGCATCTCGTTGCCGGGCACGGGCGCGAGGGCGCGTGGGCTCAGGAGGTGAGGTGCAGGGCTTCGCTGCCCTGCGGCAGGTGTCATCTTCCCGGACCAGGGATCGAACCCGAGTCCCCTGCACTGGCAGGTGGGCTCTACCACTGGACCACCTGGGGAATTCCTAACCTTCATTTTCCGGATTGACTTACTCGTTCAAAAATTCATCCATCCCCTCTTTGCCCCCACGACTTCTTCCTGAATGGTTTGGATTTGGTCATGCAACTTGCTTTAGCTCATAGAATGTGAGCTGATATGTGCAAGTAAACACTTTAAAAGTATGTGTAAGTCATTTCTTCTCTCCTTGAGTTCATTTCCCTCCTTACTCCTGGATGTACAGACAGATGGACTGCAACTGAGTCAAATTAATCCAGCTATGCTCAACACACCCACAGACCCACCACACAACCCAGACCCCTCAAACAATAAGGGCAGAAGATAAGGATGAATTGCTATAAGCTGCTAAAATTTTGGAATTGTTGCCAAAGCAAAAGTTGGCTAATACACTCTGTTTGATTTCCTTCTGGCCAAGAATTTTCATGGAGTTTTTCTCTCAAACCCCACTGTATTCCTATATTACTTCTAGCACAAAGGGGACGAGGTTTCCTAGTCAAATACATAATAAGCCACTAGAACACTGGTTAGCAATTTTAATTCAGTGGTTGAATCACTTGGTTTTTAAAATTTTTTTCAAAGGAAATCTTACACTGTCACCATCATATAAAGTAGGACTCGTCTAATTAAATGAGGACACGACTCTCACCCCACTCACCAGTTATAAATCCACTTCTCAAGGAGGTCCGCTTACTTCAACCAACTGCAGAATGCTGAATGGCTACAGCGTAATACTGAATTCTCACAACGGTATAACATCCTTGGTACTATTATTAAACTCATTATATGAGGATGAATAGTGAGAATGAGAGAGGTAACTTAATTATGATTTCTCAGGCAGAATGGAAGGATAGAGCAACATTCAAATCTAGAACTTCTGGCTTCTACAAATGTATGCTTTTTCCTAGCAGTACACTCCACCATGTGTGTTCCTTAAAAAACATTAAAAGTAAATGAATAAATAAGTTACTGGCTGGATAAATGAGCAAATGAGTAAAACTACAGATGCAAACAGTTTTGGAAACATTTAAAGATATTTCTGCAAGTTATAAACCGTATCTTGAAAGAAAGAAAAAAAAAAGAAATGTAAATCTTAATTCCTATGTAAAAATAAAGTACTTGTCAACTCAAAAGAAGACAGTCTGAGCTAAACTCATCTTTCGTATTCAGACTTTAAAATGCTGAAGAAAACTCAGCTTTTCAAAAACCACTTGCTTTTACGTGTGTACATATGGCACCATGGTCTGTATTCCAAACTACAGCTCCAGTGAAAGTCGGCTTGGAACAAGCACAGGAACCTAAATACGAGGCCCCACGGATCCAGCACAAACAGTAAAAGACAGAAATCTCGAGAGCACAGTCCAGTGAATCTCGACACGTGTACACAGCTGGGGAGCCGCCACTCAGACTGACACACACAGCTCTCAGTAACACCGTCACTTCCCGGATCAGTGCTGACCCCGGATAAAACCACCACCCTCGCCTCCATCACCACTGGGTGGTTCTTCCTTCTAGAAAACTTTATATTAACATGTAAACCAAACTATATCACATGTGTTTTTCTATGTTTAGATTCTTACATCTGGTGTCACGTCTATGAGATGCATCCACGCTGGGCAATACTTCGGCATTATGTGAACATCCTGTTTCCCAATTACCTTTGAGAGAATTGTATAAGCACCCACTGAAGACTCTCATCTGCATCAAAATGCTGTTCTTTTTAGGCCAACTGGTTTGTCAACCTAAGCCCATGTATTTGTGATTGTCAGAGTCAAGATAAATATTGACACAGGGTGCCTGAACTGTTCCCACAAGGAAACCCAGGTCAACAACATTACTAGAAGCACTGATTATTTTTTTATTTTAAAAATGTGGACTATGGCATTTAATAAGGGGAGTGTGTTCAACTATCGAGAACTTACTGCATGTGTAGTTGACAGAAGCACCCACCATACGCCCTTTGAACATTTGGACATCCTCCTCCTCCATCTCTGGTTTCCCAAATGGCGTGGGTGGTGAAGAGCCCACTTGCCAATGCAGGAGATGCAAGAGACTTGGGTTCGATCCCAGGGTTGGGAAGATTCCCTGGAGGAGGACATGGCAACATGCTCCGGTATTCTTGCCTGAGAAACCCCAGAGACAGAGGAGCCTGGCAGGCTACAGTCCATGGGCCACAGAGAGCAGGACACGACTGACACGCACACGTCCTCGGTATTTGGTTTGGATCTGTCAGCACGTGAGCTGGTGTGCACGCCTGGGGTGCTTATTCAAGAAGGGAACCAAGCCATTTGGGCTTGACACCACCCTTCGTCTCTTTGCAGGCATTGCTGCAGGACGGTCAGCTGGCTGTTATCACAGAAGCAGGTTCTACCTGTAGTCGCTGAGGATCTGAAAAAAACCACTCACGGGTGAATACGGTGGCCCGTTTAGGTGACACTTCCAGGGCCTGTTGAGAAAGGATCCTTTGTATCTTAGCCTTTCAGGGGCACATGCAGACCATCTGATGAAGGTCCTTCAATCCCCCATGCCTCACAGTGAAGCATCCTTCCTTCAGCAGAGATGCCAGGCAGATGCTGAAGGCAGCCCAGCCTGCCTTTCCTGCACCAACGCAGAAAATGACAGAAGGCTACCTTGGTGGTGGTGTGCTTTCTGGCTCTAGCGTGTGATTACTTTGGACGGCGCTGCTGAAAATCAGTCTGAACAAACTTTGATTCCCTTTCCTCAAGATACAGTCCAACCACACGTACTTCTCCCACGCATTCTGTGCTGCTCTAAGAGAAATGGATTTCTTCCCAGTAGCCGGGAGAAATGAAAAGCTGCACCCTGAAGTCTCCACCCGGCTCCTGCTTCTGGTGGACAGTTCTTCGGAACGTTCGGAATATTCCTCCAAATATTGCCCTGCAGACACCGCCTGCTGTGATGCTTGCCGCGGGCGTGCATGCCACGTCACCTGAGTCGCCTCCGACTCTTTGTGACCCACAGACCCACCAGGCTCCTCTGTCCGTGGGATTCTCCAGGCAAGAATACTGGAGTGGGTTGCCATGCCTTCCTCCAGGGGATCTTCCCGACCCAGGGATCGAACCCGCGTCTCCTGCACTGGCAGGCGGTTCTTCACCACTAGCACCTGGGAAGCCCAGTGTGGTGCTAGAGGACCTTATATGAAGAGACGCCGCTCTGCTGAAACACAGGCAGTCACACTTTACTCTCCCTTTTCTGGGAAGTCCCACTAAACTCCCTCTCGCTTCTGTGGTCTTTTCAGTCCCACCAAACAAGAGCACCTGGGTTTATTCTTCCTTTGCTTGGAAACACTCTTCCTCTCGAGGAGGAAGTCTCAATCTGCCCCATCATCAGTGACTCACACATCATCTCATCCAGGCGACGCTACTTAGAACCGCAACAGGGGGACTTCCCTGGCGGTCCGGTGGTGAAGACTGTGCGCCCCAATGCGGGGGGTGCAGCCTGGATCTCCGGTCAGGAAACTAAGATCCCACACGCTGACAGGCCAGTAAAATAGAGTAAAATAAAAACAAAACTGCGACACCCTCAGTCCACATGCCTATCTCTTTGCCCGGCGTTCATTCTCGCTTAGCGCTGATCAGTCACGCCAACACCCTACATATTTCACTTACACGTTTTCTTTACGTTACGTAGAAGCAGAAGCAGGGTGTCGCCTGCTCTGTTCTCTGCTCTGTCTCCAGCACCAAGCTCAGTGCCTCACACGTGTAAGCCCTCAACAAGAGCATGGTAAATGAAAGCCCCCGTCCCCACCAATCTTTATCAAAAAGGAAAGGAGACGTGAATTTGAGCAAACTCCAGGAGACAGCGGAGGACAGAGGAGCCTGGCGTCCACCGGGTGGCGAACAGTCACACACAGCATAGTGGCTGAGCAAGAGCAAAATTCACTTATTTGGCTGCACCGGGTCTTTAGCTGGGCATGTGGGACCTCGTCCCCCAACCGGGGACCAAACCTGGACCCCCTGCATTGGGAGCGCAGTCTCAGCCACTGGGCCCCCAGGGAAGGGAAGGGAAGTCCCCCACACAGGCAGACCTTTAATTATATGCCAGATTTGGGGTTCTAAGCACTTCATATTGATTATGTTATTTACTTTTTCACATTTCTGACTGTGAAATTCCTGTTTACATAGAACAGGACTATCAGAGGTGAATTTGTTCACTCAGCTTGCAAACAGCAGAGCTGGGATTCAAACATGGATAATCTGACATGACACTTCAGTAAACCACCAAATGACTCTCCAGAAAGGAATCAGCGAGGCCATCGTTCCTGAGGGAGGCACTGGCATCCTAAAGTGGGTTGACAAGGGTGAGCAAGGGTTTATGAGGCAAAGAAAGGAGAGAGGCATTTCCAGACCAAAGCTTCCCCACACAATCTCGAAACTGCAGTTTGGCAGGATAGGAGTACAGGGAAAAGTGGTGGTGAGGAGTGAGGCAGTGACAGGAAGACAAAGTGCGAAGCAAGAGCAGCTGGGCTGGGGCTAAAAGGCTAAAAGTGAGCAGCTGGCAGGAGTCACTGGGCCTCATCAAGTCGCAGAGTGCAGACAAGGAGGTTTTACGCAGGTAGCTGGGGGGTCACATCTGCAGGCTGCAGGCAGTGGTTCTCCGTCCAGGGGAGAGCTTAAGATCTTGCACTCGCCTCATCCTTCCCAGGGAAAAGATTTCACAAAGTCCAGGGCTATTTTTGGTTGCCAAAACTGGGGGTGCTCCTGGTATCTAGGGGGTAGAAGTCAGGAGACGCTGCTAAACATCCTGCAAAAAACAGGCCAGCTCCACACCAAAAATGTTAACAGCACAGAGGGTGGAAAAACCGCGCTAGAGGAAAAGTGGAGAATGGATACGGCTGATGCATCACACAGCCAGAGTGTGCTGTTCACACAGGACTGATGAGGATGGCGTCCTCTGGGGCTGAGCAGCGCGCCGCTGGCTGGGCCACACGTGGCCTCAACCGTGGGGAACGGTGGGAACACGACCGGGGGATGGAAACAAGGCCCAGAGAGGTCAGCAGACAGCAGGCAGTGAGCAGTTACGACTTAGCTCAGCTTAGGGTGGGCAGGATGGAAAACAGGGAGCGCTAAAGAGCTGCTTAATTCCTCCTCAGTTCTCGTTTGCTAACTCTCTGAGCATCAAAAACCCAGCACTGTGACTCCCTCAAAGGAAAGAGCGATATTCAGCACACTCCTAAATCTCTGATAAATCTTTAAGTATGCCATCCAGTTAGGAATTCCAAAAAAAAGGAACTGGCAAATTAATTTGGCTGTTTAAAGCCATATTCCAGATGTCTTATTCGTCATAAATGATAGTATTCATTGAAATAAATGTTTAACAGCCAGCAATTAACAAAGTGGCCATACTTTAAAAGTTTAACTTGCTGCTGATATAGGTTTGCATTAACAACTTGGAAAACAATTACAAATTACACAATTCAATTTTCCAAATGGGTTATTTTGTAACTAGACAGAGAAACTGCTGAAATTTCTTCTGGTGCTTCAAGGGAAGATTAATACAATCGGATTTTTTAAAAGTACACTCCCTTGAGGAGCTGATATATTCCTGTCAGAATTATGCAATTAGTCAACGTTGTGTGGGAATATTAAATATGTTGCTGGTGTGCTGCAAAGTCAAGAGCCATTTAGGAAAACAAGGATTTGATTTCCAATTTTTCCCCTTCTTTTGCTGATGGTAATTTACAGATGATGATTTATTTATGTTTACAGAGTGAAATGGAGACTGCTACCTAAAAGGCAATTTTTCTGCCTTGCTTTTGTAAGCTGTATCCTAATTATTTTTTCCCTTGTGGCACTGAATGAATTCAGTGAGCAATTCACTTTGTATATGCAAATTGCAAAGCTCTGCAGAAGCTTCAAATTATTTCATTCTAAAAAAATAAATAAAGCCATTATCCTACGGAAAATGAACAGGCATAAATCCCTTTAACTTCTGTAGGTTGCCTTTGAAATTAAGTCATGTAAAAGCAATACATTTCTGGATCTATAATGTCTTCTCAAGTACAGGATTAATAAAAGAATCCATTACATTATTATTATTACATTATTATCAGTTGAACTTTTCAGAGCACTCTAAAAAGCTCTAATAAATATTCCCATTAAAATTTTCCTAAGGACTTCTTATAATGTGTTTCAAACATTTTAAGTGTTTCGTATTATCTTTCCTAAAAAAAATAGTACCAATGGTTTAAAAGCAGTGCCAGTATGCAAGGACAGATAAATAAGGAGACACATTCCCAGTTCTAATCAAAGTTGTCAGCATAAAACATTTCTATCCACTAATCTCTCCTCAGGACCTGGAACACAGCAGTTTAAGCAAACATTTTACAAAAGATTCCTTAAGAAAGAACCATCCTAGACAGTTAAATCCCAGCCCCTAGAGATGCTTTCATTCTTTCCAAATATATACACATGCCCTTGGTCACTTGAAATCAACTGGACTAGAGCCTGTCCGAGGTATAAATTTGGACTGTCTGCCCTGAAGAGTGGAGCTTTATTTGTACACGTGAAATAACTGAAATAATCTGTCCACATCATCCTTCTTAAAAATAAAAAGCCACACACGCACCAAAGAGTACTTACACTGAAAAGTCTGCATCTGAAATTTACAGACAGAATGGAGTCTGGGGTGAAGGACACTTTCCTAAACTGGATGTGGGTGTGGGATTTTGGATAATCTATCTGGAGACAATTTGGCAGTAGTTACAAAAATGTTAACAGTACAGGATATCTATCAGCTGACCATCCTACATCTAAGAGATTTCCTCTCAAGAAGATTTGCATGAGCATACAAAGATACATGCACAAGTTTTTCACCACAGTAAAATTTAAATTTATAAAATATTAGAAAATTTTTTGCCCATCAATTTGGGTATTTTTCAACAGGTTGTGGTGTATCAATATTAAAGAGTACTCTGGATCTGTTAAATTAATGAGGTGTAGCCACTAATTATGGACTTAGAGTGGTAGTCAAACCATGAGAGAAAGGGCATAACTAAAGTGGACATGTGTAGTGTCTCATAAATACAAATATTCTGAATGTGAAACAAGTCACTACTAAAAGTTATGTAAGGACTGACTACAGGCTCATCAAAATGTCCTGGAGAAATCTGTAACTATGGTCTCCTTAAACACAATATGCATAATATGCAATGAATTACTGAATTTTTGCGTTAAAAATGTGATCTATATATGTGTGAGAATTTGTTTCTATTTGTATACAAAGAAAAAAAGAGTCTGAAAAGTACACATTAATCCATTAGTATTTTTTCCGAAGAAGAAGGCAATGGCACCCCACTCCAGTGTTCTTGCCTGGAGAATCCCAGGGACGGGGGAGCCTGGGGGGCTGCCGTCTATGGGGTCACACAGAGTCAGACACGACTGAAGTGACTTAGCAGCAGCAGCAGCAGCATTTTTTCTGAAGGACAGGGACTAGGGTCCACAATAGTATTTTGTTTTTCATTTTACTCCATGCACTTCAGAATTGTTTACATTTGGTGCAAGAAACATGTATGATATTTACAATTTTAAAAAATAATGTGATAAGAAAAAGAAAAAAGAAATCTGCAAAAAGTTGTAAAATGAGGTAGATGGATCATCACCCTTTGGTCAACAACATCCTGTACTTTCTCCCACACCCAAAAACCATTTGACTCATTTTTTACTGACTTAAGAAAATCCATCGTTCTCTGACATCACTGACAGAGAGCTTCTGTGTGTTCCTGGAGTATAGTCAAGCGTTTCCACATAAACAAAATGCAAAATCGTATAGATAAGTCCTCAGAATTCAAGTTTTTAAGAAATTCATGTAAGAAGTACATATGAATGGGGGGAGCCAAGGCGTTTACACTCAATGAACTTTGTCCCTAAGTTTGTTTTTGTCTCGTTCCTTTTCCTTGTGTGCATACGCACATTTCTTAAGAACATGACTAAGTCAAGCAAACTAACAGATCAGTGCCAGACCACACAGATGACATTCTGATAAGCCCTCAAAACTTGAGGCTTTTTTCCAAAATGCAAGGACCACTAATCAATTCAAATGATTACTCAAATAATTGTGGGACAGGAAAAAAAAATTAAACCAGATGACTGTTTTACTGATTATAGGCCAAAGACGGCAAGTTTACACAAGAATTTAATGCAAAAGGGCTTTGAATTTAATCCAAATTAAATGAAATAATCACATATAAACTTAAGTAAACATGTACAGGACACAGAGGTTGAATACTACCAAATGACGATGAAAGAAGGTTTTAAAATTCAAATAAATGGAATGACCATGTTCATGAATGGAAAGATCTGATACAGAAAAGATGTCAAGTTCTCCCACAATTTGATTTATAGGCTTAATGTAATTATTCAGAATTCTAACATGGGTTTTCTATAAGCACAGACAAATCTAAAATTTTATGGAGAAGCACTAACATAACTAAAATGACCTTTAAAAAAAGAGGAACTGCAAGCATTCATTTCTACCCAATATTATTAGTATATATTTACAGTAATCAAAGAACGTGATACATAGCTCAATGAAAAAGAACAGAAAACCCAGAAACAGACCTGTGCTAATTCTCAAAACGGTTCTTGGTAAATGTACAAAAGCAGTTCAGTGGGAAAAGAATAGGTTTTTTTTTTTTTACAACAAAGGGTATTGGAATAATTGGACAACCATAGGTAAAAAGGAAAGAAACTCAAGCTACGTCTCACATCTCATACAAAAATTAAACTCAAAATGAACCATGAACTTAAATTTATAACTTAAATTATATACTATAAATTATAAATAAATTATACTATATTATATAGTATAATTATATAGTATAATATACTATATTATATATTCTAATAATATATACTATTATAAGTAATTTATACTATAAATTATATTTTAGTATATAAATTATACTAAATATATACTAATTATAACTTAACATTATAAAATTTTAGAAAAAGAAAATGTTCAGGATCCAAGGCTGGGCAAAGAATTCTTAGACTTGACACAAAAAGCATAATTCATATAAGTAAAAATTCAAACAGTGGACCTCATGCGATTTAAAACCTTTGGTCTGCAAAAGATCCTGTTAAGAGGATGAAAAGATAAGCTATGGAAACGGAGAAAATATTTGCAACCACATATCTGATAAAGGACTGGAATCTATACTATATTAAAAAAATACTCAAAATTCACTCGTAAAAAAGTTACTAAAAATTGGTAAAAATACATAAAGAGATATTCATAGAAAAAGATACACAGCAATTAAAGTGCAGGAAAATACATTCAATATCATTAGACATGAGGGAATGCAAATTAAAACTGCCATGAGATGTGACTGTCGAATGACTAAAGTAAATACAGCGACACCACCAAAGGCTGATGAAGATGCAGGAACACTGGGCCGGCCGCGCTCTGCTGCTGGGACAGAACACTGGGCTGGCCGCTCTCTGCTGCTGGGACAGAACACTGGGCCGGCCGCGCTCTGCTGCTGGGACAGAACACTGGGCCGGCCGCTCTCTGCTGCTGGGACAGAACACTGGGCCGGCCGCTCTCTGCTGCTGGGACAGGAACACTGGGCCGGCCGCTCTCTGCTGCTGGGACAGAACACTGGGCCGGCCGCGCTCTGCTGCTGGGACAGAACACTGGGCCGGCCGCTCTCTGCTGCTGGGAACGTAAAATCCACAGCTGCTCTGTAAGGAGGTGCGCAATGTCTTGTAAAACTAAACATACAGCCACCATATGATCCAGCAATTGCACTCTTGGGAGTTTATCCCAGAAAAACAAAAACTTTACCCATCATAATAAAAAACTAGAAACAACAGGATGTTGTTCAGTGGGGAGTGTAATCACCTGTAGTAATCCATACTGTGGAACACTGGTTAGTGACAGACAGGAGGGGACTATTAAGACACATACCACAGCAACCTGGAGAATCTCACGGGGATTACATTGTTCCCAGGAGCACTATTTACAACGGCCGAGACATGGAGCAACCCAAGCACCCTTCTTAACTGGATGAGAAGATGTGGTTTACACACAGTGGAGTGTTAGCCATGAGAAAGAGTGAAAGATCGTCATTTGCAGCAATGTGGATGAACCCCTGAGAGCTCAGCTGGTAAAGAATCCACCTGCAAGGTGGGAGACCTGGGTCTGATCCCTGGGATGGGAAGATTCCCTGGAGAAGGAAAAGGCTACCCACTCCAGTATTCTGGCCTAGAGAATTTCATGGACTGTATAGTCCATGGGGTTGCAAAGAGTCGGACACGACCAAGCGACTTTCACTCACTAGAGAATATCACGCTTAATGAATTATCAGAGAAAGACAAATACTGCATGATATCACTTATATGTGGAATCTAAAAACTAATACAAATGCATGTTTATGCAAAATAGGAACAGACTCACAGATACAGAAAACAAACCTGTGGTTACCGAAGGGGAGAAGCCAGCAGGGAGGGACAGGTTAGGGGTCTGCGATTAACAGGTACAAACTATCGACACTACATATGAAACAGACAGGCAAGAAGAGTACAGCACTAACCTATGACAGAGGGGAATCTGCAGAAATGCTGACTCACTTTTTGGATTCCACCTATAGGGAATATCGTCTGATATTTGTCTGCCTCTGTCTGTCTGACTTCACGCAGTACGACAATCTCTAGGTCCATCCATGTCACTGCAAGAGCGTTATTTCATTCTCTTTTATGGCTGAGTGATATTTCATTGAGTATATACATCGCATCTTCATTATCCATGCACCTGTCAATGGACATTTGGGTTGCTTCCATGTCCTGGCTATTGCATTAATAAACAGTACTGCCACGAACACTGAGGTACATGTATCCTTTCAAAGTATAGTTTTCTCTGGATATGAGCCCAGGAGGGAGATTGCTGGACCAAATGGGCCCTCTCTTTTTAGTTTTTTAACAAGCAGCCATACTGTTCCCCACAGTGGCTGTGCCAGTTTACATTCCCACCAACCCTGCAGGAAGGTTCCCTCGTCTTCATACCCCTCCAGCATCTATTGTTTCTAGATCTTTTGATGATGGCCATTCTGACTTGTGTGGGGTGCTAACTCATTGCTGATTTTTGATGATGGCCATTCTGACTTGTGTGAGGTGCTAACTCCTTGCTGATTTTATTTGCATTTCTCTGATAATTAGCGACGCTGATCATCTTTTCATACACTTATTGGCCCTCTGTATGTCTTCTTTGGAGAAATGTCTATCTAGATCTTCTGCCCATTTTTTGATGGGGCTGTCTATATTTTTTGATAGTGAGCTGCATGAGCTGCTTGTGTATTTAAAAATTGGAGATTAATCTCCCGTCCAGCACTTTGTTTGCAAATATTTTTTCCCATTCTGTGGGCTGTCTTTTCATTTTGTTTATGGTTGTCTTTGCTGTGCAAAAGCTTTTATGTTTAATTAGGTCCCATTTGTTGACTTTTGTTTTTATTTTCATTATTCTAGAAGGTGGATCAAAAAAGATCTTGCTGGGATTTATGTCAGAGAGTGTTCTGCCTTTGTTTTCCTCTAAGAGTTTTATTAAAAACAGAAGCAGAGTGACAGACGTAGAAATAGATATAGTTACCAAGGGGGAGAAGAGGGTATAAACTGAGAGACCAGAACTGACATACAC
This sequence comes from Bubalus kerabau, assembly GCF_029407905.1. NCBI lineage: Eukaryota > Metazoa > Chordata > Mammalia > Artiodactyla > Bovidae > Bubalus > Bubalus kerabau. Next base: position 82,750,717 of record NC_073636.1, on the reverse strand, counting down.
GCACACTACATTTACATATAAACAGATGACCAACGAGAACCTGCTGCACAGCACACGGAGCTCCACTCAGTACTCTATAATGGTCTATATGGGAACACAATCTAAAAAAGAGTGGATATATGCATACGCATAAGTGATCCTCTTTGCTGGTAGACAGAGAGCCTGGCAGGCTATAGAGTCCATGGGGCCACAAGAGTTGGACATGACTTAGTGACTAAACCATGACCATCACATCTGAAACTAACACAACACTCTAAATCAATACACTCCAATAAAAACTGTTGTTGTTCACTCGCTAGGTCGTGTCCCACTCTTTGCCACCCCCATGCTGCAGCTCTCTGAAGAGGCCTTACAAAAAGCTGTGAAAGAAGAGAAGCGAAAAGCAAAGGAGAAAAGGAAAGATATAAGCATCTGAATGCAGAGTTCCAAAGAATAGCAAGAAGAGATAAGAAAGCCTTTCTCAGCGATCAATGCAAAGAAATAGAGGAAAACAACAGAATGGGAAAGACTAGAGATCTCTTCAAGAAAATTAGAGATGTCAAGGGAATATTTCATGCAAAGATGAGCTCGATAAAGGACAGAAATGGTATGGACCTAACAGAAGCAGAAGATATTAAGAAGAGGTGGCAAGAATACACAGAAGAACTGTACAAAAAAGAACTTCACGACCAAGATAATCACGACAGTGTGATCACTCACCTAGGGCCAGACATCCTGGAATGTGAAGTCAAGTGGGCCTTAGAAACCATCACTACGAACAAAGCTAGTGGGGGTGATGGAATTTCAGTTGAGCTATTTCAAATCCTGAAAGATGATGCTGTGAAAGTGCTGCACTCAATATGCCAGCACATTTGGAGAACTCAGCAGTGGCCACAGGACTGGAAAAGGTCCATTTTCATTCCAATCCCAAAGAAAGGCAATGCCAAAGAATGCTCAAACTACTGCACAATTGCACTCATCTCACACGCTAGTAAAGTAATGCTCAAAATTCTCCAAGCCAGGCTTCAGCAATACGTGAACCGTGAACTTCCAGATGTTCAAGCTGGTTTTAGAAAAGGCAGAGGAACCAGAGATCAAATTGCCAACATCCACTGGATGATCGAAAAAGCAAGAGAGTTCCAGAAAAACATCTATTTCTGCTTTCTTGACTATGCCTAAGCCTTTGACTGTGTGGATCACAGTAAACTGTGGAAAATTCTGAAAGAGATGGGAATACCAGACCACCTGACCTGCCTCTTGAGAAACCTATATGCAGGTCAAGAAGCAACAGTTAGAACTGGACATGGAACAACAGACTGATTCCAAATAGGAAAAGGAGTTCGTCAAGGCTGTATATTGTTACCCTGTTTATTTAACTTCTATGCAGAGTACATCATGAGAAATGCTGGACTGGAAGAAACACAAGATGGAATCAAGATTGCTGGGGGAAATATCAATAACCTCAGATATGCAGATGACAACACCCTTATGGCAGAAAGTGAAGAGGAACTCAAAAGCCTCTTGATGAAAGTGAAAGTGGGGAGTGAAAAAGTTGGCTTAAAGCTCAACATTCAGAAAACGAAGATCATGGCATCCGGTCCCATCACTTCATGGGAAATAGATGGGGAAACAGTGGAAACAGTGTCAGACTTTATTTTTTTGGGCTCCCAAATCACTGCAGATGGTGACTGCAGCCATGAAATTAAAAGACGCTTACTCCTTGGAAGGAAAGTTATGACCAACCTAGATAGCATATTCAAAAGCAGAGACATTACTTTGCCAACAAAGGTCCGTCTAGTCAAGGCTATGTTTTTTCCAGTGGTCATGTATGGATGTGAGAGTTGGACTGTGAAGAAAGCTGAGCACAGAAGAATTGATGCTTTTGAACTGTGGTGTTGGAGAAGAGTCTTGAGAGTCCCTTGGACTGCAAGGAGATCCAACCAGTCCATTTTGAAGGAGATCAGCCCTGGGATTTCTTTGGAAGGACTGATGCTGAAGCTGAAACTCCAGTACTTTGCCACCTCATGCGAAGAGTCGACTCATTGAAAAAGACTCTGATGCTGGGAGGCATTGCGGGCAGGAGGAGAAGGGGACGACAGAGGATGAGATGGCTGGATGGCATCACTGACTCGATGGATGTGAGTCTGAGTGAATTCCGGGAGTTGGTGATGGACAGGGAGGCCTGGCATGCTGTGATTCATGGGGTTGCAAAGAGTTGGACACGACTGAGTGACTGAACTGAACTGAGCCTGTAATTAATTAATAAAAATAATTGAAAAAATACTGAATCAATATGCAGTAAGTATTGCATATTCCCTACACTTCAATAAATAAATAAAGTGAGGTTAATTAACAAAAGAGAAAAGAGAAAGCAAGCTTCCCAAACCCAGGGCCAAAATACTTCCCACCATGCGATTTGCCTTGGTCTCAAAAGCAACAGTTGACCAGCATTCTACTTAGATTTCCTCCCAATTGTCATGCACACCAAAAAAGTATGCACAGAAACTCTCAACCCCTTCTGCTCCGTGTGGGCTGTTTGCATTTGCTGAGTGAGAACAATAAACCAGTATTTAATGGGAAGGTCAGGAACTAAATGTAAACTCACTGGAGCCCCACATTTAAACTTAGTGATGCATGTCAATTATTTCTCAGTAAAACTGGGAAGAAAGAAAAAATAAAGTCACTGGAGTCTTAATATTGCTACAATTACAGTTAATCAAGTTCACAGCCATTTCTGACAGCTCTGGGGCTTGAGGGGCACTTCACGAAAGAGGTAAAGACATGAACAGAATGCATCTGTCTGGGCATCAGTCACATATTTATTTTCCAGTTTTTGTATGAGAGCACCTTTAGTTACCTTGCCAGTGAGCAAAGCACCAAATTTTAAAATTCTACGGTCAATTTCCTTTTTAAAAAACTGTAAAGAATCACATAGGTAAAACTGGTGTGGTCTTCTGCCCCCATAATACTGTCTTTAAAAGTGAAAGTAAAGCGGCACTTTGCTCCCACACACGTCCAGGTCTCCTGGCAGGAGAGAGGGGTGTCTGCCCCGCGCTGTCTCTGCGCCGATCACACAGCATCATGTACAGTGCTTCATGTCTTGTGGAAGCTGCTTTTTATGTGTATTCAAACAAACTCTGAAATCCGGTCACGGTGAGCTACTTATCACCCTAGTACTTTTATTATCAAGATTCATAAATTACACAGCATTTAGATAAAAAATGCACATCTCAGAGTTACTCCAGCTTTGTATATGCCCCCGAGAGATTAATATTAAATGTATCAGATCTGAAAGAGTGAGGAGGGTGAATCGGCTACAGGAACTCATCAAGGGCTTGGAGGGCTTAATGGAGATAATTCTTCCGTTCCAATGCTTTGAACTTTGGTTAATGATTATTATAGATGAAAGGGACTGGCTTACCACGTTCCCCAAAGATACACACATTAAATTCCACAGCCAGCAGGTAGGGGTCTGGGAGACAGGGCGAGCTTGTCCTCAAATGCCCTTGGCTTGTTCCCCATGCAAGGGGAACCTTCCCAGGGCACTCTGGTTCTACATGTGGGTCTGCTCTCATAAGCCTTCCCAGTCCTGGCTTCCTCTGCCCCCAGCACCACGCACTGCATTTCCTCCAATCAGAACTCTTCTTCCCAGTTTCAGACGCCTCAAGCCTCCCTGATGAGCTAAATGAAAGTGATGCATGGACATCCACATCTATTCCCCGTCCTCTGTCGATAACACTCGAATCTCTTCAATCAAGAGTTTCAAGAGCAGCTTCCCTGGTGGTCAAGTGGCTAAGACTCTGCACTCCCAATGCAGGGGGCCAGGATTCAATCCCTGCTCAGGACTAGAGCCCACACACCACAACTAAAGATCCCGCGTGCTACAACCAAGACATGACAAAATAGAAACAAAACAAATAAAGATCTTTGATTTTTTTTTTTAAAGTTTAAAAAGTGTCTGCTACGTTAGGCCCTGGTAAGGAGTGGAAGCAGATGTACCCCTGACTCCAAAATCTCTGCCCTTGGGAACCTTGTCTTTTGGTGGTATTGTAGTGAAGACAATAAGAAATAACTGAGCAATATGTATGCAGTGTGATAAGAGCTAAAAACAAAGGGAGAGGGAGCAGGAGGGTGTCCAAGGACTTCATTTTCAATAACGAGGGCAGGTAAGGGGCTCGCTTAGTGGAGGAACTTGAACGGTGACATGAACAAAGGAAGGATACGATTATGTGGATATTTGCAAGGAGAGCCTTCCAAGCAGAGGGAAGGGGAATTCAAAAGAGGAGATGTGCTTGGCTGTCTACGGAGAGTTCAGAGCCCAGGGTACCTGTCGCAGGGCCAAGAGGGGCTGGGGAAACTGCACACGTGAAGTTAAACAGGCGGCAGGAAGTCACACGTGTGACGGGTGGACCGTTATACCAACCTGACTGAGGGTTCTGTGCCAGAGAATCATGATGCAATATGAGCGTCTCAAAGAGACTCCGAGGGCTGGGAGTTAGGCAGCGTGGTGGCCTGGACCACAGGGGTCTGTTGTTTATCACTCAGTCCTGTCTGACTCCTCGTGACCCCATGGACTGTAGCCCGCCAGGCTCCTCTGTCCATGCGGATGTCCAGGCAAGAGCACTGGAACCACTTGCCATTTCCTCCTCCAGGGGATCTTCTCAACCCAGGGATCAAACCTGCATCTCCTGCAAGTCTCCTGCACTGCGGGCGGATTCTTCACCACTGAGCCACCAGGGAAGCCCTGGACCACAGTGGTGAAAGTGAAAGTGGAGTCGCTCAGTCGTGTCAGACTCTTTGCGACCCCGTGGACTGTAGCCCACCAGGCTCCTCCGTCCATGGGATTCTCCAGGCAAGAGTACTGGAGTGGGTTGCCATTTCCTTCTCCAGGCGATCTTCCCAACCCAGGGATTGAACCCAGGTCTCCCGCACTGCAGGCAGACGCTTTAACCTCTGAGCCACCAGGGAAGCCCACAGAGGTAGACAATCTTATTTACAAAGCAGAGAAGATACAGACGTAGAGGACAAGTGTGTGGATACCACGGTGAGAGGGCGTGGGTGGGGTGAACTGGGACGTTAGGACTGACATACACACACTATTGAGAATATGAACAAAATAGACCCTAAGGAGAACCATCTGTACAGCGCGAGAAACCTGCTCAGCGCTCCGTGGGGACCTAAATGGGAAGGAATCCGAAACAAGGGGACAGGCGCATGCGCGCAGCGGGTTCCGTTTGATGCGCATGCGCGCAGCCGGTCCGTGTATGCACCGTAGAAACGAGCACAACAAAGAGTAAAGTCAAAGTGGGGTCGCTCAGGCGTGTCCGACTCTCTGCGACCCCGTGGACTGTAGCCCCCAGGCTCCTCCGCCCATGCGGTTCTCCAAGCAAGAATACCGGAGTGGGTTGCCATTCCCTTCTCCAGGGGATCTTCCCAACCCAGGGATTGAACCCAGGTCTCCTGCATTGCAAGCAGAAGCTTTACCCTCTGAGCCACCAGGGAAGATTCGATACTCCAAGAAAAATTTTTTAAGAAGATACTCCAATAAAAATTTTTCAAAAACTGGAGTCATAATAGGTGAAAACTGGAAAAAACCTAAGTGTCTATCAACAATAAAATGGGAGGCCTCCCTGGTGGTCCAGTAGTTAAGAATCCACCTTGCAATGCAAGGGACACTGGTTTGATCCCTGGTAGGGGAAGCTCCCACGTGGACGGAGCAACTAGGCCGGTAGGCCACAGCGACCTGAGACACCGCTCCAGAGCCTGCAAGCCGCAACTACCGAGCCCAAGGGCCGCAACTCCTGAAACCCAGAGCCCACGCTCCACAAGAAGAGGAGCAATGACAAGCTCACACACCGCAACGGAGAGGAGCCCCGCTCAGGACTAGAGAGAGTCTGCATGCAGCAGCAGAGACCCACCACAGCCAAAACACATCATAAATAAATCAGTCTTAAAAAAATAAATAAAATGAATAAGCTACAAAAGAAACAAATAACAACAACCAAAAAAGAAAACAATGAGCAAGCAGATACTACTTCAGAGATGTTACGTCCTTGGGAAAAGTAATTTTTGTAACGTGGTTAAAAAAGCAAGACAAGTTTTCAGACTCAAAGAACAGTGAGTTCCCTAGTTATGAACAGACTTCTGGAGAGCTACAATAATCGAGTCTTACCTTATGATAACACCTAAAATAGGCCGCACGTTCATCAGAAAATTTCTCCAGTCTTTTTGGGCCTTTGCTGGATGCTTTCTTGAATACTAACCAACATCGCTGATAAATCTGGAAGTGAATACAAAGACAGGACTCAGCATCACAGCCGACTCAGATATTACTGGCATTTGCATTTCAATGTTTTCTTTTCCATGTTTTCACCTGTAAAATATTCATAAACCGTACATGTGATGTTGCTTTGGGAAAACAAAATTTTAAAACCCCAAACTGTTTCCACAATGGGTGTATTATGCCGTTCAGAAAAATCACTGGAATCAAAAGAAAATAAGTATTTAGAGGCACATATCTTCATTCTTTGACAACATTTCAGAAAAAGTCCCAGAGATAAAAACCCCAAATCAGCACAAATGAGACAAGCTTTTACGGCACATGCCCTAATTCCAAACGCCATTACTTATGGAGATCACAGACTGAGACACGCCAAAGGTGTGAAGACCTAGGAAGGGACAGCCCTGCGTGTCATGGGGCGTTCCTCATACCCGACGGTCAGGAGCTGGGCCAGACAGCAGACTAGCTAATAAATGCGGATGAACACCAACCACATTCTCCTTCAGAAAATTCAACCTGGAGACTCAAAGATTATTGCCAGGCTGGGGTGCAGTCCGAGTTAATACTGCAACATATTAAGGGTCATAAAAACATGGAGACAAAAGTGGAAAAGTAATTCAGTGGACAGAGGGTGGCCTTCTAAACAAACGGTGCTCAAAAAACCGAATGCCTGTGCTTAGTCACTCAGTCGTGTCCGACTCTTTGCAACCCCAGGAACTGCAGTCAGCCAGGCTCCTCTGTTCACCAAATGTTCCAGGCAAGGATACTGCAGTGGGTTGCCATGCCCTCCTCCAGGGGATCTTCCCAACCCAGGGATCGAACCCAGGTCTCCTGCATTGCAGGCGGATTCTTCACCATCTGAGCCACCAGGGAAGCCCAAAAAACTGAATATCCATAGGGAATTAAAAAAAAAAAAAAAACCTTGACCCAAAACACTCATACAAAATCAACTCAAAATGGACTCAAATATTTTAAAAAGTATATACATATATATATATTATATATATATATAATATATATATATATGCTTAGGGAGGAAAAAGGAAATGTTTGGGAACACGGTCTGAGCGAAGAGTTCTTAGACCTCATGTTGCTATTGTTTACTCCCTAAGTTGCATCTGACTCTTCTGTGACCCCATGGAGCCCGCCAGGCTCCTCTATCCATGGAATGTTCCAGGCAAGAATACTGGAGTGGATTGCCATTTCCTCCTCTAAAGAATCTTCCTGACCCAGGAATGGAACCCGGGTCTCCTTCATTGCAAGCGGGTTCTTTACCACTGAGCCACCAGGGAAGCCCTAGTTCAGTTCAGTTCAGTTTAGTCACTCAGTCGTGTCCAACTCCTTGAGACCCCATGAATAGCAGCACACCAGGCCTCCCTGTCCATCACCAACTCCCGGAATTCACTCAGACTCACGTCCATCAAGTCAGTGATGCCATCCAGCCATCTCATCCTCTGTCGTCCCCTTCTCCTCCTGCCTCCAATCCCTCCCAGCATCAGAGTCTTTTCCAATGCGTCAACTTTTCGCATGAGGTGGCCAAAGTACTGGAGTCTCAGCTTTAGCATCATTCCTTCCAAAGAACACCCAGGACTGACCTCATATCAAAATCTTAATCCATAAAAGAAAATGCTGCCACATGTAAGTCATCAAAATTTAAAACTTTGGCTATGTGAAAAATTCTGCTGATAGAATGAAAAGACAAGCTGGGGGGAAAAAATGTGCAAACCATATATCTGACATAGGCTCAGTATCTGGAATACACCGAGTCCTCAGATTTCAACATTAAAGAAGCACACCATCCATTTACAAAATGGACCACAGACATTTCACCGAAGAGAACACATAGCTGATCAAGAGGCGCACGAGGAAGAGCTCGCCGTCATTAAGCCTTCAGGGAAATGCAAATTAAAGCCACAGTGAAACACTGCGAACCAATGAAACGTGTGAACCACAGCCACAAACATGAAGACCACGATGCAGCACAGGCCTACCAGGCTGGCTCAGATAACAGTAATGCCACCGAACGCTGGCAAGGATGCCAAGCAAGTGGATCGCTTTCCAACTGCTGCTGGCAATATAAAATGTCCAGCTCTGAAACACAGGTTGGCAATTCCTTAAAGAACTAAGCAAGCAGCACAGGACTTAGAGTTGTACACTTAGGAATCTAGGCCGGAGAAACGCAAACTCCCCGCACACAAAAGACACGGATGCTCACAGCAGCTGGATTTGTGCCAGGGCCAACTGCATACAACCCATCTATTCTCCACCGGGGAAACAGCTAGACGACTCGGGGAACAGGCACATCATAGAACACCACTCAGCTACAAAAACAACTTGAACGCGTCTTCAGAGAATAATGCTGCCTGAGGCGGGGCCGGGGGGGGGGGTGGGGGGGCGCGGGCACGGAGCCAGAACCAAAGGCCACATGCTGTATGGCCGCATTAAGAGCAAGTATAGCAATGGAAATCAGATGAGTGGTTATCAGGGGTGAGGGCTGTGTGAAGAGGGAGCAGAAGGGAGGAGGGGGTGCCTATAGGTGACAGGTGGGTCCCGGCAGCGATGAAACTGCCCTGTATCCTGACTACTAATACTATTGTCTTGGTTACAGTGTATTGTTGGGGACTTCCCTGAGGGTCCAGTGGTTAAGAATCAGCCTTGAAATGCAGGGGACGCGGACTCGATCTGTGGTCGGGGAGCTAAGATCACACAGGTCTAGGGGCAAGTACACCCCCATGCACCGCACCTACTGAGCCTGAGCACCAAACCAGAGAGTCCATTTACCTGCTGCAACTAAGACTCGGCCAAATAAATAAATTAAATACATGAATCTAAAAAATACTGTGTTGTTTCAAAGATATTACCACCAGGGAAACTGGTTAAAGAACACAGGATCTTTGTGTAATATTTCTTACAACCAAAAGTGAATCTACAATTATCTTAAAACACTTATAAATTTTTAACAGAGACGTGCAGAGATATTTAACCAAGATAAATTACAGCCTAATCTAAAAACAGTTACCTGCTTCTTTTGCTATCAAGCTGAAGTCTAATTAACCATTAGACTAAGTAACTTTAGAAAACTAAATGGCAAGAGTCGTCGGTAAGAGTTCAAACACCGAATCCTTTTCAGGATAGAGAATCAGCCATGGAAATTAACACGTGGAGGGCTATGGCTGGCAAATAGAAAACTTACCAGTATCTCACTGGTGTCTGAATAACAGATGAGATCACTGGCTTTCTTAAAACCTAACCACCAGAAAGAGGACTATAATTACAGTGGGAATGACTGTCACTCTGATTGTTCAAATAAAAGATGTGGAAAATAGGTTTCTCGCCGTCATTCTATCATTGGCAGCTCCTTTCTTCTGGACGTGGCCATGAAAATGTGTTAGAGACAGCATGCTAAGGTATGCAAGAAATATGCATACTACGGGAAAAAAATATTTTCATCTAAGAGGACATTTTATATTTCCAAATTATGCTGTAACTTTTAGACCCAATCTTGAATGACAGCATTTCTACTTTAAAACAAAGTTATTCATTTTCTTCAGGATCAAACCACATTTGTCTGGCTTCTGTCTGAAGTCTGTCACACGCAAGCTAAAGATTCCTCAATTTAAGCAGGCCTGATGACTTCCATCTTCGATTCATCCACATTACTCTTAGAGGATTTTTGTTTTTGTTTTATTAAGTAGTAACAGCAAAAATGGAGGGTTATAATCAAATAACCACCAAAGTACTATTGCATAGATTCACATTCATACAACATAAGTAAATTTGTAAAATAAATGTATACACATCCTGCACTGTTCGCTGCTGCCGCTGTACTGCACTCGGTCGCATCCGGCTCTGTGCGCCCCGTGGACCGTGGCCCGCCAGGCCCCTCTGTCCATGGGGCTCTCCAGGCAAGAATACTCGAGTGGGTTGCCATGCCTTCCTCCAGGGATCTTCCTGACCCAGGCATGGAACCCAAGTTTCCTGCATTGCAGGCAGATTCTTTACCACTAAGTCACCTGGGTATCCAGGCTGTACTGTATAAATACTGTTTATAACGACTGGCTGGAAAGTCACCCTGGAACAGATTAAAACATGCTGGCTCATCAGGAGATAAGGAAAATTCCAACGCTAGGTTTATGAAAAGAGGGAGTTGAGTGATTCTCAAGCAGTGGTCCAGCCTCACTCAAGATACTTATTAATTATGCAGATTCCTAGAGATTAGCCAAGGTCAATTGCATCAGAATGGGGCCAGACAAATTGGCTGTCTACCACATTCCCCCGGAATTTTGCTTGCTAATTTGCAAACCAATGCATGAATAATCATAAAGACTTGCAGACAGCCCAGTGCTCCCCGGAGGGATGGCCAACAAAGACTCCTCCAGCAACTGCTCCGCCCACAGTGAGGGCCTCTGAGGGTGTGATGTCCGGTGAGGACCCTGACCTAGGGCATGGAGGGGCGGGAGATGCTGTCCTGAGACTCAGTGCCGGTGACAGTGAAGTCGGCTGAACCACAGCAAACCCGTCCACCTGCCCTACACTCAGTCTCCAGAACAGAACAGCCACCAAGTACCAGAGAATTACAGACTTTTGCTCCATGTCTCAGAATCGGCGAGAGGGGACAAGGCAGGAGGACTCACTGAGGACGGGGATGCGTGGGGACGAGCTGGGGTGACTGACGCACGTAAAAGGGCAACAGCTTGAGAATAATCTCACTTGCTTACTGGCAGAGGGCAGCGTTTCCTTCGTCAATTAATTCTTCCAATGATCTCCTTCATAGCACATCTATGGACCACCTATAATCATTTTTAGTTAACATTTTTCTTTCAACTGATTTTTTTAACTGAAGCTTTTTTATCCCAACTGTGACAGCAAAGTGTAGTTTCACGGGACAAGAAGCGTAGGTAATCCTAATGATTAGCCTGCATGCTAAGTCACATCCACTGGGTCCCTATGGACCCCCCTGCACTGTAACCCGACAGGCTCCCTTGTCCACAGATTCTCCAGGCAAGAACACTGGACGGGTTGCCATGCCCTCCTCCAGGAGATCTTCCCAACCAGGAGATCAAACCCGAGTCTCTCATGTCTCTTACACTGGCAAGTGGGTTCTTTACCACTAGCACCACTCTTAAGATAATGTGATGACAGAATAACTTTATGTTGAAATATCTCACCTGCTATACATTAGGGTTCTGCGTTCTCAGCACAACTGGCATTGTAGACAGTTATGTTTTTAGTTGGGGCGGGGGCGTTGTGCATCGTGGGATGTTTCAGAGCCTGTTTGGGCTTCATCAACTGAATGCAGGAAGCTCGCTTCTCCTACTCCGTTGACACTGCTGAGTGTCCCCTGGGGGTGGGGTGGGGAGGGGTGTAAAGTCAGAAGCACTATTCTAGATGAATTCACACTGATCTGAGATTGCAGAGTTGAAGAATATCTTCAAAGTCCTGGACTCGGGCAAGCCGATCCACACAAGCCACTGTCGAAGCAACAACAGACACCGTGTCACAGGTTCTGACCACCCACCGAGGGATGGCCACCCACTCCAGCATTCTTGCTGGGGAAAAGTTCCCGAGGACAGAGGAGCCTGGCAGTCCATGTGGGCGCACAGAGTCGGACACGACTTAGTGACTCAACAACAACTCTACAGCAGGCAGGTGTATTTGGGGGGTGGGGTGGGGGAGTGAAGGTAAGTTAGGACTGTTTTCTGTTCCGCCAGAATCTAATTTCTGTAATCGCATCAATTTTCCCTCTTCTCCAGGCAACTCCAGGAGTTGGTGATGGACAGGGAGGCCTGGCGTGCTGCAGTCCATGGGGTCACAAACTGAACTGAGCGACTGAACTGAACTGAACTGAACCAGGTATTCTCTCCACCCCAGCCATATCATGTATCCTCATAATATATAAGCCTCATTTCTCACATTCTAGTCCTATTTTTATTTCTTCTCCAAAACAAGTCAAATATTCTCCTTGTCTGGGCAGTTAATATCAATACCAAGCATTAGCCGAAAACTTTCTGCATGCAGAATGCTAATTCCTTTTTGTGCATTATCTCAACTAACCTACCCACGGCCCCATAAAACAGACGCTGTCATTCTTCTCATTTCACAACGAGGAAATAGACCTTAGTGAGGTTCCTCACTGGGTGTTAGTTACTCAAGAGCATGAAACTAGAGAGACAAGCCAGTATTCCAACCTTGGTTTGCCTGATTCTGGAGAAAAAGCTCTTAACCATTCCTCCAGGATTTTCCCAGAAAAGCTGGTCTCCTAGAGACACTTAAACTTCTGCTGAGGGTCGAGCCGTCTGTAAGAAGTTGATTTTCATGCTTGTCATAATCTGTAAAGAGACATTTAGTTGTAACCATATGCTCTTTCATCTGGACGACGACTTTACCGTCTAGCTATTTCAGTGTGACATTTGCATTTGAGATTTTAAGTTCCCTGGCACCAAGCGTTGGCCAAGAGTGAAAATTTTAATGGAGTATTTCTGCAATTGGGGTCTGAAGACCCTATTCCGGGACTGCAAGCCCAGCAGTTCGTAAGATGTGTTTTCTTTTAAAAGAATTCCACCCTCTCCTTAAGTGACAAAGTATTCAGGATCCCTGACCGCAGCTCAGAAACTCAACTGTGCCAAATATTTCTGATTATATGGTAAGTGTCTCATGCAAGTTCTGGGTTTTCCATAGCCTTCCTGCCCTGTCTAACCTGTGGTTGCTCGCTCTTCACCGGTTACAGCTGCAGGAAACCAGTGTCCTGGCTCCCCGGCTCCCTGGATGCGTGCAGTCAGCACCCAGCCCCCCACCGTGGCCCCCGGCGTCCCGCCACAGTGACCCACGGCCCGCCCAGTCCTGAGCCTGCGCTGGACGAGCACCAGTCCAAGGGCAAGCCGACAGCCACAGGAACGGCACTGGGTGATGCAGCCTGACTGTCTGCCACGGTCTCCAAATAATCCTTCCACAAAATGAGAATTCTGACCGAGATGACGTCTGAGACCGAGGCAGTTATAACATTCTAGCCTAATGAAGGACTCTGTCATTATGGGATTTCAGAAGGTAATAGAAAGTGAAAGTGAAAAGTGTCAGTCATTCAGTTGTGTCCTGCTCTTTGCGACCCCATAGGCTGTAGCCCGCTAGGCTTCTCTGTCCATGGAATTCTCCAGGGGATCTTCCCAACCCAGGGACTGAACCCAGGTCTCCTGCATTGCAGGCGGATTCCTACCGTCTGAGCCACAAGGTGACGGAAGAAGAGGAGAATTCTGTGATTTCACTGAATTATAACCGGTAGGAGCTACCAACTCCACTCACCAAAATAACAAGCTGGTTCAGAATTACATATTTTATGAGGAGAAAAAGTCACTTTAATGAGTAAACAGCATGACTCTGTGCCTGTCATTTATATGCACTTTTCATTTGTCAGGAAAGAATGTTAATTTGGAGAAGCTGCACAGTGGGTACTGAGGTACATATTAAAATTCACTACAAAGAAAAATCCCAGCAAAAATGAGATAATTAATCATAAAATAAAATTTGTATAAAGAGGATTAAAAGTATTTCAAAAGCATCCACAGGCAATAAATTAGCTGTGCAAACCCTCTGTTGATGTCAAAGTAAATTAACACAACCTTTCCAGGGGAGAAATTATGCCTACCCTTTGACCTGAAAATACTATTTCTAGGAACTTTCCCCCTAAGGAAATAATTAAGGAAATATGCAAGCATATGGGAATAGGGCTCTTTGGCATAAAACTGAGAGTGCTTTACATGTTCCAGGGACTGGCTTCATTAATTATGGCGTATCTGTAAACTGGAAATTGCCATCATTAAAAACGATGTTGTAAAATAATAGTCATACCACAGGATGTGCTATTAAGTAAGTTATTAAGTAAGAAAAGTAGGTTGTCCCTGCTTTTTAGTCTGTTTCTACTCTAATATATACATTCAGCACCCCCCACCCACAAACACACACACACCAGGGGAGGAAATATCCGTTTCAATGGAAAACTATGCATTCTCTAGGACACACACATCCGGTATCATCTGCTTCTGATTCTGAGGGAAACAGTCTACAACTCTAAACTGTAGATCACTGATAAAAATGTAAAATAATTCTATTCCATAAAGATGCAAATTCTATCCCCTTCAGTAGAGGCCTCACTGATTTCCCCGCCCCCATTATGGAGCCCGCTCAGCCTCCTCTGGAGCACACATTTCACTATGCTGCTTGTATAAATGTGTGAGCTCGCTGGCTTCCCCTTAGAACTAGTTACAATATTCTGTGCTGCTCTCTCACTTAATGAGCTAATTAGAATCTTCAGCACGTGCTCTTTCTACATCTGTACGAGAGTCATGATATGAACAGTTAACTGTTTTGAAAACTAGTTTTAACACAATCCATCAGTCACTGAGTCTTGTGTATTTCACCTTCTGGCTGAACCTGGAGTGTCTTCCCCCGCCTCCCCCGCAGGGACCACCACCCTAATCTGAGCACCGCCTGCTGAGCTCCAGAGTTCCCCTGCTTTCACTCTTGGCACGTTTCAGTTCATTTCCTGCAGTACCTCTGGAGTGATCCTTAAAACCCTGATGTGGCCACATCAACCCACCGCTGAACACATTTCTGAGGCTGCCTGTTGCCTTTGGGGTACAAACCCAAGTCTTAACGAGAGATTGTAGAACCTGCAAAAGCTGGCCCCACCCTACCTTTTTTGCCTTATTTTGTTGATTTCTTCATTTATATAGTCTCTACTTAGAACCATACACATATATTTTTAGTGGTGATCAAATAAGCAATACAAGGTTATTTGGAAAAATTCTCATGGAATCAATATTCTGGTCATACATGAGGACCCTTCCCTTGTCAGACAAAACTGACCAATGCAGAGTGGACAGCCAAAGGGGAAAGTGATGGCCCTGTTCCTCCTCTCCCCAATTCTTTCTGTCCCCGGACAGATCCACAAAGTAGGAGGAAGAGAAGTGAGAAACAGGAGCCCTGCCTGAAGAAGCCATACACAGTTGCATGTCCTCATTCAACTTCTATTTTTAAGCAGCCTTAAAGAAAAAAGCCAAACAACTCTAAAGAAATGCTAGAGAATCTTGACTACTGGGTGGACATTCTATTCAAACAAAAAGTTGGGGAGCTGATGTCACTCATGAATTCAGCAGTCCCCAACCTTTTTTGGCACGAGGAACCCATTTTGTGGAAAAGAATTTTTCCACAGGCCAGGGTGGAGGGGGGTGGTTTGGGATGATTCAAGAACACTACATTTATTGGGCACTTTATTTCTAATCTAATGCTACGACTGATCTGAAGATACTGGTCCGCAGCGGGGAGGTTGGGGAACTCCTGCATTAATTCATCAACAAACACTTATTGAGTGCCTACCATGTGCCAGACACTGTTCAGGTACTAAGGACGGGGCTGCAAACAGAGTGGAGGAACCTGCTGCCTTCACTGGGCTTCCAGACGCAATATGATGACAAGAGACGTATGGGTACATCTGTGAGCATATGTCTGGTCGTACACAGGCAATAACGGGTTATGTGGGCTTCCCTGGTGGCTCAGTGGGAAAGGAGGAGACGCACGTTCAGACAGAAACATGCCCTGGCATGAGGAGCCATCGGAATTCCAGAGAAGCCAGAGCTGGTGGAGGCGGGGAGGCTGTATGGGTCTAAGTGCAAAGACTCTGACTTGTTCTCTGCATGCAATGGGAAGGAGATGAAGGCTTTTGAATCAAAGTCGTATAATCCAATTTATGTTTAGTACGCGGCAGGGACTTGAAGGCAGAATCAAGGAATGTAGCTAGGAGGTTGCTGCTGCAATAAATCTCATGGTGCCCTGAGCCGGGAGGAACACGAGGAAGCAGATGAGAAGGGGTCCAAGTCAGGATACAGTCTGAGAGCAGAGCCAGCGAGGGTCACTGATGAGGCAGGAGGTGAGGATTCGAGTAAGGAGGCCAGGGATGACTTCAAGAGTTTCAGCTCAAGCAAGTAGAAGAATGGAGTTTACGTTAGCGAAGCAAGCAAGCCTGGGAGGGAGCCAGAATCTGCAGGGAGAATGCAGAATCTGATGGCGGATATAAGGAGTCTGTCATGCCTGTTAAACACCTAAGTTTTATATATAAACATTCTATTATTAAACATGAGGACTAGTCAGCTATGTATATATTATACACATAAGCCTAAGATACAAGATTTTATTGTACTTTTTAAATAAACTGACAGCACCATCTTCCCTACAGGCTTATTGGCAGAATGGAATGAGTTAGTGCATTTAAAGGGCTTCTCCTGCCTGGGGGACCTTTATAGAGGTCAGCAGCTCACCATCCAGCCAGGAGGGATCTGCCTGCAAACAAGGACAGCACACACTCTATCTCCTTCGTTTCCTCACTGAAGCCTGTGAAGCCTGTGAAGCCTGTGGAGGTCGCTCAGTCGTGTCCGACTGTTTGCAACCCCACAGACTCGAGCCCACCAGGCTCCTCCGTCCATGGGATTCTCCAGGCAAGAATACTGGAGTGGGTAGCCACTCCTTTCTCCAGGGACCTTCCAAAACCAGGGACTGAACCTGGGTCTCCTGCACTGCACGCATATTCTTCACTGTCTGAGCCGCCAGGGAAGCCCATTTATTCATTAACTTCACAAATATTTCCTGAGCATCTACTATGCTCCAGGCCCTGTTCCAAGGACTGAAGAAATGACAGTCACTTTCTCTTGTGTGGAGTGAGGATAAATAACAATAATAATACCAAGCACATATAATTAACATGAGGATTGAACCGGTTGACATTTATACACATCTCTGTGAACATCATGCAAGTTCTGGTTTTCGCTTCCTCGTGTGTAGAGACAGATGACTCGGTCTCCCCGCCCCAAGCACGAGGCCCAGCACGTGGTCATTACAGCCATGGACTGCGTCTGCGGGACACCGTGGTTTGGTAGGATGTTCCCAACAAGTATTTGGCGAAGTTAAAAAAAGAAATGATGTCGTCGTGGCTTCCAAAAGTCTGTGAGTGGGCACCACAACAAAATCCCCGACACTGAGTTCCCATTTCTCAGCTTGGCTCACCGCAGGCTGCCCGCTGGCCAGACCTCCCTGCCCACCACTGGAGCCCCAGCCTCCAAGTTCCAAGCTTCTCTAATGAGGGAGGAGAGAACGTGCTGGAAGGCTCTTCCCCTTGCTGCTCAGGGGCTGCCTCCCCTCATCCTCCAGGCCGCACGTGAAATTCCTCTGTCACTTCGTGACTGTTGTATAACCAGTCACCCCGGAGCTGAGAAGCTCAAGAGAACAAGCACGTTTCACCCCTGGTGAGCCTGACGGTGGATGAGGCCGCTCTGCCGGTCTCCCCTGGCTCCTTTAAGCAGGGCTCCTGCACAGGTGAGCGGTCAAGGCAGGACGGTCTGGAGCTCGCCTGCAGTGACTGAGCTCTGCAACTGCGTGGCCTCAGATTCCCCGCGTTAGCTGGGGCGTGTTTCCACTGAGCGAGCAGGAGAATGGCTGGCGCCGAGGGGCCTTCATTACCGCGGGACAGGGCGGGGAGCTCTGTCCCCTGTGATCCCGCCGGTGCGGCAGTGGGGTGGTCTCACTGCCACTGACCATCAGTGAAGATCCTGACCCCTGACACCACCCCCGAGGGGAAAGGGGTGAAGACCTCGTGACTGCGGGGCAGGGTGTAGGGACGCTGCCACGGTCTACATGGCACCGCAGTGGGCGTGGCCGAGGGGAGAGGCTGGGCTCCCTGCCTGGCCTTCCAGGACACCCACCTGGGGACAGAGGACCCTGTTACAGTAAACATTCTTCTCTGACGGGATCATGTTGAGCCAAAGGTAACCGAGAAACGGCAGACACAGGAGGAATCTCTCTGCCTTCCCCCTTTCTGCCTAAAAGTAAGGCATACATTTCTTTTTAGCTGACATGCATTTACACGTGTAAAGGGGCTTCACTCTCTTAAACCAGGAAGACAAGAGATGGCACCAAGATGAATCTATTTAACCAACCATACTGAACACCCTCTTCTACAGTAAAAATGTTGTAGTCATCTTCACGCAATTTACCACCCCGAGCTGCTCAAATTCCCTTTCCTGTCTAGTCACTTCTCCATAACTCATAGCTTGCTGGTAAAATGGTGTATAAGATTCCAAACCTAAAGTTACACTCAATGTAGAGGGAATGCTCTAAACAGCTTTGCTCAAAGGTGAGACCTTCAGCACACAGGTATTATCAAGAGTCAAGGCAACGTAAGAAGTGGCCAGGAGCTTTCCTGGGGTTCAGTGGTTGAGAATCCTCCTTGTAAGGCGGGGGACACAGGTTCAATCTCTGGTCAGGGAACTAAGATCCCACCTGCCGCAGAGCAACTAAGCCAGTGCACAGCAGCTACGGAGCCTTCCTGCTGCAGCTAGAGGGTCCGTGTGCCTCAGGAACAATCCTGCACGACGCCGTGAAGATCCAGTGCACCGCAACTAAGACCCAGTGCAGTCAAATAACAAAAAAATACATAAATATTTTTTAAAAAGAAGTGGCCAAACTCTTTTGTAACAGAGTATTTGGGTTTCATTCTAGCTTCTTTCTTTCTTTCTTTGATACTTTGAGAGAGGGAGACATGAGACAGAGAAAAATAAAAGGGACAGAAAGGAGAGAAAAAAGTTATGAGTCTGGGCACTGCCTGGAAAATAACAGGCAGAACACAAATCTGAGTTGGGACAAATAAAGGACCTTTAGGAAGTGGAGTAACTAAAATAAAATCCCAAGTGTGCTTCTTTGGATTTTCACTTCTTTCTCTGTTTAGTCTCCAGAGATATGAAGATACAAATAAAATTTGTAGGCTTTGTGTCAGTTTAATTCACAATGCCCAGGTGCTTCACCTAAGAAGGTAGAGGGAAATATTTTACTCACAGAAGCTCATAAGGATGGAAGTCTAGACCCCTTACTCAGCCTTTGCTGGCATGGAGGTGGGTGGGGGCCCAGTCTATTCTGTGATTCTTGAGGTATTTTCTAAAAGTTTTCTGTGTTGCTCAGCTGAGCCTTTTCCAGGTCATCCTTGGATCACAAAATTGGTGGGGGTGTGCAGGAAGGGGAGGTTCTCTCTGTACCCACTGGCATTCCTGATGTGCTGGCTTCTCCAGCGTCACCTTTCGAATATATGAGACAAAACAAAAACCTACAGAAGTGACCACTACGTCGATCCTCGAAAGCCAAGACCCCCGGGGATTTCCCTGGTGGTCCAGTGCTTAAGAGTCTGTGCTTCCATTGCTGGGGGCGTGGGTCAATCCCTGGCTGGGTTACTAAGATCCCACATGCCCTGGACACAGCCAAAAGGCTTTAAAAAGCTGAGGTCTCTAGCCAGTCTGCCCTCTCTTCACCTTTCAGAGTCTTCTTAGTTTGATTTATATATAAAGTCCAGAGTTTATAGTTGTACTTAGCAAAGGAAATAGGGGAAAGTGTGTCTATTCACTTATCCCAGAAGGAGCAAGTAAATATTTTTATAGCCTCCACGTAAAACGCTTTTACAAGCCTCTGCTTGTGGCAAGTTAGCTGATAGTTCATCTCACAAGCCCAGAGTCAGGGCAGATGGAGACAGTCAGATTTCAAGGTAAAGGTCCCAGAAGTAACGGAGGCCGTGCATATACTCACGATCCACCATGATGTCACCTCCTCACAAACACGTCCCACCTAGAAATCTAAAGCACTCTCCTCCCCCTCCTTGCAACTTCAGCGTTTGAAATCATCTTGCTCACTGATTTGTCTGCATATTTATGTTTTACCTTCCTCCCTAAAAAGCAAAAAAACCCATATTTTGTCTTACTTTGAATTCTAAGGACCCAAGAGAGTATAGGCTCTCATTCTTTTTAAATAATTGAGTGCATATATGAATGAGCAAATTAAAAACATAGGAAAATCCATACTCAGCACTCATGAGCCTTCCACAATTTCATAAATGATGCCCTTAGACATCAAAGTACCTCAGAATGGACCTGACATTTCCAAAAAGCCTTAATATCTTTATACAAGACAGTATTAAAAAAAAAAAAACAACCTCAAAATATGTAGAGCACACATTCAAATTATACTGACAAACATGCTTTGAAAAGAAACAATAATAAAACCACATTTGTCCTTAAAAAGTGCATCCTGCAAAATGCCATTATCTATGCCATGCAGAAAGGTTCTGGGGACCATTCGGCACATCATTGTTTTTAAACATCAATGGGTTTTTGTTCTAAAACCACAGACCCTCAAGATGACTATAATTCCCTAGAGACTAAAGCAAATATTTTCCTATTTTTAGAAATAGGCTCTAACCAAGCTGGAGAGACATTTGCCATGAGAAAAAAAAAAATTTTTTTTTAATTCCCAATTAGAGAGTTTTCGTTAGAAATGCTACTTCTGAAGCTGAGCTACTGTCCTGATTTCAGAAGGAAACATTTCAGCATGGCTGGCTCTCCACACTTCCCCATGACGGGACTCAGCACTGAGTAAAAGCCGTTCCAGGAGAGGGCTCAGCACAGCACGTTAGGATGCCACTCTCCAAGAAAGGGAGAGAAACGAACCCCATGGTTGAGAAAGCACTCTTGAAACCCACACACCTGGAACAGATGTTGCCAGAAAGGGGCAGAAGGATAAAGAATAAGGGTCACGTAAAAACATCTCAGCCAGGAATCCAAGGGGGGGGGAAACCGGGGTGGCCACAGAAGAAACTGTTTCAGCTCGTCAGGGCTCATTTACAACAAAGAGGCAAATTTTCAGAAATTATTCTTGTTGTGAAGAGATGTGATATTGACCGTACCAGAAAGATGGGTTGGTTGGTTGTTTGCTTTGAGAGTTGTTTTTTTTTAATTAGTTAATTAATTTACTTTTGGCTGTGCTGGGTCTTCAGCACTGCTTGGGTTTCTCTCTAGCTGCGTGAGCGAGGGCTGCTCTCTAGGACATGCAGGCTTCTCTAGCTGTGGCTCCCAGGCTCCAGAGCACAGGCTCAGCAGTTGTGGCGTGAGAGCTTACCTGCTTCAAGGCATGAAGCAGATCGGGGTCTGAACTCAGGTCTCCTGCACTGGCAGGCGGATTCTTTACCACTGAGCCGTCAAGGGAGCCCTGTTTGTATTGATTTAATTACAGACTGTTAGGGAAAAGTGTCTAAATATCAGATTATTAAAATGTCATGAAATGGCCTTTTGCTCTGTACCATCCAGGTTAAAAAGCCAACCTACGTCTGGACGACAGAGGCCTGTAGGTGACGATTAGATCGGTGTGATTAGATCAGTGATGCTCAACTCCAGCAAGTGCATCCCCAGGGGACATGTGACGGCATCTGGAAACAAATCTACTTGGCACAGCTGGGAAGATGCTGAGCAGTGCCTGGGGGTAGAGGCCAGAGATGCCAAATCTCACAGTGCCAGGGCCGGCCCCCACTGAAAGGAGTTGCTGCTAAGTCACTTCAGTCATGTCCGACTCTGTGCGACCCCATAGATGGCAGCCCACCAGGCTCCCCCGTCCCTGGGATTCTCCAGGGAAGAACACTGGAGTGGGTTGCCATTTCCTTCTCCAACGCATGAAAGTGAAAAGTGAAAGTGAAGTCGCTCAGTCGTGTCCGACCCTCAGCGACCCCATGGACTGCAGCCTTCCAGGCTCCTCCGTCCATGGGATTTTCCAGGCAAGAGTACTGGAGTGGGGTGCCATTGCCTTCTCCGCTGAAAGGAGTTATCTGGCCCTAAAATGTCCATAGTGTTGAAGGTGAGAAAAAGAAGACATCTGGTCAACAGCCTTCTCAAAATTGAAGCCTTTATCCCAGATCTAGAAGGACTCATTGACCAAAGTTAAGTCTGTTTGATGAATTATAAAGTGCTCTGAAATCAAGTGTTGTCACGTTGAAAACCAAACGTCAAGATGCCCAAACATTTCTGTTAAAGTGATAGGATGTGTTAGGGTCAGGTAGACACAGATCCTGACACGCTGAGACATGCCCGCAGTCCCAAGACGATGTGTTTCAGACTTCAGAGGATCTGAAGTCAGGCGGCAGTAATTAGTGCTGGGCCAGGAGGGCTGGGTAGAGGCAAAGGAGCTGCCACTCAGACTGCAGGGCCCCGAGCCTCCTGGCACCCTGCTCAAACGTGAGCCTTGCTAGAAAAGTCACTGCCGATCAAGGTAGAGAAAACATGTGAAAAAGTGGCATGGTGAAGATCAATCAGGAGGAAAAGAAACACGCAAAGGCTGTGAACAGTGGCAGTCCCTGAACGTGAAGCCTCAAGTCAACTGGTAAGTTGGCACCCAGGCTGGACACATACCCTACAGTCTTCTGCACGACCGGGCTCCTTTCTTTGCTAGAACCATCCCCACCTTCTTTCTGGCACCTCAGGGGAATGCCTCTGTGTGTGTCAACCCTCCCATTTCACACCCTCCAACATCCGTCCTTAGCTTCCACGTGTCACGTTAATTCCTCCAGAAAATCGTCACTTCCCGTCATCCCCAGTATCAAACCAATATACATACAGACCATGCAAAGAAGCATACGCCGCAGAAGTCGGGAGCACAGCCTCAAGAGACCTCCCTGGCGGCACAGTGGTTACAAATCCGCCTTGCAATGCCAGGGACGTGGGTTCGATTCCTGGTCTGGGAACTAGGATCCTACATGCTGTGGGGCGACTAAGCCTGCGCACTGCGGCCACTGAGCCCGTACTCCCGAGCCCACGCACCACGGGGAAGAGGCAGACGACCCAAGGAGCACCCCCGCGCCCCACCTGAGACAATGCAGCCAAGTCACAGCAAAGCACACGAAAATGAAAGCCAGCCTACCTAGGCTCAAAGGCGATCGCAAAATGCACATGTTGTGTGACTTTGGGCAAGCTGTTAAGCCCTCTGTTTCTTCACGGGATAACTAATTGTCACAGGACTCATCCCAGAGGATCCTAAGTTCCTGCATTTAAAGCACCTTGGAACAATGGCTGGCACATAATAAACCTTTAATCAAGGACACACGCTCTGAGCAGAGACTTTCTCTATATTCTTCATTGCTTTATTTTCAGCTCTAGCACAGTGCTGGCCGTATTGTAGGAACTCAATAAACAATTGCCAGATAAATGAATTGCCAGAGGCCCCTCTTATGCAACACACCCAGAGCACTTTGACCTTCCACCGTTATAAACAAACTATACCTCATGGTAATTATTTAAACTGTCTCTTTTTTTCTAGACTCTAAGTTCTGAGAGGGGCAGTGCTTGCTTTATGCACTCTCTAATTATTGGATCGTGGTGAACACACATCAAAATAGTTCCTAAATGAAACAGAGAAATGAATCTATGTCTAACTTCAAGAATAAATACAATCAAATTATCCCCATTATCTTATAATAACCTATAATGGAATATAGGCTTTCCCAGTTGGCGCTAGTGGTAAAGAACCCGCCTGCCAATGCAGGAGACTTAAGAGATGTGGGTTCGACTCCTGGGTGGGGAAGATCCCCTGGAGGAGGGCACGGTAACCCACTCCAGTATTCTTGCCCGGAGAATCCCATGGACACAGGAGCCTTGGGGCTATGGTCCATAGGGTCAGAAAGAGTCCCACAGGACTGAAGTCGGACACGACTCAGCAGCAGCATAATGGATATAATCTGTCAAAAACTCAAACTGCTAAACTGAACATCTGAAACTAGCACAATATTATAAATCGATTATACTTCAATAAAGTAAAATAAAGAATAAGTAAGACAGTAGAGTCAACAGCATTCATATTTTGCTTTCCTATAAACTTGTCTCTTCTAAGTCTTACTGGAAATGCTTTTGCTTTTACAAAGGATATGAAGAAAGGGGAGCTTTTCCACTAGAAATTAACTGGAAACCAGCTCCCCCAAGACTTCATCTCCAATAGTAACATGTGGCAGCAAGAGGTTCAGCTTTCATCCCACTTGTACCCGAGGCCAACAGGAAGCTGCATAGAAAGCTGCTGAACATGACAAGAGCCTGGAACAGCATTCTCACTCCGATTAGTTACAAAATGAGGCAAAGCTGGTGACGTCTCTATAATATCAACTATAATAATGTCAACTTTTCCTTAGGTGTCCTAACTATAATAGATTCCACTCAGACTCATCCAAAATCTAACAGCTTCCCTGCTTTATAAACCAGGTTCTATTACAGTTTCGGTCTTCTGGAGCTCTGAGATCCTACAATTAGAATCAACGCTGGTTCAAGACTCATCCGAATAAGAATTTTAAGATTCACTGTAATGCTTTTCCAATTCTACAAGATGAGCAAAAATAAAGACACTAACATAAAAACCCATAATATAATTTCACATACTGATAATGCTGGACCACAAAGTTGGCTCTAAGCAAGTAATAAATTAGACACCTGATGAATTATGAGTCACGTTCTCTGTAAGACAAAAACAAAACAATTGCTGAGTAAAGTCAGAACAATTCTTTACACTCGGTCCAGAGATAAATGTTTCCCCAGGGTCTTTATAACAGATGGGAGTACAATTTGTACACTCTCCACGGAGGGCAATTTCACAAGATCTTTCCCCAAACTGTACACATCCTTTGACTCAGCAATTCCACTTGCAAAGATTTACTTTACCCTTATACGCTTGCATGTGTGAAATAATGGCTGTGTAAGAGTACTCACTGTGGCACTATTTGTAAAAGCAAGCCAAAGATTTGAAACACCTAGAACACCATTAGGGAGCTGGTAGAGTAAAGGAGAATCCCAGGGACGGCGGAGCCTGGTGGGCTGCCGCCTATGGTGTCGCACAGAGTCGGACACAACTGAAGTGACTTCACTGTCACTTTTCACTTTCATGCATTGGAGAAGGAAATGGCAACCCACTCCAGTGTTCTTGCCTGGAGAATCCCAGGGACGGCGGAGCCTGGTGGGCTGCCGTCTATGGGGTTGCACAGAGTCGGACATGACTGAAGCGACTCAGCAGCAGCAGCAGCAGGGTAAAACACGAATGCCAGTTGTTAATAAGACGGAGACAACTGGACATCCACTGAAATGACTGTCTGCTCCAAAAGTGACTGCTAAGCGAAAAAGCCAATGCATACCCAGAAGAAATGAACACGTATGTCCACACAGACACTTGCACGCAAATGTTCCCAGCAACATTATGCACAATAGTCAAAAGGCAGAAACCATCAAATGCCCATCAACTGAAGAGAAAAAAAAATGTGGTGTATCTATACAGCAGAATATTATTCAACCAAGAAAAAGAAAGGAGTTCTGATATCTGTCACAACATGGATGAAGCTTGAAAACATTTTACTAAGTGAAAGAAGCCAGACACAGAAGATCACATATTGCATTAATTTCGTTTGCATGAAATGTCCAAGAGGCAAACCCATAGAAACAGAAAGTAGATTACTGGTTTCCAGGGACTGAGTGGAAGGGACAACTGGGAGTGACTGCCAATGGACAGGAGATTTATTTATGGAGTGATGAAAATGTTCTAAACTTGGACTGTGGTGATGATCATACAGCCTTGTGCATGTGCCAAAAGTCACGGAACTGTACACTTTCACAAGCTTGAATTTTATGGTAGGTGAACTGTATCTCCAAAAAGTTGTTCTTTTAAAAACTAAGTACACCTTTATAGACTTGTGGGACTTGGGGGTAAAATTCAAAATAACTATAGTCCACCTGACACAGCGGGCCAGCCACAAAAATGTCATCACTTTGACCTTGAGCATTTACTAATGGCCAGTCACCTGATCGGGCTTGTCTTCTTAAATTCTTATGACTGTCCCATGATATAAAAAGAAACTCTTATGATTACCATTTTAGAGGTGGGAAATTGAGGTTTAAGATATCTGAAGGAGAAGTAAAGAGCAATTCTGATTCAAGAACCCACACTCTTGTCCATTAGACAATCTTCCCTCACTGAAGCATTTAATCTCTGTCAGTGTCTTTATTACAGTTGAACCTTGAACAACTCTGGGGTTAGAGGAATCTACCCTCCTGCCAGTCAAAAACCTGAGTGTAATTCTACAACCAGCCCTGCACACCTGGGTTCTGCATCCATGGCTCCAAGCAGCTGTGGCTCGTGTAGTACGATGGTGTATGTTTACTGCAAAAAACATCTGCATGTAAGTGGACCTGCACAGTTCAAACCTGCGTTGTCCAAAGGTCAACTGTGTAACTATGGTTCCAGCCTTCAACATCCAAATGCTCGAGTAGTTTTTAGGAAGCTGAGTGGCAGCTATGAATCAGTACTTTTCATTAGAATTTTACCTTTGCAAATGGCTTGGTACAGATAAAAAAAATGATGGAATCTAAACTGAGTTGAAATCTAAACATGTTTTCATCTGACACTGTTAGGAGTCCAGCACCGGGTCATGACGAGACGATCTGTTCAACATGCCAAGATGCTGACACTGAAAGACGGGACCCACAAGCCAGAGGACTGTTGTTTCTCTCACGCTGCTGACCGTGGACTCCCGGGTCACCATGCATTTCCTTACATTTTTATTGTCCTCTGTTTACAATATTTGTTGTTGCTGTTTACTTGCTAAGTCAGGTCTAACTCTTTGCAACCTCATGGACCATAGCCTTCCAGGCTCTTCTGTCCATGGGATTTCCCAGCCAAGAATACTAGAGTGGGTTGCTGTTTCCTTCTCCAGGAGATCTTCCCGATCCAGGGATTGAACCGGCATCTCTTGCATTGCAGGCAGAATCTTTACACTTACACCAGGAGAGCCCACTTAAAAATATGCATTCCTTAATTTTTTTTACTGTTTAAATTAAAAATGTACATTTAAGGCAATTGATGATATGGAAGACCAGGAGGCTGCCATTTGGCCATTCTAGCAAGTGACCACCCAATTACCATTCTCTTCTTATTAAGCAGCAACAAAATCCCAGGCAATGTTCCACCTGAGGGACTATATTTTTAGGCTTGTAAGTAAAGCCAGGTGGCTAAATACTGACCAAGGATATAGAAGAAGTTTTGTGTTCTGTCAGAATTCTTTTGCATTTCTGGCCTTTCCTACTTCTGTGTAAGAGGTATGATGCACGGAGCTCCAGCAGCCATTTTGGGCCATGAGGTAACCTTTTGGTTGGAAGCCCCTAGTAGGATGGCAGAGCAGACACAGATGAAACCTGCTTTCCTGATGACCTTGGAACTATTATATGAACTTTGAATTATTTTCTATGGAAGAAAACTAAATTTCTACTTAGTAAGTTACTGTGATTATGAGTTTTCAGGTACAGGCAGACAAACCTAATTCAAAAAGTAGCATCAGCCTGCCCTCCTATCCATACCCTCCTATTCACACCCTCCTATTCACACCCTCCTATTTATATATGATTATGTTTTAATAAGGGGCTTCCCCGACAGCTCGGTGGTAAAGAATCCGCCTGCAAGGCAGAAGACACAGAAGACGTGGGTTCAATCCCTGGATCAGGAAGATCCCCTGGAGGAGGGCATGGCAACCCACTCAGTATTCTTGCCTGGAGAATCCCATGGATGGAGGAGCCTGGCGGGCTACAGTCCATAGCTGCAAAGAGCTGGACACGACTGAAGCTACTGAGCATGCACGCTTTAATAAAGAGGATCGTACCAAGTATTATACTCCACAACTTACTCCTTTAGTTTCCACTTCAAAACAAATCAAAGACATCTTTCCACTTCAACATGCATAGCCCTAACCTTTCTTTTGAATGAATGTGTAGCTTTCCATTGTTAAAGTCTCAAGTTGTTCCTCTATATCCGTTAACCACTTTGTTAAATTCTTTTTTTCAAATGCTGTTTCTAAAAAGAAAAAAAATCTATTTCTACTCAGCGCTGCCTTCCCAAGGCATTCAGTTTTATTTTGCTCTTAGACAAGCAACGCCGCTTCCCAGCTTAAATTCTGGGAAACTAACAAAAGGCCTTGGGGGTTAGCGTCCCTCACAGCGGGCACTGGAGTGCGCACCACCTGATAACAGCAACGTGAGAGGCCTGCCCTCGGATCTGACACCTGACCGTCGACGTCACGACGACACAGCCCTATAAGGGGACGGGGCTCAGGGTGTTCGTCTCGGGAGCAACCAGGGGACTGCAAGTCTAAAAAAGCTTCATAAAATCCTGAGCATAGGAACACACACTTACAATGGATCTTCATCACTCAGACCCCAAAATAGCCATTAATTGTCGGAGACTGTGTTAGTCACTAAGTCATATCTGACTCTTTGTGACCCCATGAACTATAGCCTGCCTGTCTCCTCTGTCCATCAGATTTCCCAGGCAAGAATACTGGAGTGGGTTGCCATTTCCATCTGCAAGGGATGGTCCCAACCCAAGGATCGAATCCACGTCTCCTATATTGCTGGTAGATCAACAAAATAAAATAAAAAACTTTTAAAGCCAGTTTTCAGAGAGAAGGCAGATTCTGAACCACAGAGCCCAAATTCTCCCATTGGACTTAGAGTTGCAATTGTTTAGGTAAAATACATCTCAGGTATCATTCAGAGACCAAATCCATGTTCAGGCAAGTTTCTCAAGCTTTCCATTTTTGAGAGAGAAATTAACCAGGAAAAATTTCAAGATTGCTCTTTCTGCTGAAAGTGCAATTATTTCAGCATCCTTATCAGAAGTACACAGAGACCACAACTGTGCTGAACCACTTCTCCGCAAGAGACAAGACCAGGCGAAACGCACCTTAACAGCCACTGTCTCTGATAAACAAAATCTCATCATTTCAGAGACGGTACCTGTTTGAGGTTAAGTAATTGATTTTTAAAACATTTCCACCTCTGAGTAAGAAATTGCACTCACCTCTCACACTGGTGTTCTGAAAGCAAGAGGGGAAAAAGGCTGCTTTTCTGATAACAGGCAGCCCCACAGTTTTCTCTGGGTGTGCAGACACAGCCGTGTGCTGGAAAAGATTCTATTGTTGGAAGATGGACTTGCTCCAGGTATTTCTGAAAAGCTCGGTTGTGATTTAATTGCGTGGCTCGGGAAGCATCCAGCAACTGGACGTCTTTTTTTTGTGCTTCCAGTTGTGACTGTGTGTGTTTAACCAAGTGTACTTTGTGCCAGATTCTCACTTGATTTATAATCAGACCACAAGTTCGCAGCGAGAAAGTTCCAATCGTCAAGAGAAAATCATTATTTCTAACATTCCTAAGACCCGAGTAGTCGGTCTCTACGTTTTCTTCCCCTTTCCAGCCTTCCCCCCCTGGCAACCAGCTCTGGATCAAAGGGAACAAATTCATCTCTTTCCTGAATATTCACCACTCAGAACTCCAGGAACCCTGGCGCCAGACAGCCGGTGTCCCAGCTTTGAGCCTCACCCTTCACAGGGCACAGAAAGGACACCGCTCAGACGAGAAGTGCTCTTTACACAGTCTGTCTTTATCCGAATGAATCAATGGGAGAAGGAGAAAACTGTCAGGCTGGCGATTCTGAAATCTGACCTCATCAAAGCTAAAAAGAGAGGAATGTGGGAAACGGTTAAAAAAAAAGAATCTGGGGTTTGTTTTGACACAGGCTCCTCAGCCAGAGATCAGAGAAGTGCGAGCCTGGACTGGGAGAAGCAGCCAAATTTAAAAAGCAGAACTTAGGGAGGGAGAGTGGTCAGAGCCGAAAGGACACCATGCTGCAGGTCGCTGGCAGGGAGAAAAGTCGCACACTCGTGTGCGCACACTGAAAACTAAAAAGCTGTTTGGTTCTTAGTATTTGGCCGGTATCTGCAGGCAAATCTTCAAAAACAGATCGAATCACCAAACGGGAAGCGTCAGAAGACTGGAGTACAACTCCTACCACACCCCTCTATAATTTCAGTAAAGACGAAAGGCCTGCCTAAATTATCATCTCTCTGAGTCGTGTCTGACTCTCTGTGACCCCATGGACTGTAGCCCACCCGGCTCCTCTGTCCATGGAGTTTTCCAGGCAAGAACACCAGAGTGGGCTGCCACGTCCTTCTCCAGGGGATCTTCCTGACCCGGAGGTGGAACCCGCGTCTCTTGAGTCTCCTGCACTGGCAGGCGGATCCTTTACCACCATGCCCCCCGAGAAGCCCCCAGTCCCACTGGCCCCTGTACCACAGTGAACAGAATGACTAACAGAAAGGCTTCTGGCCAACCAGGAGAGCAGGAGTCCACCTTCTCCTGCTGAGCCCAGGCGTCGTTAGCCAGCCTCCCACCCTCGAAGAAATGCTTCCTTTCAGGGTGGGGACAGTCACCATCGGACCCGCTGTGAATAACCTGGGCGTTCAGACCAATGCCACCTGCAGTATTGAACACGCGAGCAGAGCAAGAACTTTGCTCTTCCCCCAGACAGGGCATCACCCACCAAGGACCACCCTCCATTCACGTTCTTCTCCAGAGGGCTGTCCTCTGGCTGAAGACGAACTGCAACCAGGCAGCCACAGAGCAACAAAAATCCAATCTTTTTCATTCTCTTTTGAAGGTCTGGTCTTTAATCTGATACAGATAAATCTTAGCCACCAGCTCAAGAGTATGCTAACTATCTTAATGAAAATCAGTTATTACAGAAGATAAGAGAGAGGAAGAATCCAAATGCCGAGAAATGACAAGTGTTGTGTAAACTTGCTTCGGGAGCCACAGCTGGAAACCTGCCCCCTTCCACGGTGTGATCTCCGGCAAATACATTCCCTATCTCCCCCACGTCTTACTTTCCCCTGTGCTGAGTAATAGAGAAAAGACAACCAACGCCTTCACTGCACCCACAGCACAGCTGCAGAGGGAAGGTAGGTCTGGACGGCCAACAACGACCCACGTCAGTGCTAGTCCCCATACCTGCTGCTGTTCAGTTGCCAAGTCGTGTCCGACTCTTTTGTGACCCCGCGGACTGTAGCCCTCCAGGCTCCACTATCCGTGGGGTTCTCAGGCAAGAACACTGGAGTGGGTTGCCATTTCCTCCTCCAGGGGATCTTCCTGAGCCCAGGGTGGAACCCACATGCCCTGCATTGGCAGGCAGATTCTTTACCACTGAGTCACCTGAGTTACCATAACAGATATTACTGAAATCAGGTCACTCAATGAGATGATGTGATCAGAAGGGCGGAGACTTGGGTTTCTGGGAGCTACTGGGGCTCCCCAGGGCAAGTCCTGTTAATCTTCACTGCACCTCGGAGGACCCAGCACATCATCACCCACGTCAGCAAGGGAACCGGACTGAACCACAAGGACAAAGGGATGAAGTCACAGAGCTCGAGGCTGCATCTTGACCGCAGCCAAGCGGCACCTTCAGCCTCACGCCTTCCGGCCGGAGCATCAGCGCTGCCCCCTCTCCAACCCGAGACTCCCTCCCGTGGGCCTTCCTCCCCTCTCTCAGCACAGCTCCTCCTCCCTCAGCCCACCACGCCTCCAAATGGAAGGGGACTCAAGCTGGGTTAGACTCAGAGGTGCGGGGAGGTGGGTGAAAGGAGAGGTAAGAGGGGCGGGCCGTGGCTAAGCCTGCTTCACAGCCGGAGTCCAGCACCAGCACCAGCTCGCAGGTCTGAATCTCAGAGCTTCAGTTCTGCAACCGGAACAAGTCTGGTCCCTGACGCTGACCTTAGAGACATGTGTTTAATAAATCCTGTAACGTCTGTACTGGCATGTGAAGTGAAATGCCCTCAGAGAGGCCATGCCGGCTGTCTCCTTTCAGAGTGTCTAAACGAGCTTCCCAGTTCTGCCCCACACCAGCTCACAAGCACACTGCGGGCACTCTCTCCCTCTAGCCAATAGGAAATACAAGCCTCTTGTCTTTAGGAAACATTCATGCTTCAGAAAATATTCATTGAGCACCTATCATGTGCCAGGCCCACTGCTTTTGCTCTTCTACAAAGAGTTGCATGAGCCGAGATACTCTGGCTTTCAACAAATGGAAAATCCATTTGAACCTTGCTTTGTAATAGGGGGGTTTATTTTCAGAAGACAGGAGAAGCTCAAGAACTTTCCAAGGGAAAGAAAGAAAACACAGTACCAGGAAGGACTCAGATTCAAACCAGAAAGCTCTTTAGAAAATCACTTCCTTCTCTCTCCCTCTCTTGGGTTCTGAGTCTCATGGAAGATGTATAAACTCATCTTTGCCTCCATCACTCTGTTAATTAAATATCTGATTTAAATCAATTAAGCAACTCATTCAATACATATTGATGGTCTGTGGTGCACCAGGCACTGTTCCGGGTGCTGAACAGGAGTGGACACGGAACTGACAAAAGTCACGTGCTGCTGCTGCTGCTGCTGTTGCTCAGCGACAAGTCGTGTCTGACTCTGGAGCCCCATGGACTGCAGTTCGCCAGGCTCCTCTGCCCTTCACTGTCTCCTGGAGCTTGCTCAAACTCATGTCCACTGAGTCGGTGATGCCATCCAATCTTCTCATCCTCTGCCGTCCCCTTCTCCTCCCACCTTGAATCTTTCCCGGGATCAGGCTCTGTTCCAATGAGTCGGCTCCTCGCCTCAGGTGGCCAAAGTATTGGAGCTTCAGCTTCAGCATCAGTCCTTCCAATGAATATTCGGACTGATTTCCTTTAGGTTCAACTGGACGGATCTCCTTTCAGTCCAAGGGGACTCTCAAGAGTCTTCTCCAGCACCACAGTCCTAAAGCACATGATGCAGTGGAGTTTAATGCCAGCTGGTGCAGGCAGACAATCAACATCTAAGTAGAGTATGAAGCAGGCAGGCCGGTGTGGTTTAATAAGAAATGTGTATTTTGCTTTTGTCTCCCGTTCCTGGCACAGCTCCTAAAACCTCTGGAATTTCCTGAGTGATGGGAAAGACAGGAATTTAGAAGCATCTTTTATTGCTCACAACTAACTCCTTTCATCCTAAGTGTATGCTAATGAGGTGCCTCTGGATCAGCCAAAGGAAGCAGTCACACCCAGCCCTCACCTCTGGGGAGGGGTACGGGGCTGGAGACCGAAACACCGATGGCCAATGAATTGGTCAATCATGCCTACATAATGAATCCTCCATAGAAACTCCCAAAGGGTTTCAAGGACTGAAGGATCGAGAGATCATCATCAAGGTGCTGGCAGGGTGGCAGGTCTAGAGAGGGGACAGAAGTCCCACACAGTCCCCTCCCATACCCTGCCCCAGGCATCTCTTCCATCGGGCTGTTCTGGAGTTGAATCCTTTACAGTCATCAGGGAAATGCAAGTGAAGTGTTTTCCTGAGTTCTGTGAGTTGTTCAGGCAAATTCCTGAACCTGAAAAGAAAGCTGGGAGAACAGCACAGTTATGGTCGGCCCCGCAGAAGGGTGGGGAGCCTGGGCACCCCTGCTGCGGTTGGCAGCTCCAGCAGGGACGTCTCTTGGGAGCAAGGTTTTCACCTCTGGAGTCTGTGCTAACTCCAGGAGGCAGTGGCAGAACTGACCCGAGTTTCTGGACACACTTGGCGTCAGAGGCTGCATCATAAAAATGAGCACCACCGCCGCTCACAAACGACGTGAGGCCAGAAAGTGAAGAACTGGGTCAACGGGAGAAGACACAGGGTCCATCAGAGGCTGCTCATAGAAGGTCCCTCTGACAGGAGTCATCCAACCAAAGGAAGGGCCAGGAGATGCGAGGGGGCACGGTGGCATCCCAAGGAAACATCCCACGTGGATGATGAGCGCAAACGCCCCACACCAGTGTTCTCGTTCAGTCACTCAGTCATGTCCGACTCTCTGCAACTGACCCCACGGACTGCAGCACACCAGGCTTCCGTGTCCTTCACCATCTCCCCGAGTTTGCTCATGCTCATGTTCATTGGGTCAGTGATGTCATCCATCTCATCCTCTATCACCCCCTTCTCCTCCTGACCTCGGGGTCTTTTCCAATGAGTCAGTTCTTCACATGAGGTGGCCAAAGTACTGGAGCTTCAGCTTCAGCATTAGTACTTCCAATGAATATTCAGGATTGATTTCCTTTAGGATTGAAGGGACTCTAAGAGTCTTCTCCAGCACCACAGCTTGAAAGCATCAATTCTTCAGCTCTCAGGCTTCTCTATGTTCCAACTCTCACATCTGTACATGACTACTGGAAAAACCAAAGCTTTAACTCTATGGACCTTTATCAGCAAAGTAATGTCTCTGCTTTTGAATATGCTGTCTAGGGTGGTCACAGCTTTCCTTCCAAGGAGCAAGTGTCTGTTAATTTCATGGCTGCAATCACCATCCACAGTGATTCCAGAGCCCAAGAATATAAAATCTGTCACTGTTTCCACTTTTTCCCCATCTATTTTCCCCTAAGCGGTGCGACAGGATGCCACAATTGAAGTTTTCTGAACGTTGAGTTTTACCAAGAACTAAATCCTAGATGTATTTTGAACCTAGAGGCAATAGAATTTACTAAGGGACTGCCAAACAAAATGGGAGAGGAAGAGAAGAGTCAAGGACAACCGAAGGGTGATCGATCGCATAAGCAACTGGGAGGATGGGGTTGAACTAGGAGCTCCACCAAGACGCCTTTGGTCCCATCAACTGGAGGAGGAGGACCCCAAAACACGAGCAACAGGAGTCTGAGAGCTGACAAGGCTGCAGGTCAAGGAGCTTCCATAGGCACTTACCTGCTCTACAGAATGGAGAACACACTTGATTTTCAAAAACCAAAATGCTAAGATGACAGGATTCTCTTCTGAGAGTTTGAAACAGAGTGTTACTAAAAGCCTACAAGGAAGATTTGCCACAGATAATCTTCAATGTCTAATGCACCACATTTCCTTGAAGCCAAAACAACTATTAATTCAAAGATAAAAGTCAGACAAATTGGTTATCTCACAGTATAGAGACAGATTCGCAAATACCGCTCCTGCTGCATCATTCACTTTGAAATGAAGGAGCAAAGCATCATATTTAAGCAACCCATTTCTCTTGACTAAATCACAAGAGAATGGTGTTACAGATTTAACGGTATTTGCTTAAAACATAAGCTAGTTATTTGAAAAAATGAGTAGATCGTATTCAAACTTGAAACTCTGACCTAAATCAAGACTTTCTGACTTTCTGTGGACATTACAGAGGTCTTGTCATTCTCTCATCTTCAATTATATAGGCACTTGTAGCTTCTGTATCTCTATAGAGATAGAGAATAAATAATTTAATCATTTCAGGATGGTATGAAATGTTAAAGGCAATAATAGAAATGGAAGGAATAAAGATTATATTAAATAGTTTATAAGTAAAAGAAATAGATCTAATATTATAAAATGCCTAATATTTATGTAGCATTTTATATGGGATGGATGCCAAACATTAAACATATATTATGTCTCTTTTAATCTTCATAACATCTGACCTCCTGATACAAAAAAAAAAGAAAAGAAAATGCAGTTCAATCCAACCAGTACAGCACAGTGAAAACATTAAATGAGACACAGCACACGTTGAAAGTCAGGCACAGCTACACTGGAGTCCTAGATGAGCCAGTTTCTTCCTAGACGACCCTGGACATGTTCATTAACTCCATTAAACTTTAACCTTCTCACTTCTCTGGTGGTCCAGTGGCTAAGACTCCTGCTCTAAATGCAGGGAGCCCAAGTTCGATCCCTGGTCAGGGAACGAGATCCCACATGCTGCCACCAAAGGTCCGGCATGCCACAACTAAGACCCAGCGCCGCCAAGTAAATACGCAGATAAATAAGCAGATGCAAATGTGAAATGAAAACGCGGGGCCACAGCAGCACCTCCGCAGAGGCCAGGAAGAGCACGACGAGCCGACGGGTGTGCAGTGTTCAGCACGCGGCCAGGCGAAAAGTAAGGGTTTAGTAACTGTGAGGCATTCTCACCAATATCACCAACATCATCACCATCAGCACATAAAGTAAGAGAGGCAGGTTCAGTCCCTGGGTCTGGATAATTCCCTGGAGGAGGGCAGGCAACCCACTCCAGTATTCTTGCCTGGAGAATCCCATGGACAGAGGAGCCTGGCGGGCTACAGTCCACGGGGTCACAAAGAGTCAGACACGACCTAAGCAACTTAGCACAGCACAAAGTGTCAGAATTAAACTGAATTATACAACACCAAGCTGGTGTCCAGAGAGCTGGAAATTGGTTGATGTTGGAAAGCCTCATGAATATTTGGTGTCAGTAGGGTTCTATCCGTAGAAAATGATCAGAGTTAGTAGTACCTGAAGCTCCAATACTTTGGCCACCTGACGCAAAGAGCTGACTCATTGGAAAGACTCTGATGATGGGAAAGACTGAGGGCAGGAGGAGAAGGGGACAACAGAGGACGAGATGGCTGGATGGCATCACTGACCCGATGGACATGGGTTTGAGCAAGCTCTGGGAGTTGGTGGAGGATAGGGCAGCCTGGTGTGCTACAGTCCATGGGGTCAGTTGCAAAGAGTCAGACACGACTGAGCAACTGAACAACAGCAAAGACCTAATTAGGAGCCAAATGAATGAATGAATGGATGAATATCTGTGTTAATTTTTTCATTGTTTATTACGAGCCTAGACCCTGGGTGAGTATAGAACACACAGTGGAGCCAAACCATCTGAGCTGGAGGCCCTTCTCTGTCACTGGGAGGGATCTGGGCCTTTGCAACAGTAAAGTTTTTAGCCCAGGATGTTAGAAGGGGGAGACACAGCTCAGACAAAAGCATACCCTACCACACCCAAAGAAAACAATAGAAAGTTCCCAAGCTAGAGTATTTCCAAAAGGTTAAATTCAAATGATTTTCTCCTCTCATTTGTCTTTCCATCTACTGCAAAAAGCCTCTTTATTTAAACAAAGCAGGGCTATAGATGCATATACACATTCTGTCTCCTAAGAGGCAACCATTTAAACAACACTGCTCAGTTCTCTTTAGGCTGAATTATTTGAATAAAATCAACCCCCACATCATATTTGAATTTCTGGGTTTTTTCTCCCTTACAGTAATTAAATATGTATCTGTAGCTGACAATGGATTCTCCACACACATATTTATATATAGCTTCTCTTCCCACTATAACAGGGTTATATAATGAGACACACTTCTGGCCACTTAAGGAATCACAGAGGGGAAATGAGAATATGGGAGCTGAACTCTGAGATGCTATTTTTAGCCTAAGGGTGCAGAACACACTGCAAGTTAACATTTTACTATCATTCACACCTTTCCTTTTGGCTTCCGCTGTCTACTTTAAGGGTCAGAAATAACTCGAGCTAGAAAGAGGTGGATTGTGTCAGGGGTCATCCTCTGTCAGCTAACACATTACCCGATCACCGCAACACCACAGAGCGCATAGGTGCATGCCCTGCATTACCCAATTACACACCACCATGGATCACACTGGAGAAAGAAATGGCAATCCACCCCAGTATTCTTGCCTGGAGAATCCCATGGACAGAGGAGCCTGGCGGGCTACAGTCCACGGGATCGCAGGAGTCGGACACGACTTAGCGACTAAACCACCACCACCACCATGGACTGCACAGAAGCGTACTCTGCATTACCCGATCACCGCAACACCACAGAGCGCACAGAAACATGCTCTGCATTACCCAATCACCACAACACCACAGGGCTGCATAGACGCATGCCCTGCATTACCCGATCACAACACCACAGAGCACATAGACGCATGCCCTGCATTACCCGATCACAACACCACAGAGCGCATAGACGCATGCCCTGCATTACCCAATCACCACAACACCACAGAGTGCATAGACGCATGCCCTGCATTACCCGATCACCACAACACCACAGAGCGCACAGAAACATGCTCTACATTACCTGATCACCACAACACCACAGAGCGCATAGACGCATGCCCTGCATTACCCGATCACAACACCACAGAGCACATAGACGCATGCCCTGCATTACCCAATCACCACAACACCACAGGGCTGCATAGACGTGCTCCAGACACTTGCGTCGTCGCCCTACAAAGCTGGCTGACTGCCAGCACTCTGCCATCTCTGGATGACCAGCACACATTTCTGGGACCACCATCTCCACAGGAGGGACTGAGCCCATCTTAGCATGCTTTCCTTGGTTGAGCCATGCCTCTTTTTATGGACGATATGAAGAAATGATTTGTCTGCTTGGGAAATGAATTTACTTTCTGAAATGGAACAAGCAAAAGAGAACACAAGCTCAAAACTCTCTAAATTTGCATTTGAAATGACAGTCAGTGGTAGGATGCCTTCCATTATAAAATCTCAAAACGAGAACAGTCAATAGCAACAAGATATACTATGACAGACACACAAAAAATGGCCCCTAAAGATGTCCACTGTGTAATGTCCAGGACCTGCACAGATACTATCTTAATACTTTCCAGATTTGATTACGCTAAGGGTTTTGATATCTGAAAATCACCCTGGAGTATCCAGGTGGGCACAGTGTAATCAAGTGCACCCTTATAAGAGACAAAGTTAGAAAAAGCAGATGTGACAACAGAAACAGGTGGACTGAAGGGCTTGAGGATGAAGGAAGGGGCCACA
The DNA here is from genome assembly GCF_029407905.1 of Bubalus kerabau. Lineage (NCBI taxonomy): Eukaryota > Metazoa > Chordata > Mammalia > Artiodactyla > Bovidae > Bubalus > Bubalus kerabau. Next base: position 82,712,144 of record NC_073636.1, on the reverse strand, counting down.
AGTCAAGAAGTACGAGCGAAGCTAGAAAAGGCAAGGAGATCATTTTCCTAAGGCCTCCAGAAGAGGCTCGGCTGACACCTTGATTTTGGCCCCTTAAGGCTCAATTTAGACTTCGGACCTCCAGAATTGTAAGAAAATAAATTTCTGTTCTTTTAAACCACTAACTAAGTTTTGATCATTTGTTACAATAGGAATAGGAAAGTAATGTTATGTACCATTAAAGCGTTTTAAATGTACGATTTTCGACAAATGTTTCTCGAATTAATTTCTGCTACTGAACGTTGAATCTATATATAACTCACTATATATAAGAGTTGTAGTAGAGCATAGGAACCTGGAATGTCAGGTCCATGAATCAAGGCAAATTGGAAGTGGTCAAACAAGAGATGGCAAGAGTGAACGTTGACATTCTAGGAATCAGTAAACTCAAATGGACTGGAATGGGTGAATTTAACTCAGATGACCATTCCTACTGCGGGCAGGAATCCCTTAGAAGAAATGCAGTGGCCATATCATGGTCAACAAAAGAGTCCGAAATGCAGCACTTGGATGCAATCTCAAAAATGACAGAATGATCTCTGTTCGTTTCCAAGGCAAACCATTCAATATCACAGTAATCCAAGTCTATGCCCCAACCAGTAACGCTGAAGAAGCTGAAGTTGAATGGTTCTATGAAGACCTACAAGACCTTTTAGAACTAACACCCAAAAAAGATGTCCTTTTCATTATAGGGGACTGGAATGCAAAAGTAAGAAGTCAAGAAACACCTGGAGTAACAGGCAAATTTGGCCTTGGAATACAGAATGAAGCAGGGCAAAGTTCTGCCAAGAAAATGCACTGGTCATAACAAACACCCTCTTCCAACAACACAAGAGAAGACTCTATACATGGACATCACCAGATGGTCAACACCGAAATCAGATTGATTATATTCTTTGCAGCCAAAGATGGAGAAGCTCTATACAGTCAGCAAAAACAAGACCAGGAACTGACTGTGGCTCATACCATGAACTCCTTATTACCAAATTCAGACTTAAATTAAAGAAAGGAGGGAAAACCACTAGACCATTCAGGTTTGACCTAAATCAAATCCTTTTATGATTATACAGTGGAAGTGAGAAATAGATTTAAGGGCCTAGATCTGATAGATAGAGTGCCTGATGAACTATGGAATGAGGTTCATGACATAGTACAGGAGACAGGGATCAAGACCATCCCCATGGAAAAGAAACGCAAAAAAGCAAAATGGCTGTCTGGGGAGGCCTTACAAATAGCTGTGAAAAGAGAAGTGAAAAGCAAAGGAGAAAAGGAAAGATATAAGCATCTGAATACAGAGTTCCAAAGAATAGCAAGAAGAGATAAGAAAGCCTTCTTCAGCAATCAATGCAAAGAAGTAGAGGAAAACAACAGAATGGGAAAGACTAGAGATCTCTTCAAGAAAATTAGAGATACCAAGGGAATATTTCATGCAAAGATGGGCTCGATAAAGGACAGAAATGGTATGGAATTAACAGAAGGAGAAAATATTAAGAAAAGATGGCAAGAATACACAGAAGAACTGTACAAAAAAGATCTTCATGACCCAGATAATCACGATGGTGTGATCACTCACCTAGAGCCAGACATCCTGGAATGTGAAGTCAAGTGGGCCTTAGAAAGCATCACTAAGAACAAAGCTAGTGAAGGTGATGGAACTTTAGTTGAGTTCTTTCAAATCCTGAAAGATGATGCTGTGAAAGTGCTGCACTCAAAATGCCAGCAAATTTGGAAAACCCAGCAGTGGCCACAGGACTGGAAAAGGTCCGTTTTCATTCCAATCCCAAAGAAAGGCAATGCCAAAGAATGCTCAAACTACCGCACAATTGCACTCATCTCACATGCTAGTAAAGTAATGCTCAAAATTCTCCAAGCCAGGCTTCAGCAATATGTGAACCGTCAACTTCCAGATGTTCAAGCTGGTTTTAGAAAAGGCAGAGGAACCAGAGATCAAATTGACAACATCCGATGGATCATCGAAAAAGCAAGAGAGTTCCAGAAAAACATGCATATCTGCTTTATTGACTATGCCAAAGCCTTTGACTGTGTGGATCACAATAAACTGTGGAAAATTCTGAAAGAGATGGGAATACCAGACCACCTGATCTGCCTCTTGAGAAATCTGTATGCAGGTCAGGAAACAACAGTTAGAACTGGACATGGAACAACAGACTGGTTCCAAATAGGAAAAGGAGTACATCAAGGCTGTATATTGTTACCCTCTGTATTTAACTTCTATGCAGAGTACATCATGAGAAATGCTGGACTGGAAGAAGCACAAGCTGGAATCAAGATTGCCGGGAGAAATATCAATAACCTCAGATATGCAGATGACACCACCCTTGTGACAGAAAGTGAAGAGGAACTCAAAAGCCTCTTGATGAAAGTGAAAGAGGAGAGTGAAAAAGTTGCCTTAAAGCTCAACATTCAGAAAACGAAGATCATGGCATCAGGTCCCATCATTTCACGGGAAATAGATGGGGAAACAGTGGAAACAGTGTCAGACTTTATTTTTCTGGGCTCCCAAATCACTGCAGATGGTGACTGCAGCCATGAAATTAAAAGATGCTTACTCCTTGGAAGGAGAGATATGACCAACCTAGATAGCATATTGAAAAGCAGAGACATTACTTTGCCAACGATGGTTCGTCTCGTCAAGGCTATGGTTTTTCATGTGGTCACGTATGGATGTGAGAGTTGGACTGTGAAGAAAGCTGAGGGCCAAAGAATTGAAGCTTTTGAACTGTGGTGTTGGAGAAGACTCTTGAGAGTCCATTGGACTGCAAGGAGATCCAACCGGTCCATTCTAAAGGAGAACAGCCCTGGGATCTCTTTGGAAGGAATGATGCTAAAGCTGAAACTCCAGTACTTTGGCCACCTCATGCGAAGAGTTGACTCACTGGAAAAGACTCTGATGCTGGGAGGGATTGGGGGCAGGAGGAGAAGGGGACGACAGAGGATGAGATGGCTGGATGGCATCACTGACTCGATGGACTTGAGTTTGGGTGAACTCCGGGAGTTGGTGATGGACAGGGAGGCCTGGTGTGCTGTGATTCATGGGTCACAAAGAGTCAGACACGACTGAGCGACTGAACTGAACTGAACTGAATTCTTTTCATATCTTCAAAACGTATTTATGCATTAGTTCCTCTTATTTGTTCAGAATCACACATTTCACTCAGTCATTCATTTACTATCTTTTTCACTTGTTCAAAACCCTTTATTGAAAGCCCACTCGGAGCCAAGGTAGCTTCAGGTCAGTTCAGTCACTCAGTCATGTCCGACTCTTTGCAACCCCATGAATTGCAGCACACCAGGCCTCCCTGTCCATCACCAACTCCCGGAGTTCACTCAAACTCACATCCATTGAGTCGGTGATGCCATCCAGCCATCTCATCCTCTGTCATCCCCTTTTCCCCTTGCCCCCAATCCCTCCCAGCATCAGAGTCTTTTCCAATGAGTCAACTCTTCACATGAGGTGGCCAAAGTACTGGAGTTTCAGCTTTAGCATCATTCCTTCCAAAGAACACCCAGGGCTGATCTCCTTTAGAATGGACTGGTTGGATCTCCTTGCAGTCCAAGGGACTCTCAAGAGTCTTCTCCAATACCACAGTTCAAAAGCATCAATTCTTCAGCGCTCAGCTTTCTTCACGCTCCAACTCTCACATCCATACATGACCGCTAGAAAAAGGATAGCCTTCACTAGACGGACCTTTGTTGGCAAAGTAATGTCTCTGCTTTTCAATATGCTACCTAGGTTGGTCATAACTTTTCTTCCAACGAGTAAGCATCTTTTAATTTCATGGCTGCAGTCACCATCTGCAGTGATTTGGGAGCCCAGAAAAATAAAGTCTGACACTGTTTCCACTGTTTCCCCATCTATTTCCCAGGAAGTGATGGGACCGGATGCAATGATCTTCGTTTTCTGAATGTTGAGCTTTAAGCCAACTTTTTCACTCTCCTCTTTCACTTTCATCAAGAGGCTTTTGAGTTCCTCTTCACTTTCTGCCATAAAGTTGGTGTCATCTGCATATCTGAGGTTATTGATATTTCTCCCGGCAATCTTGATTCCAGCTTGTGCTTCTTGCAGTCCAGCATTTCTCATGATGTACTCTGCATAGAAGTTAAATAAGCAAGGTGACAATATACAGCCTTGATGTACTTCTTTTCCAGTTTGGAACCAGTCTGTTGTTCCATGTCCAATTCTAACTGTTGTTTCCTGACCTGCATATAGGTTTCTCAAGAGGCAGG